>NC_089586.1:128658931-128986148 GCF_019320115.1 Miscanthus floridulus
TGTGCATGTTCTAGATTAACCACCGAGAGAGCTCGCATTTCTACTGAAGCTGGTCTAAAAGCCGGCGGCTTCAGCAAGCCTACACAAACCTACACAAATCTGAGGGCACCTGGTCTCAAAGGCCGGCGGGCGCCAACGAACCTGAATAAACTCTCGCTAGCTACCAACAATTAACATATTAGTTGTTCCTACATCTAAGATCAAGGCGAAGCTGGTTCCAACGGCCAAGGGCTGTCACACCAACCCTAAACCCATTCGCAACTAAATAGACGCATGTACACACGCTACGAGTGAAAGCACGACCGTAATCAGCTAATTAGCCATAAGGGGTTCATAGGGACACGTTCGGGCTACTGTCATAACCGTAGTTAGATCTAGGTGTCCAAAGCGAGTCTGGTCTTCGAGGCCGGCGGACTCACAGTGATCCTATGAACAACCACAGGTAAGTCTAGATCTAACGCAAAGCTGGTCTAGAACGGCCCGCGGCTTTACGTCACCCTGGAGCATACCCTTGCTATGTGAGCGTCTCCAAGCACGTGCACGCCTCGGCATCAAGACAGAGCTGTTTCCAACGGCCAAGCGGCTCTAAAACGATCCCTTAACGCACCAGTGGGTGGATAAGCCTCTCTCGCGCGCGCTATGGCGCTCATTACCGAGGGGTTTTTAGCCGATTTTAGCAGGAAGACGACCATCTTGATTGATTTTAGCGGTTTAGGCATGCAAGACAATCGAATTCGTAAAGATCTAAGGCCAAAAGCTAACGGTAGTGAGACCGGGCGACGTGATGATGCTATAACAGATGATCATGATAAGCAAGCAACATCGGTAACTTAATGAATCTACTAGGACGCCATGCCTAATAGAGCTGATAACTAGCTCACACCTAGATGTAAGCCATTGATGGTACTTACGTGCAAGCCGGAGGGTCGGTCGACGCCGATGCAACCCTACTTGACCGGAGGGTGACGCTAGGGTATCTACTTCTACTCCTACTCCTAAAGGGGGTTTTTTTGGCCGGAGCCGGAAGGGTTTGTTGTTGTATTGATCGTGGGATTCTTTTTACAATGGCCGGGGGTTTATATTTATACCGAGGCTTGACACGACTCCAAGTCGAATACGACTTGCTTCTAGATTGCCATTTGGCGCACGCAATTGCCTAATTTATTAGATAACTGGGCCCTAATCATTCCCTTTCTACAGGGTTCCGCATCCTTTGCGCGTTCTAGTCGCCATCATAGATCTTCTGCTGATGTCATCAATCCATGTCTTCCATTCTTCAATTAGCCGATGGGAGTGAAATCAGCTGTTTCTGTGTCTTCTGCCTTGCGGATCCTGAGCCGGGCCCATTACCAAATTCCAGTGTCAACACATGCCCCCTGTTGAAAGGTCCTAATATGGCTAGAGGGGGGTGAATAGCCTATTTAAAAATCTACAAATCAACTAGAGCAATTTGATTAGTATGACAAATAGCGTAAGCAAACTTGCTCTAGCTCTATAAGGGTTGCAAGCCACCTATCCAACGATTCTAGTTGCAATGATTACTTAGGCACACAAACTTGCTATGTAATTACTCACTAAGAGCTCTCAACCTTGCTACTCTAAAGAGCTCAACTAGATGAATATAAATAATAAAGCAAGCTCTCAATTCTAATTACACTAAAGAGCTTGTGTCAACTAGTTGCAAGAATATACATAAGTGAGTAAGGTGATTTATACCAAACATGTAGGGGATGAACCAATCACAAGATGAATATATAGCCAATCACCGGAAGAATGCCAAAGATAAGAGACAATCGATTTTCTCCCGAGGTTCACGTGTTTGCCAACCACGCTACGTCCCCGTTGTGTCGACCAACAACTTGATGGTTCGGCGGCTAAGAGGTGTTTCACAAACCTCGTCCACACAATTGGACACCGCAAAGAACCGACCCACAAGTGAGGTAACTCAATAACACGAGCAATTTACTAGAGTTACCTTTCGGCGCTCCATCGGGGAAGGTACAACTCCCCCTCACAATCACCGGAGACAGCCTACGAACAATCACCAACTCGTGACGATCCTCCACCGCTGCTCCAAACCGTCTAGGTGGTGGCAACCACCAAGAGTAATAAGCGAAATCCGCAGCGCAACACGAATACCAAGTGCCTCTAGATGCAATCACTCAAGCAATTGCACTTGGATTCTCTCCCAATCTCACAAAGATGATGAATCAATGATGGAGATGAGTGGGAGGACTTTGGCTAAGCTCACAAGGTTGCTATATCAATGAAAATGTGCAAGAGAGCTCCCTTGAGCGACCATGGGGCTATAATAGAGCCCCCATCAAATAGAGCCGTTATACCCTTTACTGGGCAAAACACGCTCTGACCGAACGCTCCGGTCATACTGACGGGACGCTGGCCCTCAGCGTCTGGTCGCCCGATGGACGCCACGCATCACCAGCTTCAAACGCTGTTCGTCAGATTTCAACGGCTACGAAGCTGACCGGACGCTCCGATAAAACTGACCGGACGCTGAAGCCCCAGCGTCCGGTCGTTTCCAGTAAGCTCCCCGAGGCATATTTTTTCGACCGGACGCGTCCAGTCCACCTTGACCGGACACAGACCAGCGTCCGGTGCAATACCCTCGGTAATGTGCAGACCCATCAGTTTGACCGGACGCAGAAACCAGCGTCTGGTGCTTTCAGACCTAGCGTCTGGTCAGTTGATTGACGCCAGCGTCTTCGCGATCAACTCATTTTCACTTCTAACTTCTTCACCCTTGCTCCAATGTGCCAACCATAAGAGTTTGCATCCGGCGCAATAGAAAATAGGCATTTCATTTTTCCAAAAGCGCTGAATCCCCTTTGTAGATGTGCCAACACCACCAAGTGTATCACCTTGTGCACAAGTGTTAGCATATTTTCACAAATATTTTCAAAGGTGTTAGCACTCCACTAGATCCTAAATGCATATGCAATGAGTTAGAGCATCTAGTGGCGCTTTGATAATCGCATTCCGATACGAGTTTCACTCCTCTTAATAGTACGGCTATCTATCCTAAATGTGATCACACTCACTAAGTGTCTTGATCACTAAAACAAAATAGCTCCTACATTTTATACCTTTGCCTTGAGCCTTTTGTTTTTCTCTTTCTTCTTTTCCGAGTTTAAGCATTTGACCATCACCATTGTCATGATCTTCGCCATTGCTTCATCACTTGGAGTAGTGCTACCTATCTCATAATCATCTTGATAAACTAGGTTTGCACTTAGGGTTTCATCAATTAACCAAAACCAAACTAGAGCTTTCACCTGTTGACGGTCCTTATTGCATAACTTATACCACCAACTATTACATAAAACACACATCAAACTTAGTAGATAGGGCTTTGTGCTAATGATTTCCACAAGTTTTGCTGTTTTACTTGTTTTGCAGGGACAAACATTAAAACATACCTAATTGGGCCAAAAGAGAAGTAAAATATAAAGAACTTATCATTCTTCATTTTGGTCCAAGCAAAGTAAGGAGAGAAAAAGGCCAAACCTGAACCCAATCAGCCCAACTGCAGGAGTGCACGTCATAGGCCCACTCTACAAGATGGAAACAAAGTACACAACTGAGATGGACTCAAGTGGGCCCAGGGGGGTGGGCGCGCCCATGGCGCGAGCGCTCCAGTGGTGCCTCGCCTCGGTCCCAACCTTGTCTAGGTGCTCTGTACTAGCGTCCTCAAGTTGGTCACTGGCTGCGTCGGTGCAATAAATGCACTAGGAGGTGGTTTGCTGGCATAAAGAGGGAATATTCCATGGAATACACCTCCCCTCTTCACCTATATAAGGAGGCCCCCTCCTCCTCATTTCCACACACCTCAAGGAAGAGAGCACCAGCAAGGGAGAGAGCTAGAGCTCCACTCCAAAGGGCCTAGGCCCTAGTGGCCTAGCCCTAGTAGCTAGTAGAATTAGTAGGAGAGATGTGAGGGAAGAGTTCGGGGAAGAGCCGGCTTGTCTATGTCTCCCTGCTTAGCCCGGAGAGGAGCCGGCTTGTTGGTGACCTTTCCCCTCCTTGTACCTCGATGGATATTTACCTCAATGGGTTTTCTCGCTAAGTGAGTATTCATGATTCATATGGTTCTAAGTCTTTTGATTAGTTAATCTTACTTGTATTTGTTTGCGGGTTCGTCGTCCGTCCTCGTGACGGGTGCTCTGGTAAAAGGGCCTCGCTTGATGGGTAACCCTTGTTAACACACTAAGAGCAGTAGTCGCTATCGTAGACGTGGTGTCTAGGTTAGAGGCCGCCTTCGTTTGCCTCGAGCCATACGGACGAGGGGTAGGCGGCAGGTGGTGACAGCCCTATCCGTCCCTTTGTAATCCCCCACGTGGTGGTTCGGCGTAGAGCTGTATACCGGAGGTACCTGGCAGACCAGGTATAAGCTGGTGCCCGAAGTAAGCAAGTGGAAGTAGGGTTTATCTATCTTTAGACCCAAGCCATAGGAATGCATCTCTACCCTTTCCAACTCTACCCTTGTGTTGTCTTTGGACGAATTAGCTAGAAGAAGTACTATCGCTCACTGTGGAAATACGATACCCTGAATACTTCTGGGTGAAAGCAACAACTGTAATTTTGTACGCTTGCGGATTAATATCTATAGACGTTAAAAAATACCAACACCCCCAATTTTGAAATAATACTGGCTTTTGTTCCAAAATTACAACATCTTTCAGAATTCTGACGCACCAGTCCGTAGATGCCCCCAAGGAAACTGATGTGAGATCTCAGTGTCCCCTTGGCTTGGTATGTCATGGGACTCATACTTTGTCCTGATTATCTTCACATGCATACTGTTTCCTATCATGGGTTCTTGACTCCTGCATGAACTTCCATATAAATAGCCCCCTTCTCTTGATCTTCCGCAACTTACCGATGGCTTTCTTACCCAGATTCTTTCTCCTATACTGGTCTCTAGCGATTCCTCCATGGCCTGATCTTTTAATTTTTAGAAGGTCCTTCGAGCAATCAGAAGAATTCTTATGCTTAGGATGCAAACATCTCTTTCCTCGGTCTTTTAGGAATGGGGAATCAAACGGCTGCAATCAAAAGAATCCTTGTGATTCTTTTCCACCCGATCCTCATTGTACGTAGCCAGACTATATCTCTGACATATTCCCCTTGTTCACCTATGCCGATATGGGAGGTTCGGCCCCTTCCATTGTTCGGTTTCCTCTAGTGTTGCATGCATTCATCTTCGAGATCTTGAACTCCCTTCAATCCAAAGTTTCCCAAGAGAGATTCTACACCGGATGTGCGTAAGCATAACAACCCCAAATTCCTTCACTAATATTTCTAGATATAATCTTTTTTCATGATCTTTATCCTGCTCTTTGGGCAACCTCTGGACCATATCGACAAAGTTCGCATCTTAGTCGATCGGATTCTTCAAGGAAATCATCAGACCCGAACGGAATCTCAAAATTGTTGTTAATAATCTTGGTGTCCATTGCGGTGATTGCTTGTCTTCATCTCGATCTCAGAGGTACTATTTAATCTCATTAACTGCACCTGCACCTTCTCGAAGACAAAGCGTCTTGTCATCAGCTTTATACTGAGCCGAACCTGTTTAGTTCCCTCTCAAAACGTTAAATTTTTCAAGATTCTCTATCACATCGAATACGGAAACATATGCACGAAACATTAAATATAAATAAAAAATAAAACTAATTACATAGTTTAGATAAAATCCACAAGACGAATCTTTTAAGCCTAATTAGACTATAATTGGATACTAATTATCAAATAACAACAAAAATGCTACAGTGCTCATTTTACCAATTTTTTTGGATCTAAACTGGGCCCTAGTAGACAAGGACGCATCAAACATCTTGCAACAAACACCAAGTGCTGAGCCTCCTCTCTAGAAATCACTAGCAACTTAGCAAGTGCCATGGCGGATCAAGGCAAGCAGGTGATAAAAGCTATCTCGGAAGAGGGCGATCAACCCGTGCGCAGTCACCGTCGTCTCAATAGGTAAAATAAAATTTCTCCATAAGGAATTTCTTCTTTCATCATGACTCTTACTTTGGCGAGGACTTTTCTCGCTAGGCGCGGACATGTAGCGAGATCTGGTGGCTCAAATCTCCCACACCCTCCTCCTGATGCAGAACTGGAACCCGCCACGGAGGTCATATTCACTGAGAAGGATGCATGGAAATTTCTCCACAAGCTGATGATAAAAGAAGATCAGTTCTCCGAGGAATGCAGGAAGTCTTCGTGACTGGAGGAAGCCCTCAACTCAACCAGAGCACAACTGGCATTGGCCAATGCTAAGATCGCCGGTACCCTTGCTTACTTGATTTGTCTAGATTCTCTAATCCCTTTGGACACGCTCTTAATGTTTCTGTCTGTGTTCATCTTTGAAGAGCTGACACAAAAACTTGAAGCCTTAAAGGCATTCATCGAATGCTCCAGGTGATGACATGATGTAGATTGACCTACGGGCACTGATCAGTCAAGGAGGGTGCGAACAAGGTTACTTTCGACTGATAGTTTGTACTCAGGACTAAACCAATGAGCTTCGCTTCTGTGGTGTCCTTGTTTATTCTCGATCTAGTTCCTTAGCAATATCCGTGTTTGCTTCTGATTACACTAAAGGCGATGCATGCTGCGTCGGCTCTTATCTGCAGATCTTAAGACTTGATCTTGATTTTTTTTTCTGCTAGAGGCGATACGCTCGGTATCGGCTATTAGAGCCAGATCTATTTAGAATCAGCTATAACAAATCCACCCATATGCTAGCGTGATACTTCTTGAAGAACTTGCCGTTAACTGCTCTGGAAACTTCTTCCCCTTCCAATGTCTCATAGATGTAAGCATTACCAGGCACGCGACGAACAATGCGGTAGGGACCTTCCCAATTCGGCGACCATTTGCCATATTCGCTGTCCTTAGACCCGATTGGCAGAATTACTTTCCAAACCAATTCTCCCGCATGAAATTGTTTGTACCTCACCTTCTTGTCATAATATTTTGCAATTCTCAACTTGTGTGCCTCAAGATTTTTCCAAAGCTTTTAGCCGATGACAATGTAAGTCTTTGTTGATGGTCACTAAATGCCTATTCTTACCATCAACAAGTGACATAATTAAAGTGGAAAATGCAAGTAGAAGGTAGGAATTTGGTTATTACTAATGGAATTCCACTTGTACATGAGTTTTATTTGGATGCAGGGCAAAATGATGAAATTTGGCAAAGTTGACACGTTAGAGGGCCACCAGTGCCACTGGGTGCCAAATGGCAGCCAGTGATAGGGCGGGCACCCCCCTATAGGGTAGCCGCCCCCCACGTGGCCGTCCATGTCACCGATCCGTGGCATTGCCTCCAGGAGCACTCCCCACCGTCCAATTCATGTCGGTTGCATCAAAGGGCTGTCATTACACTGCCTTGGATCCATGGGCCCACCGTCATACTCACAAGGCACACAAACTAACTTTGGAACCGCCAAACCTGCATTCACCGACTTGGGAACTGACTTGGGAGAGCATCCATCAGCCGTTGATGCAATGTCAGTGCAGATGGAGGGCGGGCGCCCCCCTAGGGCGGCCACCCTACCCTCGGCGTCCACCGCCTCCCAGCTCTACCTACAAGTACCCCCTAGGTCCCCTAGTGCTATGAATACCCCCCTCGACTTCAGTTGTAATCAGATTAGAGAAGAAAAGAATAGAATTAGTCTCATTGCTTATTAGTGAGTTTGAGTTGTGAGAGTGAGAGCGAGAGTGAGAGTGAGAGTGAGAGTGAGAAGTGAAGAGCTCGAGCTAGGAGAAGTCTTCGGAAGTCTCTAGTATAGCTCTTGTAATTCCTTTTGTATGATACTTGGTTTTTAGCAATATAATTTCCTTTCTAGTATTTACTTTCCAGCATTTACTTTAAGTATTCATTCCAAGTACTTACTTTAAGTGTAGCGATATTGTGGTGCTGCGATAGATACTATATTTTTATCCATTTGTATACATTTAGTACGGGATCTTCACCGCTAGTCGGTGCTCTAATCTTAGCGCGAGGTTAGAGTAGTAACCAATAGTGTAAGTGTGGTACTTAGGCTAGAAGTTACCTTGGATTGTGGCTAACCCCACGGATAGTAGTGGTAGGTGCTAGGTGGTGACAGCCCTAGGATCCTCTGTATTCCACCACGTTCGGGTTAGTTCTTAAAGCATAGGGCTATTCTGGTACGTCGTAGCCCGTTGAATTGGGAACGCATACGCCCCGAAGTACTAAGTGGATTCAAATACTTGTATCTTACACTCACTCAGTGATCATTTACTACCCAATTATCTATTGTTTCTCTCAATCTCAGGACTAGTTTATCTTAGTTATCATTTACCATTTTGCTAGTCATGTTTATCTTAAGATCGTTATTGTTCTTAGCATATCACTAGAATTACCCTAGCCATACTTAGCTTCCCTGTGGAAATAAATACGATACTTGGTACTCCCAAGTGAAGTGCTACAATCGATAGATTATGTGCGCTTGCGGAATTATCCAATAGACATACGAATTATCAACATGGGTTTTTAGTGTTAGGATTGACAACCCCGTTAGTGACGCTAACAAATACCAACAAGCATTTCTGGCGCCGTTGCTGGGGAAGCAATTGGCCTAGACGTTTTCTAGTGAATCTTTGCTAAGGAACAAACCCTGTTCTTTTAGCCGGATTATACATGTTCTTTTTGTTGTGTGACTGTTGAATTAGACTTCTAGTATGGGTGGATTCAATCTACTTGAAGATTTCTGAGACGACCCTGAGTTGATCCTTAGGAGAGCAAGAGCTAATCTTACTCCACCGAGACCGATCCAAGAGTCTCGTCTTTCCTCTTCTTCTAGAGAACCAAGTCCAAAAGACCCACCAGCCGATAAGTCTGATCAACCTAGTACCTCAAATTTAGCTAGCTCATCAACATCTTCAAGAACTATCTACGATTATTCTACTCCATCTACCTCCAACATAGCAACCATGCCTAGTGCTAGTAGTGGAAGTAGAGCTTTTGAGCTTAAACCTGCATTGATCACACTAGTGCAAGCAATTGCATTCTTTGGCAAACCTTTCGAGGATGCCAATGCTCACCTCTAGAATTTTCTGAAGATATGCAACACCATTTCTATGCCAAGAGTCCCCCAGGACAAAATCCGTCTTCGACTTTTTCCATTCTCATTACTTGAGAAGGCAAAACAATGGTTCTACACCTATGTGGGATCGATGAACACTTGGGAGAAGTGCTCGAATGCCTTCCTCGCTAAGTTCTTCCCTGTTGGTAAGACCAATCTATTCTGTAGCAATATTTCTAACTTCCGATAGGAAATTTGAGAAACCGTACCTAAAGAATGGGAGCATATGCAAGAATACATTCAAGCATATCCTCACCATGGCGTGGAAGATTGGCTGTTGATCCAAAGCTTCTACCATGGACTCAACATGGAGTCTCGACAACACCTCGATGCTGTCGCGGGTGGAGTGTTCTTCTCCCTTAAGGTAGATCAAGCAAAGGAGTTGATCGAGAAAATGGCGGAAAACCAAGGATGGACCGACGAACATCTAAAAGGTATCTCTAGTATCTCTGCCATAAATTCATTGTCTATGGATTGTCTTTTGCAAAAGTTAGAAGATAGAGCGAATTGGAAAAGAGATCGTGCCGCTATAGAACATTATGCAAATGCAAATACACCCTGTGAATCATGTGGAGATAATAAACATAGTGCAATTAGTTGCCCAAGAGGGATGCTAAATGTTGATGCTCCTTAATGTCAACCATAGACCATCAACTAATGCCTGATTTGATAAGAATTGATCTATAAAGCATAGTTGTAGGGTTTGATTCTAACGAGTTCCACGAGTGTAGGCATTTTCACTTGTTTTGCAGGATATTCAATATTTCACCATATAAAAGTATTTCAAGTGATGAATTAGAGTGTACCATTGTGAAGAGCTCGTCGAGACGATCAAAACGGACATCTCACTTGCTATATTTGGAGTTTCGGAGAGAAAGATATCACATCTTTTGGTGGAATATGACTTGGGAAGTCTCTAGAACATCCTAGAACTATCTTCACTATAAGTTTTAGGGACTAAACTAACATAATTCCATAGCTCTATGAATTAGTATTTTCCAGGGATTAAAACAGGATCTGGAGAGAGAGGAGAAACCTACCACGACACGATTAATTGCGCAAACGGACGAGACCTCGACACTAGAAGGACGTAGAAAGTTCCAGAAGACACCAGAGCGAAGCGGACACCTAGGGACTGCCAGGTGGGGCTGGCTGGCCCCACCCCCAGGCCAGTCAGCCCATCAGGGAGCCTGATCCCATTCTCCTTCGTGCAACGTGTTACAACAGGACTCTACTCCACGAATCCACCGTCTATCCAAGTCGGTTTGATCCAAGGGCTGCGGTTCACCTCGCCGGACTATATAACCAGACCTAGACCCCCCTGAAGGATGATTCAATCTCAATCATAATCATTGTACTTAGAGGTGTCCCTCGAAAGGATAACCTTAGAGCTCCACCAAACCTAGGGCATAGCTAGATAGAATAGAATTAGAGGAGGCAAGAAATGCTTGGATTCCGGTTCATGTCGCGAGGAGGCTCGGTAAAGCCTTATACTTCTCTCTTGTATCAACATTATTGATCTATTTGTCTATTTGTTCATCTAGTTCATCTTGTACATCGTCTAGTTCATCGTGTTCTTGTTCTAGTTCTTATTGTTCTTCTAGTTCTTGTTCTAGTTGATCATATATTGTTCTACTTGATATGACTTTGATCTTAATTGATTATATATTCATAGTTATAATGTTCATCGTCTACTTTGATTATACATCTAGCATAGTTAGATTATATTTATATTCAATCACATGTTCGTATAGCGCTCATCCTTGTGATCAGAGGGTGAGTGGTCGACTGTGTGTAAGCGAGGTGTTTATACATTGTTTACCTATGAATGCACCCTATATTCCGGGACACCAAGTGGTAGATCGCGGGAGTGACAGTCCCGTTGAGTCATCTGTAGCCCACTCCCCGTCTATAGGCCAAGCAAGACCACCCCATTTCAAGGTTGTATTAAACTCTGATTTTAATCCTCCTTAGAAATTCTCTTGTGTTTAGAATATAATATAGTTGATACAATGACTGCTAGATGTAATTGCACTAATCAATATATACCATGACTTGTAATTAGGATAACTAGGAATCATTCTCTAATCTCTCATTCTAATCAGCGCTAGTGCTATAGGTGGAAAAGCTCTTAGGACCTTTATAGGATATTCTAGTATTATTTATCTTATTATTATCTTTATCATATGATTGAATCCCTATCTTGAGTAAAGGTAGTGATCTAGTTATTCTTTTATCACATGTGTGTGTAAAAGTTATAGCCTATATTCTTTATATTTCATGTCCATTCCCAATGGTAAAGTATAAATAACGATACCTAGAACATTCCTAGGTGAAATGCTACAACGGGTGTATTTTATCTGTGCGCTTGCGGATAACCTTTATTTTATATTTTATGTGTAAGTGTTAGGATCATAAGTACAACCACATCTCTAGTGTCGTGTTAGGGATGACAACTTAACTTAAGCGATGCTAAGAGATGCCAACAAGCATTTCTGGCGCCGTTGCCGGGGAATGGAATGAAATATGGTTGCTAGAATTATATATCTAGGAATAACTTTTACACAGTGATATTTGAGATAAACTATTGATCCTTTTGTTCAAACAGGCTTATCCTGGCTTTGTCTACTTTTGTGTCTTATGCAAGGGTAATGAATGTGAAATCTTCCAGACAACTTTGTTGACAATCTAGAAGCTTTACTTATGAAGGCTAAATCCAAGCTCAAGAAGGTTTCACCCTCTGTGTCAGAAGATACTCAAGTAAGAAGAAGTTTAACACCAGTGTTTGAAGTCATGGTAGGCAAAACCCTCCGTGAATTCTCTACTCCAACCACTGCCAACATCCATACTAGACCAACAGTCAAAGTGGGAGAGAATGGATTTGAGCTCAAGCCAGCTTTGATCAACTAAGTGCAAGCCAATCAGTTTTGTGGGAAAGCACATGAAGATGTGAGTGCACATCTCCAACACTTTCTAGAGATTTGTAGTACTTTTACTATCAGGGGAGTTTCCAAGGATGCCATATTACTCCGTCTGTTCCCATTCTCACTCTTGGGAAAGGCAAAGCAATGGTTCTATGCCAATAAGGATAAAAACACTACATGGGATATCTGCTCCACTGCTTTCCTGGTAAAGTTCTTTCTAGTAGGCAAGACCAATGCTCTATGTGCTAAAATCTCAAGTTTTCAGCAGCAATATTATGATGAATCTGTCCCTGAGGCATAGGAACGCTTCCAAGATTACATATCAGAATGTCGTCACCATGGGATGGAGGATTGGATACTAATGCAGACTTTTTACCACGGGCTCACTACCAGTACCCTTGAAAATATGGATGCAGCTGCTGGAGCATCGTTCTTATCACTCACTATTCATAATGCAACCGCTCTTGTGGAGAAGATGGCTTCCAACCAGGGATGGAATGAAGAACGCACTCAACCACGCAAGAGAGGAGGAGGAATGCATCAACTCAAAGAGGTAGACATGTTGTCTGCTAAATTGGACCTGCTCATGAAGAAGTTTGAAGAACGAGATAATGAGAAGAAAGAAGTCAAGCTCATTCACGATTCTCGCATGACCTGTGAGGAGTGTGGAGGCACTGGCCACTTAGGGAGTAACTACCCTGAAATACAAGAGGATGTGAACTTCATCAACAACAATACCAATTATCGTCCTGAACAGAATCAAGGATGGAGTCAGTAACAAGGGCCTAATTACTCAGGTAACTACCAAGGTAATAACTTTAACCAACCACCCTTGAGAGAAATGATTATTAATCAAAATAAAGTTATTGAGAACATGTCCAGAAATTTAGCTTCCAATGATAAAATTTTAGAAACCATTAATAGTAGAATGGATAGCTTTACTTCTTTGATAAAGAATCAACATAGCTTTAATAAGATGATAGAATCACAAATATCTTAGTTAGCAGCTTCGGTTCCTATGATCGAGAAAGGTAAGATTCTGGGGAAGCCGGAAGATTTAGAAACTGCGAATCTTTTAGACATTTATAATGCAGGACATTTCTTCACCGCGCCATCAAGAGCATGGGAGGATGATTCCCTACCAAAGAAGAAAGGTGGTCTAGGGAGACCTGTTATCCCTATCGCCATTGGAGCTTACACTTTTGAAGAAGCTGTCTGTGACCTTGGAGCAAGTGTCAACATCATGCCACGGGTAATTTATGAGAAAATTCATGGTGAACCTTTATTGTATTCAACTATGTGTTTGCAGCTTGCAGATCAGACACTGTGCTACCCCAAGGGAATTCTTGAAGATGTCTACGTTCGAGTTGGACACTCAGGTGTACCGGTAGACTTTGTGGTTGTGGAAACAGGAGGAGATGAAAGAGCACCCATCATCTTGGGACAACCATTCTTAAGCACAGCCAAAGCCATCATCTACGCGGATAGTGCCAAGATCTATTTCACAATCAATGATAGGAAGGAGAGATTCAGTTTCAAGAAGCGTACACTCAAGGCTCCTGTCCATCCTCAAACACCGTACATCTATGCCGATCCAACTGCTGCTCCGAAGAAGAAGAACAACAACCGAAGGAGGAACAAAGCTATGCAACAAAGAGAAGATCTAGTGTGGATGGTCAACACTATTGAGTCAAAGTATGGCCACCTTCTGTCATCACCATATCTCACCAAGAAGGATGATTTAGGAGTACCAACCATTGATTGCAAGATTGAGGGAAGTACCTTCTACAAGATGTTCTGCGATATCGGCTCAAGTGTCAACATAATGTCTACGGTAACATATAAGCATTTATATGGTAATAGACCTTTACATCAGACATATGTACGCATACAACTGGCAGACCAATCATTCCTATTTCCTGAGGGAATTGCAAAAGACATCATGGTCAATATCCGAGATCACTATGTTCCAACCGACTTCATGATTTTAGACATGGGAGATGAAGATGATGTCCACCTCATCTTAGGAAGATCGTTCCTCAACACCACTAGTGCAATCATCTACATGAAATCAGGACAGATCCATTTCCAATTTCCTGCAGAGAAGGTGTGCTGTTACTTCAATAGCTATACCACCTATGAGAAACCTAAGAAGAACATGTCAAGGAGACATCGCTCTCAGCGCCAAAAGAAGCAAATCACTAAAGATGGATGGGCAGACTATCCAGGAGAAGTGTCCAGATATGAAGATCGTTGGGGCGATGAATTAGAGAAAAATGAAAGACCCCTTGAAGAAAAAGTTACACCACCAACAGAAAACACACCTGTCACTACATATTGCAAAGAGGAAGAAGCTCAGAAAAATGAACCACAGAAAGAGAGTCCTCAGTCCAAGAAGGTGTGGAAGAAGAAAGAGACAACGCCGGACACATCAACACAAGAAAAGGTGTAAGGGCAAGTGGTCCGGTTCGACGAACCTAAATCTCCGAACCTTCATCGAAAGGTAAAATCGGTAGTTATTTGCATATTTTTTTTGCATTAGATAATTTTATTCTAGCATATTTACTTAATCATAGTTATTTCTGGAGCCACCCTTAGTTCTTAATCATTTATATAATCATTCATTTCTGTCTTTAATAATCTTGCATTGAAAAAAAGAAAATAAAAATATTATATTACATCATCTCTTGCATTTAAAAAAAACTTTGAAGCCCCATGTAAGTAAGTTTGTTCCAGCTATTTACTGTGGAGGCATAAATATATATATATATATATTTCTTGCATTTTTCATCTGCATATAAAAATGAAAATCCAAAAATATTGAGAGATTCTGTCAATTTCTGAAAGGCTCTAGACAATTGAGACATAGAAGGTTTATCACTAACGCTTAATCTATTCCACGAGCTTTGTTGTCTATTTGAGTTTAGCAAAATTTGAAGGAGCATAGATAGATGTTTTCATCCACTCCGAGAGCACTACCCTTAGAGCTCTAGAGAAGAGGAGTGCATCTACACTGTCAAAGATTCAAGACGAACAACTATGTCAACATCCAGCTTGGGGGAAAAGCATCCCCTATGTATCTAGATAAGTATTTCTTTCCTTTCGTGTGATTTATCTATATTAGTTATTATAAAAAAGAAATAAAAAGAGACATAACTAAGAAACCAAAATAAAAAGTTTGCTTGTTAGAACATATAAATATTAGCTAGTGTGGTTTTGCTTAAAGATGTTTAGGTAATAAAAAAAGAGGGAGTGTGCAAAGTTGCTTTACTGCCTTAGAATAAATGAGCTCTTTAAGATAATCCTGTATGCATGGAAATGATGAATAGTTGCTCTGCTGTAATTCTTTTCAAGTACCTAGTTTTCAGCCTTGAATTCTCCTGAGTTTTAGATAAGATTATTTTGACATGAAAATTTGCTCTAAACTTGATACTTGTGGGGCATATGCTTGATCTAAGTCTAGGTAGTTGATAGGTATGATATGAGAAGGTCTGAGCTACTATTTATCTTGTTCTAAGTGATACTAGAGTTTTGGAGATTTATCTTTTGAAATCCTAAAATAGCTACATGATGAGTTCCTGTATGATGAGAGCTTAAATTCCTACCACAGCCATATATACATGCTTGATAGATTAGGAAGTCCACTTATAGATTTGCTGCTTGTATATGCATTGAGTGTGGTCAAACTTTGTTGATACCTTAGAGACTTGTCATGCAGTTAAAATCAGGATCATGTACACTCCACCCAAATATGTTGCTTCTACCCTAGAAGTACGCAACAATATGTTTTCCATTTAGATCCACCCAAAAATGTTCTACTCCTACACTAGGAGTGAGCAACCAAAAATATTTTCCACATATCCATACACTCCATAGTTCCAGTTATAAATGCTCCAAGTCCTTGTTTTTATCTCTCAACAGTTTATTGCAGAAAAGAGTCATGTGGCTATGCAAAAGAAAGAAAAGAGTATTGAGAAAAAATGGACAAGTGTCCAAGATATTAAAACAATGGATACTTCGATGCCTGCCTAAAAAAAGAGAGAAAGAGAGAAAGAAAGAAAGATAGCCCATGATCTCTAGCAAGTGTTTCCAAGTTCCAAAAGAGAGGTATGTTTCCAAGGAGCAAGAGTAGAATTATGTTTCCATCATGTTTCAACCATGTTTTCACCTTTTCCACCAGTTCCACTATGTTTTCATACCACTTCCACCATATATCCACTCCACATATATAGGTCCACACACATGCACATCTTGATTTGATTGTATGCCTCGTTTCTCTGGATCCATTGTTTGACTTTGCAATATATGTTGTGCAAGTATGTATAGGCTGTCTCTTCACCTATGAACTCCACATAAGCCTATTAGTTATAGGGTGAGAAGAGAAAAGGCACAATGTTATTCTGCCTCATGCCAAAAATACCACATATTCTGAGAGGAGAGAGAAGGCAAACTACCATTGTTGCCTTGGTGAGGATCCACAAATACCACAAATGAGAGACTTGAGAGGATCATACAAAGAAAACTCTGAGTTTTATTTTGAAAACCTTGCAAAACTCCAAAATAAAGGTTGATCAAAGACTTGAAACATAGTGCTTGACTTGATCGTTCTGCTTTTCAATTACTCAAGACACAAGTGAAGGCTAAGAAGCTCCATGGTTGAAGGTAATACGAGTAAGTTTGAAAGTTAGAATGATTGATTCTAATCCGGAGGAGAATTCTTGTTTGAACGCATGTGTACTTTTGAGGTGTGAAAGCATAGTAGCAACTCCTGATCCAATGCTAAAGAGGCTTTGCTAAGGGACTAGCAAAGGGTAAGCTTGGGGGAACTTGTTGATGCTCCTTAATGTCAACCATAGACCATCAACTATTGCCTAATTTGATAAGAATTGATCTATAAAGCATAGTTGTAGGGTTTGATTCTAACGAGTTCCACGAGTGTAGGCATTTTCACTTGTTTTGTAGGATATTCAATATTTCACCATATAAAAGTATTTCAAGTGATGAATTAGAGTGCACCATTGCGAAGAGCTCGTCGAGACGATCAAAACGGACATCTCACTTGCTATATTTGGAGTTCTGGAGAGAAAGATATCACATCTTTTGGTGGAATATGACTTGGGAAGTCTCTAGAACATCCTAGAACTATCTTCACCATAAGTTTTAGGGACTAAACTGATAGAATTCCACAACTCTATGAATTATTATTTTCCAGGGATTAAAACAGGATCTGGAGAGAGGAGAAACCTACCACGACATGATTAATTGCGCAAACAGATGAGACCTCGGCACTAGAAGGACGTAGAAAGTTCCAAAAGACACCAGAGTGAAGCGGACACCTAGGGGCTGCTAGGTGGGGCCGGCCGGCCCCACCCCCAGGACGCCCGGCCCGTCAGGGAGCCTGATCCCGTTCTCCTTCGCGCAACGTGTTACAACATGACTCTACTCCACGAATCCACCGTCTATCCAAGTTGGTTTGATCCGAGGGCTGCGGTTCACCTCGCCGGACTATATAGCCAGACCCAGACCCCCCCTAAAGGATGATTCAATCTCAATCATAATCATTGTACTTAGAGGTGTCCCTCGAAAGGATAACCTTAGAGCTCCACCAAACCTAGGGCATAGCTAGATAGAATAGAATTAGAGGAGGCAAGCAACGCTTGGATTCCGGATTGTGTCGCGAGGAGGCTCGGTAAAGCCTTGTACTTCTCTCTTGTATCAACATTATTGATCTATTTGTCTATTTGTTCATCTAGTTCATCTTGTTCATCATCTAGTTCATTGTCTAATTCGTCTAGTTCATCGTGTTCTTGTTCTAGTTCTTATTGTTCTTCTAGTTCTTGTTCTAGTTGATCATATATTGTTCTACTTGATATGACTTTGATCTTAATTGATTATATATTCATAGTTATAATGTTCATCGTCTACTTTGATTATACATCTAGGCCTTGTTTAGATGCCATCCAAATTCCAAGTTTTTTCACTCTCTCTCCATCACATCAATTTTTAGCCGCTTGCATGGAGTATTAAATGTAGGTAAAAAAATAACTAATTACACAGTTTAGTTGGAAATCACGAGATGAATCTTTTGAGCCTAGTTGGTCCATGATTGGACAATATTTGCCAAATAAGACGAAAGTGGTACTATTCATCAGGTTCACTTTTTTTGTAAAGTGAACGAGGCCCTAGCATAGTTAGATTATATTTATATTCAATCACATGTTCGTATAGCGCTCATCCTTGTGATCAGAGGGTGAGTGGTCGACTGTGTGTAAGCGAGGTGTTTATACATTGTTTACCTATGAATGCACCCTATATTCCAGGACACCAAGTGGTAGATCGCGGGAGTGACAGTCCTGTTGAGTCATCTGTAGCCCACTCCCCGTCTATAGGCCAAGCAAGACCACCCCATTTCAAGGTTGTATTAAACTCTGATTTTAATCCTCCTTAGAAATTCTCTTATGTTTAGAATATAATATAGTTGATACAATGACTGCTAGATGTAATTGCACTAATTAATGTATACCATGACTTGTAATTAGGATAACTAGGAATCATTCTCTAATCTCTCATTCTAATCAACGCTAGTGCTATAGGTGGAAAAGCTCTTAGGACCTTTATAGGATATTCTAGTATTATTTATCTTATTATTATCTTTATCATATGATTGAATCCCTGTCTTGAGTAAAGGTAGTGATCTAGTTATTCTTTTATCACATGTGTGTGTAAAAGTTATAGCCTATATTCTTTATATTTCATGTCCATTCCCAGTGGTAAAGTATAAATAACGATACCTGGAACATTCCTAGGTGAAATGCTACAACGGGTGTATTTTATCTGTGCGCTTGCAGATAACCTTTATTTTATATTTTATGTGTAAGTGTTAGGATCATAAGGACAACCACATCTCTAGTGTCGTGTTGGGGATGACAACTTAACTTAAGCGATGCTAAGAGATGCCAACACTAAATCACTCTTAAATGATGGAGGGTACGGACCTCCGCCATTCCAACTTTATCAAAGGTGGAATCCGCATGAGAGTCCAGGTGATCCCGTAGAATCCTCATTTAGTAATTCTTCTCTTAAGAGCCTTATTTTTAATCAAGCTAGGATCAATGAGAGTTTAAATCTTATGTTGCTTGATCATGATAAAATCTTAGGAGAAATCCATGTTAAAATGCATATCTTTTATTCAGCCATTAGGGAACAACTTGACTTTAATAAAAAGATAGAGAGGCAATTGGCCAATTTAAATTCAAAAATCTCTTATCATAATGAAAAAGTTAATGCGGTAACCACGAGAGGCGGTAAAGCCACCCGTGATCCACCATACCCTGATTCTACGCCTAGGAAAAAGGTAATAGAAGAAGAGGCTGAAACTGAAGAAAATCCTATTGCAACCCAAGGAAAGGTAAGAACCGCTCCTCATGAATTTTATGATACCGAAGTATTACCATTCCCTGATCGTAGTAGAAAATCAAAAGAAGATGAACAATTTCGAAAATCCGTAGAAGTGATACAGAAATTGTATATTAATGTGCCTCTAGTAGATGCTATGGAAGTACCTACTTATGCAAAATATTTAAAAGATATTCTCAATAGAAAGAAATTCATCCCGAATACCGAAGTGGTGAAATTAACAGAGCAATGTAGTGCGGCCATATTAAATCGATTGCCCGAGAAAAAGAAAGATCCTGGAAATCCCACTATTTCTTGCTCTATCGCACTACTACAGAATGAACTTATTGTCCCGGGCGGTAACAGCCTTTAGTCCTGGTTACCGCGCCGGGACAACGATCCCGGGACTAAAGGTGGAACCTTCAGTCCCGGGTCATCGAGCCGGGACTAAAGAGGGACCTTTAGTCCCGGTTGGTAACATCCAGCCGAGCAAACCTGGCGCACCCTTTAGTCCCGGTTTGTAACACCAACCGGGACTAACGGTTCACCCTTTAGTCCCGGTTGGTAACCCCAACCGGGACTAAAGGTTCCTTTTCTTTTTCTTTTTTTTTGTTTAATTTGTTTTCAGTTCAGTTACACGTATTTGTTTAATATATAATATGTTTTTATGTACGTATTCTACGCTGCTAATATAAATACACGCATGCGTATAATTACATCTAATTCTCATCTTGAGCATTATTATATTCGAATAAAGTATGAAACTATATATATTATAGATATATATATATATATGTATATATACAACACTTTCATAATCTTGTTCTCGAAAATAACGATATCAATAAACATTTAATTTACATCATTTATTCCTTAGGATCAAAGTAGAACTCGCTGTTGGGATTTAGCACTTTTTCTAGAAGATATCCTGCTATTGACTCTTGAACTGCTTTCAGATGGTCTTTTTGCATGACCCTTCATTTCAACCATTCAGTCTTGCATTTGAAATAAAAGGAAAAGTATTAATACACATATATGTATATATATTCATTTAAAAATAAATAAAAATTGATATATACGTACTCTGAGGACATCTTTAGGAGTTCTTCTTATGTGCGCAGTGATAAATTCACAAACATAGTATCCACACAAGTTATTATCTGGTTCCTGCCGCAAACACCATTGTACGAGAAGAAGATTATTCTCATCATCTCACACATAAATTGAAGTACGATATAGTAATTAAACACGTGGGGAAGTGTATATAGTACAACTTACTGGTATTTCAACTACATTAAGTGGTGCCTTGCAATCCTTGCGATGTTGCCAAATAAACTCTTTCCAAACCCTGTGCGACCAATAATGTATGATCGTTAATAAATTATGACAAAGTCTATTCAATAATAGTTGTGCGCGAGAGATCGAAATTACCCCTAGATAATGTCTATTATATCTTGGTATAGTGCTCATTCTTTTCTCAACGAGTCAAAGATTAGTAACCGACTTGAGTTTAACTCAATGACAATGAGTATCCAGTGAAAACTGCATTAGTTTATACACACACGTACATGCATATAAGTTGTATTGATATTACATAAAATGTGTAGACTACATTATTATTAACACTTACTCAAAGTTGTATGGGAAAAGTATTGTTGTCTTGTCGTGCTGCTTCACGAAGAACATCATGATATTCTCCTGTGCTTCAGATACCTATCGCTCCTTAACAATAATACCGGTTTTGAATACGATATCAGGATCAATGAAGCCAACACTGGTGTCTTATATTCTTTGGAGCTCTGATATCTGGAATCTGTATATAAATATAAGTTACATGTGAGGATAATTATATACACATATGCATGGAAGTGAGTTTATTAAATAAAAGTAAGAATCACTTACAAACAAAAGGAGCTAATGATTGATTTGTCCAGAGCGTCCATGTGGTATAGTTGATGCAATTCTTCGAAACTAATATGTAAGATGTCATCGCCATGGAAGTAATGATGGTCTCTAAATCTGATAAAGATCCACTGCTCACCCCTGCCACACGCCTGCATGTACCACTTATTGAGCAAGTACATTTGCGTACCCAATTCATTCAGAGCCGCAGGGTTGTATAGACTTTTGCCATATTTATAAGTCTTCCAGGTATCAACTTCCAGGTTCTGGATTGGAGCTTTGCCCATCAATTGATCCAAGGTTAAACCAGTATCTTGAAAAAAAGCATTAAGGGCTTGAACCGACACTTCTTCAGAGTTGTCTGGTCGATAGACTTCTATGTTGGAACCATAAAACTAAAAGTTCTTCAACTAATGGCTTCAGATAGACATCAATATCGTTGCCAGGTTGCCTCGGACCTTGGATGAGGATCGGCATCATAATGAACTTCCGCTTCATGCATAACCATGGAGGAAGGTTGTAGATACATAGAGTAACTGGCCAAGTGCTATGACTAGTGCTCTGCTCTCCAAAAGGATTCATACCATCTATACTTAAGGCGAACCTTAAGTTTCTAGCCTCATTTGCAAACTCTGGAAATTCCCTGTCTATCGCTCTCCACTGGGACCCATCAGTTGGGTGTCTCAGCATATTGTCTACCTTATGGTCTTCTTTATACCACCGCAACAACTTTGCATTGTCTTTATTTCTGAACAAACGTTTTAAGCATGGTATTATAGGAGCATACCACATAACCTTGGTAGGGATTTTCTTTCTAGGACATTGTTCACCCTCGACGTCACCAGGATCATCGCGCCTGATCTTATACCGCGATGCTTTACATACCGGGCATTCATCCAAATTCTCGTATTCATTGCCATGGTAGAGGATGCAGTCATTAGGATATGCATGTATCTTCTGGATTTTTAATCCCAATGGGCAGACAACCTTTTTGCTTTGTACGTAGTGGTGGGCAATTCATTTGGCTTCGGAAGCATCTTCTTTATGAGGTTCAATAAATTCCCAAATGCCTTGTCGGATATACCATTCTTTGCCTTCCACTGTAGCAATTCCAGTGTTGTACCCAGCTTTTTTTGCCCCTCTTCGGCCGTCGGGTATAGCAACTTCCTATGATCCTCAAGCATGCGCTCGAACTTAACTTTCTCTTTTTCACTTTCCCATTCTTGTTATGCATCACGAATGGCATCGCCAAGAGCATCACCGAGATCATCTTCTACCGCTACCTCTTCTTCATCTCCCCCCATTGTAGTATCATCAAAGGCACCATACTGAGTAATAATATCATCAATGTCTAAATCTTCTCCTTCACCTTCTTCCATCATGACCCTGCTTTCTCCATGCTTAGTCCAACATATATAGTTTGACATAAAACCTGACTTAAGCAAATGTGAATGAAGACTCATTGAGCTTGAATATTCCTTTAAATTCTTACATAGGGCACATGGACAGCACATGAAACCATCCCGCTTATTTGCCTCGGCCACACCTAAGAAATAGTGCAAGCCCTCAATAAAGTCTTGGGAGCGGCGATCGGCATTGTACATCCAATGACATAACATAATCTGTATTACACGACAAATTATGAAAACCTTAAACATAATTTAGTATTTTATTACACAACATAAATGACACACACACGGTTGATTAATTAACTAAGTCTGACTACAACGTAAGCAATTTCAACTATCACTAAACAAACTAAAACTACAATGCACTTCAGTAACATAATTATTTCATGATCGTACACAACTAAAACAGACAAATCATTCTTCTGTTGAATATCAATAAGCTTCTCCTGCTGGCTCACTGCCTCATCAGCAGCAGCCGCTACCTCAAACGCACCCAAATTCTGCACGTATGTAGCATAATCTTCCTCCCAATACCAACCATCACATCCATTGCCCTCCCACTGTAATTAAAGCCAAAAAATATTTAGTCAAAAATATTCAAGAAAAGCAGGTCAATTAGTCATAAAGATAAAATACGTAAGAAACTCACATCGCGATCCGGGCACTTGTCGAAAACACGACCCTTGTTGGGTCCCTGTCTCTTGACTCGGTACTCCATCACAATCTTCTGCTTACACTTGCCGTAGATAATGAGAGGGAGTTCTGGCCTCAGTCGTTTCGCAACCGAACGAGAGGCCGATGATCCGGTACCAGTTGTCATCTACTTTCTATACTTATTTTTACAAACTAGTGTAAATTTCATATTTTCTAAAATAATATATTTAAACAAAACTAGTACGGATTTCACATGTTTCAATAAATAACCATCCGTACTAGTTGACCTTGCTTACGTGATCATCTTGGCCAGCATTTCTCCACCGGACGGCACTGTACTTGGCCAAGGAAGAGCTCCGATTCTACGAGAAAGGAAACACGGTCTTCCACGACCGTTGCCGCTCTCCCTCGTAGCATCAAAGTTTCTCCTTGACGTCCGTTACCGCTCGGCAGAGAACATGTTGACCGAGCTAAACACGGTCCGCAAGTTCAACTAGTACGAATTTTCTATAATTTTCTAACTATTTACTAAATTTTTTATTTCATGAAAAATTTAATTCTAAAAAAAGGCATGATTTCTAAGTAGTTCATTTCATGGAAAAAATAATTCTAAGTGACCTGCTCGATATCGGCGAGTTCGCGGACGTTTAGGTTGCCGAGGATAGTAACATTTGTAGATGACATTTGTAGGTCTGAAGTTATCAAATATCCATCAAATTATAGCTCAAAAACATGTTTCAATAAATAACCATCCGTACTAGTTGACCTTGCTTACGTGATCAACTCGGCGAGCATTTCTCCACCGGACGGCACCGTACTAGGCCAATGAAGAGCTCCGATTCTACGAGAAAGGGAACACGGTCTTCCACGACCGTTGCCGCTCTCCCTCGTAGAATCAAAGCTCCTCCTTGACGTCCGTTACCGCTCGGCAGAGAACATGCTCGCCGACTTGAACACGGTCCGCAAGTTTAACTAGTACGGATTTTCTACAATTTTCTAAGTTTACATATAAAATCATAATAAAATCCAATATATAAAGTTACACATGCATCTACATCGCAAAATGAGATAAGCTACTGATAAAACATAAGAGGATTAAGTTTGTTACCTCTAAAATCGAAGAGCAACACCAATGGAGGGGGAGAGAGCAAGAACAACAGCAAGCTGAAAAACAGAGACAGTGAGTTTGAATGGAATGGCTCGGGCTCGGGAGGAAGAAATGAGCTGAATTATAGGCCGAGATTATTAGTCCCGGTTAGGGATCCAAACCGGGACTAAAGATTAATCTTTATTCCCGGAGCATCACCTAAACCGGGACTAAAAGCTTTAGTCCCGGCTGGTATTACTAGCCGGGACTAAAGGCCCCTGCCCCGTGGACGACCGTTGGGCAGGGACCTTTAGTCCCGGTTGGTATTACCAACCGGGACTAAAGGGTCCTTTAGTCCCGGGGACAAAAAAATGCCGAGGCTAATGCCAAATTGGGACATCGTTCTAAAGTCTGTTCTCTAGTAGTGTCAGGACCCAACAATTTGACCAAGCCCTGTGTGATTTAGGGGCTAGTGTCAGTGTCATGCCCAAGGTGGTATATGACAAATTAAATCACAATTCATTATCACCTACTCCGATGTGTTTGCAACTCGCCGATCAATCAATTCGGTATCCGGCAGGAATTGCGGAGGATATTCCTGTCCGAATAAGGAATTGTTTTGTTCCTGTAGATTTTGTGGTGCTAGATATAAATCCCGATTTTAGAACACCAATAATCCTAGGAAGACCATTTTTAAGTACCGCAAATGCAACCATTGATGTTGGAGCTAGAGAAATCCATCTCCATATCAATTGGAAGGGAGAAATATTTCATTTCAGGCCACGGCCGGAGCAGTGCTCGTCGGTGAATAATTCATCCACTGACAGCATGCTTCATGACAAGGACGCACCACCGGCGCGAATCATTCAGTGCACTGAGCACCGAAAGAGCATCCGAGGTGCATGATCAGGTAAGATCGCAGGTGCAAGGGCGTCGCGTCCGGCGGCGGCGGCTTGGCGACGTCGTCCGGCGACGGAGTGAGCGGACGGCAGTTCGCTTGAGCGAGACCGGGGGGGGGGGGGGGGGGGGGCGCGCAGGGGCTGCGGCGGTCGAGGGGAGCCGGCGTGGGAGAAGAGAAATTTTATTCTCGAGCGATTTTTTTTTTACCGTGCTTTTGACCACGCCTGCGGCGTTTTTTTTCGTCGTTTTTTTTTCCCGACGCAAATTAGGGAGACAAGGCCAACATTTGGCTCTTATAATATTAAAAAAATTCTGAAGAAAAGACACACTAGGCGGCGGATCGGATTGTGTGTTTAGTTCGCGAAATTTTTTTAGCTTTTGCTACTATAGCACTTTCGTTAGTATTTGGTAATTAGTGTTTAATTATAGGCTAATTAGACTCAAAAGATTTGTCTCGTGATCTCCAACTAAACTGTACAATTAGTTTTTTTCGTCTGCATTTAATGCTCCATGCATATGTCTAAACATTCGATGTGACAGGTGACTTAAAATTTTTTTGAACTAAACCAGGAGTTTGCCTTGCTAGCTGCTGTAGAAGAACAGGACTACAGGAGAGGTCAAGGGAAGAAGCAGCAGCAAGAAAGGAAAAGAACAAGAAACGGAACGGAACAGACGAACAGTGCTAGGCTGCTACTAGCTGCTAGGCGCCGTATTGGGCCGGCCCAATTGCCTAATGTGGATATGCAATAGCTCAGAGCCTCAGAATCCCCGTCTCAGGCCCAAATTGTGAAGTAATGTTAGGTGCAGCGGTGCACGCAGAGTCGGAAAACAAAAACGGAATTTCTATTCATCGGGTGTTATTCTGTCTCTTAATCAGTCAGTTTTCTGTGGCTGTGATCTTGTTGAGATTCGTGTTATTTTTGAGTCCGTGTCCGCGTAATGGGCTCGTTTTACTACGTCGGCCCATTTTCAGTCTGTTTTGGCGTTTTTTTTTTCTACTCAAGCTTCATTGCTCGGCAGAGAGGGGGAGAGAGTCCACTTGTTTCTCATCGGCGCCGGAAGCAGAGGCGTAGGTGCCAACGCCCGCGCTGGCTCTGGTGTCTCCGGAGGCGGCGGCGTAGGTGGACGCGGATGCGGCGGCAGAGGCGGACACGGACGCGACGGCAGAGCGAAGGTGGGGGCGGCGGCGGCAGAGCCGGAGTTGCCGACGCCAGCTGCGGCTCTGGTGTGTTCGTTGGATAATGATTGTGCTTCTCTCGTCATCTCCGTCGCTTACCAAATCTGAAGGTGCGTGCTATCATCTGTGTTTCAGTTGATTTGAGATTTCATTCATTTTGGTACATCAGCATTTTGTGTGTGCGCGGATGTCAGGGGTCAAAGGGTGTACCAAAAGAAGGTGGATGAGTTGGATTCGTTGGCCAGCAACTTTTGGGCATAAGGAGTGGATGAGCGTGTCAGCGCTGGTGGCCAGCAAGTTTTGGGCATAATGAGTGGAGGAGAGTTTACCCTGCTTGAATCACTGAAACGAGTTCAATAGGAACATGCAGGTTTAACTATGATTTGCTTTGCTAAATTGGCTTTGTATAAGTCTGCAGTTTGCTTATGGATTTCCCTACTTGTTCATTGTAGTGCTGTGCTGCTCCTACTTTGATATTTCTAACTGACACTTTCACCAATTATCTGTGTGAACATGGATTCGGCTTTCAAATTTTCTCTGCTTATTAATGTGCCGAAATCAAGTGATATTATGGGTAACCTGACGTTGAGCTTCAGCTCCAATGGTATCTTGTTCTCAATATATCCCTTGTATGTTTCCAATGGAAGTTCTGGTTGCAGAATTCATGGCTGTGTACGGTCGTAGTTGAGGCCTGCTATGTATTTCAACGCGTAAATGAAATTATTCTAGTTCATTCATAGATTGCTTCTAGAGGAAAAATAGTGGAAATTAGTGTTACAGTTACGTGGAAATTGAAGTTAATCTTTCAGACTCTGTTTGCTAGCGCGAACAATTACATATGTGTCGACTGTTTGTAGTATTGCCTGTCTATCAAAAAATTTGACTATGCTCTTCTCCGCTCCCAATTTTTCATCATCTTATTTTATTCAGTCCTTCATTGTTTTTTATTTACATTGAGTGTTATGCTGTCATTTTAGTTTGTTGTTTATTTTAGTGTAATTCATTTTTTTTTATTGTGAGTGATATCTTGTTATTTTAGTTTTTCAATGTCTTCTCTTGATATAGGAATGTTTGTTTGTGCTTTGCGTGTTTGAAGAAATGCCAAGTCTGTTGTAGTTTCCTTTGTTGTCCAGTCCTTCTTCCGAATGCAGTTGAAAGTTCCAGAGCAACTTGTTGCCAAATTTGACTTGAAATGTCTGCTTGTTCGTTTCCTTTTGAGAAGCTTCAGCAAACTATTTTCTTGTTTTTTGATCTTTTTGCTTGTGCTTGCTGCTAGGAGGGACCGAAGAACATTTTTTCACCAGTGACCCATCCAACAGCAGCTTGTTTGGTGTGGTCAATTTTCAGAACTGTGGACAGCTGCTCCTCAGTCATTTTTCAGTTTAGTTGTTTTTTCGTTTAGCAGTTGTGCTTGATTTTCAGTGTTTTCCAAAAGCTTTTCTGGTTGTCAATCTTTTGGTTGCTCTGTAGTTGAGCTTCCAACAAGCTTTTTATCTGCCAAAGCTTTGCTGATTGTCAATCTTTGGTTGCTCTGTGTTTTTGAGTTTTCAGCAAGTTTTTTATTTTGCTTTGTTCATTTGCTTCCGTGTTGTTTTGACAATTTCCTTTTTTCTGTAGTTCTGTGTTTTATGTTTTTTGTTTCTTGGTAGTCAAGTTGAATCTCTCCTATGTCACATGAGGTGCTTCTTTTTGCTTTTCTGTAGCGTGTATGCATCAGGTGGAGGCAGGTACTGTTCCAGATGTGGTTGTTTGTTGTTTTATTTTTTCAATCGTTTTTTATTACGCTTTGCTGATTAGAATCTGGTTGTTTTTTATACCATCCAGATTTTGATTCATATGACGTGTCATTTTTTGATGTTGATAGAAAGACACAAAATCAACCGAATGTTCCATAGTCACTCCAAAAATTCAATTTTACCTCCCTGAAATATCAGTGTGGCCTTATTTTTCTCAATCTGTAAGTTAGACATCTTACATCATGTACTCTTAGAAGTTAAAACTGTTCAAATTCGTCAAAAAAACTGTTCAAATTACCTCCGTACACCGGATTGAAGTGGTTTTGAAAGCAGTTGGATCTTATTTTTAGTTAATAAAAATATTGATAAATACTTGATAAGATTTTAAACCATAAAAAGTTCCGATCTTCTAAAAGTTTTGAGACAAATCCTAGAGGTATATTAGGACACGAAAAACCTTGATAAAATATTCAGAGCTCATGAAAAAAAAAATATATATATATACAAGCTCTAAAATAATTAGATTTAGCTCTAAGAAATGGTTAGATATACAAAAATATGGAAAACTCACTAAACATTCTAATAGCTATAGGTGTCTAAATGTGTTTCAAAAACATTCCACAGCAAAAAATATAAGATGCAACCAACATGAATGCAACATTGACTAATGCTAAATGCATTCATGATGGTTTCATCATATAATTTTGTTGTGGAAACTTTTCAAAGCATGTTCAAGCATCAATTACAATGTTTTGGGATTTTTTTTTATATTTTTATAGATATTTTCCCCAATTTTCTAGATCCAAATATAATATTGAAAGCTTCTACATATATTTTCATGAATTTTTATTTAGATTTGTCGCATCTCAATCTATCTCTAGGATTTTTGTCAATACTTTTAGATGAAGACATTTTACGTGGTTTAAAAACCTTATCAAGTATTTCCTAGATTTTTAATACAAAAACGGACGAAACCACCTTCAAAATCACTTCTAACCAGGCTACGAGGGTAATTTGAAGAGTTTCGAGACTTTAGGCCATAAGATGTGTGGTTTTAGATTTCAAGGAGGAAAATCATATCACAATGATTGTTTAAGTTTAAGGAGGTTAAAGATTTTCTTTTTCGCGCAATTGCTTGCAGTGGTCTTGCACCACAGTCCATGTGGTCTATGTTATTGACGAATGTCCATGTTATCAACCTTGTACTGCTTTACTTTTACTATTACAAAAGTTTCATGTACTTTAGTTTTATTTATTTTGCCCTCCGTCGTGCCAGAAATTGAGATATATAACACTGATACCATTATAAGTTGTCATGCTCCAAATCAACCTTTTTGATATTAAAGTAAATTTCCTGCATTCAACATTTACCGAAGCTTTTGGGTTGAATCCATCGGAGTATGCAATTCAATACGGTATCTAGCCCTACCAGAGTTTAAATCCTAGCAAGTGCAATTAAATAAAAAATAATAATTTGAGGCTCGAAGTGAATTGTCTATCTTCTCATAAGCTTAAATAAAAAAACAAAATAGAGTACAAGAGGAACCTAAAAGCAAGGTCTGAAAAAGCGTGCGACGACCAAGCTAATTGGCAACCACAGGCCAGTGGTTGGCGAGAGAGGAGATAGCTGCAGAACACCGCTCTTCAACCTCTAGCATATGGCATCCGATCCTAAAAGGCAATAGGTTAAAAGGCATGCATGCAACATACTCCATGTGTGGAGGAGTATATCTGAATTTGGTTTGGTGGCGCAGCATCAGCCAGCAACAGCAATAAAGACAAGTGAGAGGAAACCAACCAGATTTAGGGTTCGCTTGGATGGCTGGTTTCTCGAGAGAATCGCAAGAATCAACTCCAAAATGGAATGTTCACTGAGGGATTCGAAGCCAGACAAAAAAGTTTAAGGTGCAATAAGTTAAAATAAGTTGTATTTAAGTCGTTCTTCGCACAAATATTTTAATTTTTAAGAATATTTTAATCTATATGATTTTTAAGTAGACTTGTTTTTGGAAATTAGAATCCACTCTAACCAATGCAACTAAACGATTTCAGAAAGTGACTCTGACTTATCATCATCTGAAACATTTTTTTGGAAAGAGTATGAGAACCTAGATATATCTCTACCAAGCTACCGTTAATACGACATTAGTCTAGAGGAGACCATAATTTTTCAGTTTCTTCTTCTTTGGAGAATTAAGCAATGGCAGACGACGACAGTGGTTTATTAGCCAGTGATCGAGCCTGACTGGTGTCGTAGTGTAGCGGTGGCCTGGTGTGGGCAAGTATGATGCATGAGTATCACAAAAAGGGCTGGGAAAAAAGAAAAGGAAAAAGGAATCGTATCATGCGTGCAATATGATTGTAGATACTACATGTGTCGAACAACGGGAGCAGCAGGAGGATGAGTGGTGGTGCTCACGGGATCGGAGTGACATGATCAGCTAGCAGGATTAAGGGCGACGGAGATGGCTGGCCTAGGCCATAACTGAGCTAGTGAAGTTATATATGAGCCTCATTTGCTTTTGAAGCGAGGCATGCATCTATCGTTTAGTAGCCACTAATTAATTACTCGGGCTAAATGGACGTTTTAGACGGGCTAAACGCTCGATTAAATGGGACGAACGACTGGGGATTTGTCGTCTCCACCGCGGGCGCCCGTCGCCGAAGACGACGATAGACGATGAAGATCGATCACCCTGATGAACGAAAGAACACCACGCGATCGAACGTACACTAGCTGGAATATAATGTGCATTGGGTGCCGCGCGCACACGAACACAGGTTTCTTGGACTCTATATTGACACATATTGTGGCCGCGAACACCGTACCACAAGGATATGATATGGTGCTACGTACGCGCGTGCCATACCCCAGCAACTCAACAAAAATCGAGCTAGGATTATCCACTACACGGGCGGTGTTTAAACAAGCTAAATGACTGAGTGTTCGATTCATTCAGTGAGTGTAGAGGATCAGTTGCAGCGTCGCCGTCAGTCACGGAAGAATATGGTGCCGGCGCCTCCCGTTCACAGGCGAGGCTCTAGCTTTCCTTGCCTTCCACAGGCTGCATGCTCGGCCGCCGCCGATGCCACAAAGCTAGCTGTGTGTGTGTGTGTCCCTGTCCTGTCCTCTCTCCTCACTCCCCACTCCACGGAGGAGAGGACTGAGGAGAGGAGCATCCCATTCGTTCCCAGCCGAGCCGATCCATCCATCATTCACTAGTGCTACTGCATGCTACCTTGTGTGCTTGGCTGTGAGCGCCGCTACCTGTACGTCTCACTATCTGTTGCTGTCCCTCGTTCCGTTGCCTGCTTTATTTGCAAACTGCAGATTATTTATATATATACAAGCAGTCGCTTTTGCTGCTGCCTGCTGCTAACAGAACATCTATTATCCATCAATCTATCTGCTACTGGCCACTGGTACCGCTGAGAAAGAGAAACCCTGCTGCTGCCACTTATCACTTGTCTAGTGGCACACAAGAGCCACTTCAGTGTTCCTACTAGATAGATCACTGCAAGCATGAAGCATGTACTACGTGTGCTGCTGCCTACCTGCAGCGAGTGGCACTCCATCTAGTGGCTCTGCTACCCTGCCTGTGCATGTGTGGTGTGTGTGGGCTCTGGGCATACGATATGCTTCTTTCTTTTCTTTTCTTTTCTTTTCCTGTGGCCAGCAAAATTTTATATACTTGTGTCCTAGTACGTTGCCGATAGCTATATATGAGTGGATAAGAAGTGCAAAGATAAAGATATGGATATATGTGTAGTTTCTCTGGATCGAGTTATATATATCACTCCCAAGTCCCAATTACAGTATATTACTACTCTCAGTGTCAGCTCAACAAAAAGGCAGTACTACTGCTCCAGTAGTTAGGCATGCCAACATCTTGGTGAATACAGCTCCATCCAATAATATATATAATCTGCAAATAAAAAAGCCGGCATACATGCATGCCCAATTTTCTTTTTTCCATGCCACGATATGAATACAGTACTACTGCTGGTACTTCAAGTTGCTAACTTTGGAAGCAGAGTTTAGGTTGGAGCTGAAAGTAGGCCATGCGTCAGCTGGTTCATTCATCACTCGCCACCAGTTTTCAGTGAAGTACTTGCCTACCACTGCACCGCACTGCAACAGTTTGGCCGGTTGCCCAGCTAACCATACTCCAGTAGTTAGGCATGCCTACATCTTGGTGAAAATATACAGACCTTCTGGACTCAATTAATATGTAATAATCTCTGACCCATCGTCAATGGATTATTATAGATTATATAACATATGGAATTCAGTGTCTGAACTTCTGAAGAATTAATACATACTACTAACTGCAGCTGTGCTGTGCTATATGCATGGATCAGTCATCACTCATCAGTGTGGTTCTGGTTCTGGGCATGGGGTGGGAACAAACAAACTGCTGTAGCCTGGCAACTTGCATGCTCAAAAGGATATTCATACGAGTGTGTAGTCTCTCGCTCTCCGGCGCCCGTTGCCGGAGAGGAAAACGATGAGTTGTAAACTCAGAGAACGCACGCAAGAGCAGTGAAAACACACACGTTTTGGTGCCGCAACTGACGCAGCTTTTTCTGACTCTGTATTGCTCAAATATAAATAGAATTACAAAGGCCACGGCTGGCCATGACGCTGCGATCTCCACGCTCCACAATTGTCGCGCCATCCCACGACTAGAGACATGCCGATCACCACTGCTACCACTAACGCGCACGCCACGAACTCCGACATGCCCGTGCCATCCCACAAGCGAGAACGCTGCCTGCGCCTATGATCACTACTGCTAGAAAGAAGGAGAACCTATGCATGAACGCAGCATGCATCAGGTTGTACATGACGCACTCGGCTTGGCTAAGGCCGAGTTCAGTTATTGACTAACAGCCAGAGAGAAAATAGGAGCCAAATTGAGCCTGGATTATCTAACAGAGTGGTCGTTTTTGTAACGACCTTTCCAGAAAGAAGAAAGCGAGAAAAAGAAAGGCCACAAATTTTCATCTCCTACCAGATTGAAATTGCTTGTTACTATTATTTGTATATATATGTAGCCCCGGCATTCATTTCAGGTCGTGATCAGGGGCCCACTGTTGAGGGAGAGAGATCTTGTCACTAGTTAGTTAGTTTCCTTTTTGTGGATTCTGTTTCTGAGTGTAGTATAGTTCTTGGATAAGAGGGGCACCTCTGTTCTGCACTTCTGCTACTGACTAGTAGTAGTGAGCAGTGAGAGCAAAGAGCTCCTACTGGCTGGCAAGCTTGTAGTATTTTATATTAAAAAAAAGACCTTGAATGATATTGGTTGGTTAAGTTTTTTTTTGGTTGGAGTTGGTAAAGTTCTCTCTGGTTTCTACAGGAAAATTTTAGTCCCTGTCCCATCGGATGTTTAGACACATGCATGAAGTATTAAATATAGACGAAAAAAATAACTAATTGCACAGATTGTGGCTAATTTGCGAGACGATTTTTTTAAGCCTAATTAGTCCATGATTTGACAATGTGGTGCTACAGTAAATATGTGCTAATGGCGGATTAATTAGGCTTAATAAATTCGTCTCGTAAATTAGTCTCCATCTATGTAATTAGTTTTATAATTAACTCATATTTAGTTCTCCTAAATAGCATCCGAACGTCCGATGTGACATGGACTAAAATTTAGTCCATGAAACCAAACACCCCCTAATAATGCGTGGATCCTGCTCTGTCCTTTTTATTCTCTTTGCCGATTCTCTATCTCTGTCTAGCTCTCTCTCTCTCTCTCTCTCTCATCTCATATATACAGCAGGAGAATAATGTTGGCTTCTGCTTAACATAACATTTATCTACCAATTAAGTTATTGTTGGGTAAATGGTCATATCCATTTTTTTTAGAGTGAAGACACAAAGGTTAATTCATGGAGCTAACCTCATCAGGGAGCTATTAAGTTGACCATAGGGAACTGAGTACTGTATATGATTGGGGAAATAAACAAGGATTCACAAGTTTGGTTTTGGTGTCATCCGGCCACTACCTAATCTACTTTCGTGAAGCAAGATCCATTAATGTTTCAACTCTGAAGATGCATCTAGGTAGCATTAGAGCATTTTTATATAATATTATATGTGTGTATGTGGTATCATCAGTCCATGACACCATGTTGTTGATGAACTAACTAACTAATCAGCAGCAGCAGCAGAACATGCATGGACTCACTCTGCCTTCCGTGTAGCAATGCAAAGAGGGATAGGATAGATGCATGACTTGTGACAAGGAACAAAAGATGATTCTAGCACATGCATGCATGGTTGCAGGGGGAGGAATAAATCTGCAGGTTGCCCTCCCCTGTCCACCACCAATCAGAGTATAGTGTCTTGTGTGAATGAAATCTGAGCCTGGGAGGGTGGTAGTGGTAGGTTGCCCATGACCATGAAGCAAGCACTTGCCTGCCACACTCTTCCTCCTCCTCTCAAGGTGACAGGCATCAACCACACACACACACATATAGAGAGAGGGACAGAGAGATGAAGGTAGCATCGCAGCATCCACACTCTCCCTCCACTCCACGCCACTAAATATATATTACTACTAATATATATTTAATATCAACAAGAGCTAGCTAGGCTGAAGTCCATTCATCAGCAACAAGGCAGGCATAACCTCTCACAACAAGGCTTTAATATTCTTAGCTACATGTATGCTGTGCACAAGTGTCGCTTACATACTGAGTACTACTCGGCTTGACGATGCTTCGTTTGGAGAACATGTCTGTCTGTCTGTCAGTTAGTTGGGGCATCGTGATTAACGCTCATCTCTAAGCATGACAGCGAGATGCATCCACGCAGCTAGCATTGCTAGCTACCCGGCTAGCTCCAAATCTTATTCCTTAACCTTGCATTGGAGCAAGCACAACATGCACACTTGCTGTTCAGTTGCTGTACTCTGAACGATGTGATCATGCATGCTAAGTCAATCTCCTCTCCCGGCTCTGTTTCCCTCGTCCTGGTCTCTCCTAGCTACCTAATCTTCTTCAAGTCTATTAGAACATTATACATGAACACGACTAATCTGTACAATGTCATATTTCCTCTTAATGAAATACATGCCTAGGCACGCGTTTTTTAATATATTTCTGACACTTTTGTTTTTCATCATGAATAATCTCGTAGTAGTACCAATGTTGTGGTATCAATCTGCATGAATGTCTAGATGATGATGATGGTGAAAGTTAAAAGCGCCAGGCAAACAACAATTCTGGTCGATTAGATTTATATTTTGTAATAAAGAGAAAATATAATTAATTTGGTAAGAGTATGATTTGAGTTGAGGAGTGGTGGCCCACTCGCTAAACTAGACTGTGAGTGCTGATCTCCCTGTAGACTATATATGAGAGCTAGCAGTGATCGAGTGTCCCACTAATTCAGTTAGAGTTGGATGATGATATGTAGAAAATCAAATGCAGGCCACCACTTCGATCCACTTGTATGCAGAAAAATAGTCAGATGCAGGTGGGCTGGGGTACGGTTGGTGTCCTTCAACTGCGCCACATGTTCTCTCCCAACACCAATCAATAATCCAATCTGCCAACTCATGTAAATCCTGTTGCATATATTACAAAGTTGGTGCTAGCTTAATTCATCTGCCAATTGCTTCCTAAATTTGTTCTCCTTTTCTTTTCTCCAGTAAAGAGATCAGAACAGACTGCGATACGTCAAATTCGTTCCATCTGTCTGAATTTAGTCAAAAAAAGTTTTTTTTAACTAACTATGTTTTTTTTTCACAATGACAATGGTGGGTAATTTCTTTAGAAACAAAAGGGGTCCAATGGCTATTGTTGGTTATGATGGTGAGAGTCTACCAAATTAAATGCGATATGTTTCTAATTATTATGAGAATTTCTAGGACTTATTTATTTTCCTAGCACGTCCCTTGAGAATTTCTAAGAGTAAGATGTGTGTGTAGCTGGCTAGCTATGTGCTAGCATGCACATAAGGTTTTTTGCATCTAATTAACTTAATAAGCTACTACTGAGGAAAGTTTGCAAACCGAGGGGCGGTTGGCCAGATGTTGGCTGCTGTTAAAGCTATCTTGTTGAGTGGAGTAGCACACTGCACACACTTTCAACTCCATCTATATCCATATGGCCTGATGCCATGGGTAAGAAAGATAACTCGACTGACAAGGCAATGACATCTTACAGTTTTTTTTTAAATAATGTGGAGCTGAGAGATGGTGCCGTGGCATGCATGTACTTGGTCTAGTACTGGTGGCCTACTGGAGGGAGGATCGGGTTGATTGTAGCACAAATAAAAAATTTCCTTATTCTTAAACTCGTATCTATTTTATTAGTTTACTTTTTGGGTTCATAATGAATCTAGCATACACTGATCACACTCATACAAAGCAAGAGTGCATTGCATTATCAGCATATGCATGTTCTGGCTGCTAGGAGAGATGGATCGGATGCACTAGCTATCTAGCAGATAATCATATATATAATAATAGGATCCTTAAAGCTAGGGTTCTCCACATGAGGGACAACTCGGCTGATTGCCAATCATAGGCAGGATCATGGCAAGCTAGCTAGCTCAATGCAAGGACACTCACCCTTTTTTTTTAATTTAGTTGTTTTGGCAAGGAAAGGCATGTACACACTAGCTAGATAATAACTTTGGATTATTATTGCAGTGCAAGTGAGTGTGCATGTGTCATGTGTGTGCATGTTTGGCCATTTGAGTGAGAGAAAATCTAGCTAAGGTTATACTAGTAGGGTGTAGCAGAGATGATTAAGTGGCATGCAACTTAGCAAGGGCAGCTATAGCGGCTTTCCTTTCCATGTGATGGATGGTTGGATGGATGCCTTACTTGCTTGCCCCCACCTCGCCGGCCATGTATGGCATCCAATCACTACTGTTCTTTGTTGAATTTTATTTTCCTATTCTAAATAAACTAGCTAGCTTAATTAGGATGTATATTGCCCTTGCCCCCACACAGCAATGCAAATATATAACAATTCCCATTGATCCTCACGTCAAGAATCATGCGTCCTCCTACCTTCCCATTTCTCTTCATATTCATGTAACCGTTGACTTCTCCCCTCACACAGTTAAGCTAGTCTCAACTCACAAGTCACCACACATACATACCATGCAAGGACTTCATAATTTCCTCTTTGCAGAGAATGCTTATTCTTACATATATGCCATTTTTTAATTCATTTTCTTAAAAAAATGATTAATTTCTTCATGCAAAGATCGCATCAACTACTACGATTGAGATTGTACGATAAATAATGAACAATAATTCCATTAATTCCTCAAAAAAATTTACTAACAGATACAAAAATTTTACTAGTTGGACATTTTGACGCAGTTATGAGAGCAGTGGTTGATAGTTGTGAGTGTGACCCAATATATCTTGCTCTTAATCTGAAGATGATCGATGACACTAGCTCATTTGATTGAGACAGTGTAGCCACAGCAGCTATCTATCTACTGCATATATATAAAGCTCACCAAACACAAGAAAGTCCGCCTGATTTTTGTAAAATATAAAGACCGAATTTAAAATAAAAATAAAAATGCAACCACTAACTAACAATTATTAATTAGCATCGATCAGTAACGAACGTTTGGAGAGAGAAAAGATGGAAGTGGCACTGCTGCACGAACTGAATGAAATGCATGGTAGGACTGGATTTTGGTTGGCTTAGCTTAGAAAGCAAGTGACTGTTATTAGCTAGGATTAGGCGATGCAATGCAAGTTGCAGTGCAAAGGACAGGCGATCTGAACTGAACAAAACGTTTGCATTGGTTGCAGGTTCAGATGAGTTGGAGTTGCGTTGCTGCTGATGAGATAACAAGCAAGCAAATTGCAGTGCAGGCATATTATTTTTGTGTGGCTGGCCTGCTAGTACTGCCAGGGGCCAGCAGCCACCACTAGCACTAGGCAGGGACACCTGCACCACCACTGCCTCACTACCTCTTTAGTTAGCTACTAGTATTAGTTGCCAACTGCCAAACAAGCTAGCTGTTCATCAGCATCAATAATAATCAGCTGACAAAAGGAAGAAGAAAAGGCTGTTAATTATTAATAATGGGGAATTGCATGCTAATTACAACAAAGACAACTGTATTGGTTAAGATGTTCCTAGGTAGTAGTATATACATATTATTACCAGGTGGTGTTATTTAGTTTTTTTATTTCTGGAAATAACTGAACCGCCAATAAAGGAGCATATATGTGACAAAATAACAGGGAGATGAGAGAGCATTTTTCCTGTGGCTCCAGCCTTGCAGGGTGACACTATCACAACAGGAAAGGAATCATTCATCATCACAAAAGAAAATATTTGCATGGACATGGAGTTGGACACCTTGCTTTCTTTCCTGGCTAGCTGCTGAAATGCTGAATTCTATACTATTACTCACTCCCCACTCCTGCTTAGATCCCTTTCTCTTCTCACACCCACACCTGCATATGTACCAATGCAAATTGGAGTAGAAACAAGCAATCCAAATTAACACAAACAATAACTCTTCTTCAATTTATTTCTTCATTCATTTTTTTGGGGGAATAATTTCTTCATTCATTATTCAGCTATAGTGGTGATAGATGCCCCTTCAGGTTAACTAATTAATGGAATGCTCACTGTCACAGCATTAATCCTAGCCCCCACACTAAAATATGAAATTAAGGCTATATATACCACTAGTGCTACTAATTAGTGTCTAGAAATTGGGGAGAGATGCATGTCCTGCTGGTGGCTTAATTAAGGTTAGCTGCTAGTAGCTGTTGAACCGATACAAGCTATCCATCTAGGAGTAAGTAGCAAAAACACATGCATGCATGTTTTACACATTTAGGCAGGAGGCAGGGGAGGAATTAGGAGACGCATGGCCATTAAACTGTCCACAAGTTATACTAGGCAGCCAGGTTTAACACACCTATAGTTTTCTCAATCACACTTAATTGGTAGCGTACGTAGGGATGAAAACGGATCGGATACGGACGGATATCACCGATATTACATTTGTTTTCATATTTCTGTCCGAATTCGGATTCGAATACGGATAGTGTCAATCACACTTCGTATTAACTAAACACGCCTGTAGTATTAATAAACCAAAGGAAACTTCCATCCTTTCCATTGATTGCGGCAGCTACTAGCATAGCATCCAGTGTTGTTGTACTAGTGGTATGTACATAGTGGATCTCATTCCCATTCTCCATTTCCAATCCTATGCAAAAGCAAAACGCCCTCCCTTCTTGTCCTCTTCCCTTCCAATAAAACGGCAGCCTCTCCTCCTCCTCCTCCTAGTCCTCAGTGTCCTACTCTCCTACTCCTAGAGGCAGGAGCCTTTCTTGCTTCCCCACCCCACCCCACCTCTCTCTACCTTTCTTGCTTCCCCGGCATGCAAACATCGTCGGAGCTGGTGGCCCAAACGAAGAAGACCACCAACACCAAGACGGCGGCGCTCACCCTTCTCATGACGACGACGACGCCGACCTCGTCCTCCACGGACGACCACTCCACCGCCGACCTGGTGCAGGTGGACGACAGCCACGGCCACCACCAGCCCCTCGCTGCCGCCGTCAAGCGCAAGCAGCGCACCAAGAGGCCGCGCCACCACCCGCCCGCCGCGGCCTCCTCCTCCGCGTCCGCGTCCGTGTCATCGTCCGAGAGCACCACCACCGAGGAGGAGGACATGGCGCACTGCCTCATCCTCCTCGCCCAGGGCGCCGCGGGAGCCTCCGTCGTCGACTCCAAGCCATCGCCGGCGGTGCTGCCGTCGTCCACGCTGCCCACGGCGCCACACCAGAACCAGGCGCCGCCCCCTCCCGCCGCGCCGCCGAGGGCCGAGAGGTACACCAGCCGCAAGTACACGGAGGCGGCCGCCACGCCGGACGGCGTCAGGGCCGGCTTCTACGTCTACGAGTGCAAGACCTGCAACAAGTGCTTCCCCACCTTCCAGGCTCTCGGCGGCCACCGCGCCAGCCACAAGAAGCCGCGCCTCGCCGCCACCGCCGATGGCGACATCGCCGCCGCGGTCAACGTCGATGGCACCACCACCACCACAGCAACGAAGGCGCCACCGATGGCGGCGACGACGACGACCGCGTTGCCGTCCCCACCTCCCCTAGCTGTTCAGCGTCAGCCTCAGCCGCGTCCTCTCCAGACGGCGGCGATCGACATCGCCGCCGCCACGTCCGCCGCCTTCCCGGACGTCACCGTCACCACCGCGCTCAGCCTCAGCAGCGTCGCCGCTGCTGCCGCGAGCGGCAAGCTGAGGGTGCACGAGTGCTCCATATGTGGCGCCGAGTTCGCGTCGGGGCAGGCGCTGGGCGGCCACATGCGGCGCCACCGCGCGGTCACCACGGCGATCGTCGCCGCGGACACCACCGGTAACAGCAACAACAAGAAGGAAAGCAGCGCGGGAATCAACCTGGAGCTGGACCTCAACCTGCCGGCGCCGTCCGACGAGGAAGCTGCCGTCGTGTCGCTTCTTCCGCCGCCGCCGCCGCCACCGCCGGCGGCCGTCATGCTCGGTCTCGGCCGGTTCAACGACGGCAAGAAGGCTGGGCTCATGCTGACAGCCTCAGCACTGGTGGATTGCCATTATTGACGACATGAGCGCCGCCGCCGCCGGCCCTGCATCTGCATGCCTGGCCTAGCTAGCAGCCAGCCAGAGCCAGCCTCATGAATTCTTTTTCTTATTAACAAACGCTGATTGATCTCTTTCTTTTTCTTTCTCTTTAATTTCTTCTTCTTCTCCTTGGGGATCATAAGTCTACCATGCATCCTCAATTATACTTACAAATTTATTATTATATATATTGGGATATATATATAAATATATGTATATCAATGAAGCTGTAACATATATACAAAATTGATTCTTTCAATTCTTTGGTGTAACAAAAACCACCATATATATGCACTGCATGTATGTATGTATGTATGTATGTATGTATGTATGTAGCAATTAACATTTACATATATACTGTACTACTGGAGATGGAAGAGATTAATTGTCAAATATATATACAAATATATTGAGATTATTGTTCCATTTGCTTTGAAAGAAAAAAGTTTGGCAGCCACTTGCATTGGAGTAGTGAGCGTGTGTGTGTGTGTGTGTGTGTGTGTGTGTGGGAGTGAGTAGAGTAGAGAGTAGTGAGCAGTGAGTGGTGGGTGTTGCCTGAAATGTGATGAAAGCAAAGGGTGGTGACAATGCCATGCCACCACTGTTCTCCCAGCTTGAAATTGAGGGGAGGAGGGGCAGGAGTGGGTGCAATGTTGTGGCCTGCTACTATCATATCCACCTTTTTCGCATGTCCTAGTTCTGTACTTTTCGGTGCCAAAATATATAATATAATTCATAATACACGTACATATGTATGTGGCCTTTGTATATATGCCTATGTATAAAAAAGATAGTTGCTATATTTCAGGTGCCTGAATTTTCAGACAACAATTTTAGACAACCAACTAGTGTAATTAATTAAAAGAACGACTCACAAAAAGTAAGCTATAGTTTTTTTTTCTATAGTCAAACAATGACAATATTACATGTTGTATGAACAACAGCAAAAAAAGTTAGACACCTGAAATATAGAATAAGTGGTATAAAAAGTATATATGTCATTGGTCGGAGTTACTTTAGGTGAATAATAATAATCAGTAGCATTTTAGAAAGAAAGAAAACGGTTATATATTACCCTTGGATTAATTAGATGATCCATTGTTGGTGAAGATAGGCGATAGCCGATAAATACAACATGCATGCGTTTTTTTCAAAGAAAAAAAGAGGGGTTTTTTTTTTTGGGTGTTTGCAGTTTGATTGGTGCGAGTGAATCAGCAGCTGCCGTTTGGGGTGCTAAAATAGCGAGTAGCTTTTATGAAGAGCGTTTTCAAGTGGTGTACGTTTCCTTTTGAGCTCGCTTAGCTTGCGGCATTAATAAAGGTAGTACGGTGGCAGTGGATGGTGAAGTGGGCAAAGTTGCCAGCCATTCCAATTCCAATTCCAGCCACACCCATCCAGAGCACAAGAATTATATTCACATCACACACAACACAACTAGGGCTGCAATTGCAACCAAGAAAGACAATTGGAAGCTATAGCTGCTACGTATACCGGCCCCTGGTATTACATATGTGTAGTGTAGCCTAGTGATGCATGCATCCATTTCTTGGTTCCTTCAAAACCAAGTAAATCATTATTGTTAATCCGCAAAAAAGTATATTATTAATTCTAATAATTATTAAAGAGCCACGGCTGAACTTCTACTAGATTATTTAATTAAGCACTGCCCCCTCTCAAAATATAAGGTGTGTATTGGGATTCCGAAAAGCCAGACGTCATAGGAGTAATTGATTTTTATCAACAATTAGTCAAAATAAATTATACAGATCGTGTCAATATGAAAAAGTTGTATCAAAATATTCAAATTTCACATTGCTATCCAATACAAGAGCAATCAATTTGTATCAACTGATGATGACATATTTTGTGGTGGTCAAAAAAGTTCAAAAGGCTTTTTAAAATCCTAGTACAAGGCAACAACAATCAGCATATATCTATGAGAGATAGAGGTAACTAATTAGACCAGGGAGTTCGCTATATGCCCTAGGTTACTCTCAAAGAAGTGTCCGGATCTCACCGTGTGCAAGCAAAATTATTAGCTTCTGCCTTGTTGTGTACCAAGTCCTTAATTCGTTTGAGAACCAGATGACACCCTAGATAAGAGGAGTACTAGCAACATAATCTTGATTATATGCATTAAATGGGATCTACATTGGTCAACAATCACCCTATCCTCCCATCCTATGCATAAATCAACCCCTTGTGGTTTTTTCCACATGGTTCAATTGACTTAAAACAAAGACATTTTTAGTGGACGAGCTTTGAGTGCCGCTGAAAGGTCCTTGTTTGGTTTTGGTAATTGAGTGACAACTTAGGTGGACTAATTGTGTTTATGTGAGATACACAGGTGATTAGTCCATAGGTACATGTGTGTGAGCAACATATGCCATGAAGGTGAAAATGGCTTGGAGATGTTGCAAAGCTCACACATGTGATGATGAAGGAGCTTAAATGCACATGAGACATGACATTGAGTCATGTGATCAAGGTGGAGAAGATCAAGACAAGACTTGGCTTGATGGACTGGTTGCAAGCGTGAAGGGCAAGTCAAAGGCTTTGGAGTGATGGACCGCGTGGCGGTGAAGCTTGAGCAAGACTTGGCGCCGATGGACGATGGCAACGGTGAAGAGCAAGTAAAGTCAAGATCGATGAACCAATATGATCATGTGATGATATGAAGTGGATCATATCATTGTTGATCGTGTTGGTGCATGTGTTGCATCAACATTGAAGGAGATGGAATGAAATGCGTAAGGCAAAGGTATAACCTAGGGCATTTCATTTCACCGGTCATAGGTGTGTAGAGAAGTTTATGACCGGGTTTAGGATAGATGGCCGTACTATCAAGAGGGGCAAACTTGTTTGCATATCGGTCATCTAGTGCCACTCGAGTGATCTAACTTTGTATTGTCGCTAGGATCGAGTGGCGTGGCAAGTTGAGTGGCTAACATCCTTTGGGAAATGATTGTGAAAATGCTAACACACATACACATGGTGGTGTACACTTGGTGGTGTTGGCACATTTACAAAGGAGGTGGTGTTTGCAGGGGTGAGATGGGTTTGGGTCCCTCTCTCCCTCCCGCCGAGCTTGCGAGGCGGGATTCGGCGCTTTCGGGAAAATGGAATGTCTATTTTCTATTGTGCCGGATGCAAATTTTTGTGGTTAGCACACTTGAGCAAGGGTGAAGAGAATGGAGAAGATGCTGGCATCGGTCAACTGACTGGACGCTGGATCTGAATGCATCGGACGCTGGCAGGCTGTGTCCGGTCGCGCTGACGTGGAGTGTAGCAGTCGCTGGAGTGTGACCGGACGCTGGCTGCGTCCGATCGCATTCGACCGGACGCGTCCGGTCATGCTCGGGAGCTTACTGGAAACGACCGGACGCTGAGGGTCCAGCGTCCGGTCAGTTGAAGCTGGAGCGTCCGGTCAGGTCAAGTGACCGTTGGAACCGGGACACGTGGTCGTCTGTGGGCGACCGGACGCTGAGGTCCAGCGTCCGGTCAACACGACCGGAGCGTCCGGTCGGCCCGACCGTTGCCCAGTGAAGGGGTAACGGCTAGTTTAGCCCTTGGGGCTATAAATAGAAGTGGCCCTCAGCCATGGCTGGGGGAGAGCACCTCAAGGGACTTAGTGTCCATGCTTGTGAGTGCTTGGGAGCCCTCCATCTCACACATACTTGATAGCGATCATCCGATTGTGTGAGTGAACGATTCTAGTGCGATTGCATCGTGAGGTTGCATCGAGTGGCACTAGGTGATCGAGTTGCAAGCCGGTGGTGCTTGTTACTCTTGGAGGTTGCCACCTCCTAGACGGCTTGGTGGTGGTCTCCATCGAAGCGCGCAAGAAGCTTGTGCGGCGCTCCGGAGAAGTGCTTGTGAGGGGCATTGTGCTCGCCCCGCGGGAGCCGTGAAGAGCAACTCTAGTAAAGCGTGTCATTGAGCTACCCTCACTCAAGGGGTAGGTTCTTGCGGCGCCCGACGTGCGGGCTTAGCGGGTGATGCTAATTAGCCGCCGAACCACCAAGTGAGCGGTCGACACAACGGGGACTAGCGTGTTGGCAAACACGTGAACCTCGGGAGAAAAATCATCGTGTCAACCTTGTTCTTCCCGTTGGTTTGCATCCCTATTACACAAGCTTGCAATTACTTTTATACATATTAAGCTTGTGTAGTTGCTCTTGTAATTAGATAGCTTGTGTAGCTTGCTAATTACCTTCTTGCTTGTGTAGCATAGAAGTAGCTCCCTTGCGTGGCTAATTTGGTTTTAGTAACCTTGTTAGTCACATTGCTTAGTTTGTGTAACTAAGTATTTGCGCTCTCTAATTAGGCATTGGTTGCCTTGTTATTGAGCATTGCTAGTGAGCTTAGTTAGCTTTGTGCTTTTGCTTACTAGCATGTGTAGGAGCTCCCTTGTTGCTTAAAGTACTAGTGGCATAGGTTTGTGTGACCTTGCTCCTAGAATTGTTTAGGAGAGCTCTAGCTAGCCCGGCACCTTTGTTGCATATTTGTTATCTTTGCAAGGTGCTAGTGAACATATATAGTGGGGTGTAGTCTTGGCTAGACCGTTAGTTTAAATTCCGCATTTGTATCGGTTAGCCGACGCGATTAAATTTTAAAAAAGACTATTCACCCCCCCTCTAGTCGCCATCTCGACCCTTCAGCCGCCAATGAGATCTCTATGGGTCATTTGGAAGGGCTTCTCAGAGCTATAGTCTGCTCCCTTGCTTCAAAGATCTCCGAGGCAGGCGAGTGGCTAGATGAAGAAGGCAGGGTGTCGCCGGTCAATGGCCACAAATGGTGGAGGAGACAGGTGGTTGTGTCGATCATGTCAAGGGTGAGAGGACATCAAAACAAGATGATTAGGGTGGCTAAAAATAGGAGGGCAAAGAGAAGTGGTGTAGTAAGAAATAACAAAAAAAGGCATCAGTTGAAATAGGAGGAACAGTGAGATCCATGGACCGCTGGATGAAGATTAGGTGGTGGAGATTGTTGATAGATTGATGTTAGAATGCGTAACGAATCCGACCTGTCTCGCTACACTAAAAAATCTGTGTCCCCTCATACCTAAGTCCACTGGAGCCCACAACAAACCAAGCCTTAGACCTGACTCAACCAAAAAAGACTAGTATATAATTGGTGAGAACTACCATTATTCCCTCTGTCCTAAAAATAGCTGACACTTTAGCTATTGTCTAGATTCATAGCTAGAGAGTATTTTGAACTAAATCTGTTAATTGAAGTTAACTCTCTTTTTAGGTTATTGGAGTATTGTAGCACCAGCTTTTGTTTAATTTCTTTTCCACATGCATGTGGCATCTCGTTGCTGGTTATTAGGTACGTGCATGTACATTTTTGTGTGCGTGCTGTTAGATTGATCTATAATCCCAAACTGGGCCCAACGGCCCAGTTGGGCCTTTGATCCATGCCCTGATCGGGGGCGCCTAGCCCACTATGGCTGGAGGGCCCCTGTCACACTGCACAACAAATAGAGGTGGGGGCCAGCGGCTCTGTACACGAGGTTTGCCTAAACCGAGCTCCCCACCGACAAACCCTAATCCGATCTAGAGGGCGCGCAGCCAGTGACAGGAAGCCACCAGTCGTGCCACCACCGGACTGCGTCACCACCACCACTGCACTGCGCCGCCACCGTCTTCACCGCTGGTCGCCACCGCCCATCACCGACACAGTCTTCACCGACCATCGCTGCCCTCGCTCAGACACCGACGCAACGCCCATGGCAGACGCCTCTAGATCGAAGGCCTATGATGGTCGGTAACCTAGCACTACTCCTCCCTCTAATCTCTTTCTAGTTCATGTACTAGGACATGCTATCCATTTACAAGATGTACCCGTCTAGATCTATGACCATGTGATCCGAATAGTTTTTCAACAATGGTACCAAAGCCAGGTTTTCTAGGGGTTTTAGATCTAGAACAGGTGAACGATAAGGCACAGAGTAGATCCGTTTGGATCTGAGAAAAGAAGAGGGTCACCGAACCCTAACCCTAATTAGATGAAGAACAGAGAAAAGAAAGGGTCTCGGATATCAAAGCCGAAACCTAACTCGCAAATCAGTCACGGGGAAGAACAATAGCGAAACCCTAACCCTAACCAAACCCTAATCTCGATCCTAACCCCATCCCCAACCCTAAATCGGATAGATCTGAGAAAAGAAGAAAAGAAAATCAAAGAAAAAGAAAAGGGGAAGGGGAAGAGGCCTACCTCGCCGCCGCACCGTGCTGCTGCCTCGTCGGCGTGTGGGCGAGTGCTCAAGTAAAGGGCGCCGCGGCCAGGGCGCTCGATGGTGGTGCGCTCACTCGCTGGGGAGCGCGTTCACCGGCGAGAGGGCCGGCGACGGCGCCATCATCGTCTTCGTGCTGTCGCAGGACCGAGACAGAGTAGGGGAAGTGGCTGGGTCAGATCTAGGGTTTTGGAAGGGATCAGGGCACCGCCGCCCAGATCGCTCGACGATGGCGTGCTCACCCGTTGGGGAGCGCGCACGCCGGCGAGGGGACCGGTGACGGCGCCATCTTCATGCTCGTCATCGCTCGGTTGCTGCTCGCTGCGCTGAGAAGAGAGGCGAAGAGAGAGAAAGGGCAGCAGAGAATGGATTAGGGTTTTCTCTGGGGGGGCACGGCGTCGGCTTTTATTTCGAGCGAAACGCGCGTGTGGCCATTGGGTTAAGATGGACGGTGCAGATCGATCGGGCCAGCGATCGGCCTAGGCGGGCGCGCGCGGCCGCGCGGCTTTAGCGGCCTAGGCCCAGGTTGCGGCCTGGGAAGCACAGCGCGCGCGCAAGTAGAGTGGGACGGGCTGTTTTGCCGGCTGGGCTGAAGAACATTATTCATTTTGAATCAATTTTTTGTTTTTCTTTTTCTAGTAAATATTTATTTCCTAGAAAATAGATAAATGGCTTAAAGTAAATAGAAAAGAGAATTTTTCTATGGGTAAAATTCATTAAATTGAATTATTTATCCAATGTGTATTTAAAGTTGTTATTTTCATTATTAAATTCGAACTAACGGGAGAATTTAATTTTGAAAAATGGATATGTTTTTAATTTATTATAATATTGTTATTATTCTGACCAACGTTGATTAATGGCAATATTATGATGTTTTGTCATGCTTTATTTCTGCCCAACGGTGATGTAGAATTAGTGGATGACAATTGTATGTTTTGATTTTGACCAACGTTGGAACTAAGGCATGCAATTGTTATTATTATGTTTATGTTTTCACTTCATATGAATTGTGTTTTCAGACGGATACAACTTGATGGGTTGTATCAAAGAGATCCTCACTCTCAAAGATGATAACTACATGGAGTGTAAGAAAAAGATTGACCTGGCCTTCATCTTGGCTGAGGTGGACTGGGTAGTCACCTCACCGTGTCCCACTGAGCCTGTGGCACTAGTGAGGGAGACAAACGAGGCTGATGCCGCTTGGGCAACCAGAGAGAGGGATTTTGAATCCTAAAAGATGTTCTATCACCTTGAGCATAGGAAGTGGGTCACTGCTAACAAGAAATATATGGCTGTGATAAAGAACACGATTGAGCCTACAATTATGGGCTCAATCCCAGAGTGTGACACCGTCACCGAGTACCTCGATAGAATAAAGAGTCAGTTCACTGGCTCTTTAAAGACATATGCTACCCAGCTGATAAAGCAGCTAGTGACAGAGAGATACTCTAGAAATGGTGGCATAAGAGAGCACATACTAAGGATGAGCAATTTGACATCCAAGCTAAAACCAATAGATCTGGCTCTTAAGGAAGAGTTCCTTATCCATCTGATTTTTGCTTCCTTGCTAAAGGAATTTGACACTTTTATTGTCAACTACAACATATAGCCCGAGAAGTGGGACTTAGAGAGGCTCATGGCTATGTGTGTGCAAGAGGAGGAGAGAATGAAAGCTGCCAATGGTGGCACTATCAATTATGTGAAAGACAACAAGAAAAAGAATAATAATGCTAACTCCTCCTCAAAGTCAAAGAGAAAGGGTCCCATGCTGCATCAGCCTCAGCAGAACAAGTTCACAGTAGAGAAAGATCAGTGTCTCTATTGCAAGAAGACGGGACATTATAAGAAAGATTGTCCCGATTACTTAAAGATGATCATGGCAAAGAAAGGTGAGAACATTATTACGTTCATAAATGAATCCCTGTATATACAGTATTTGAAATCTACTTGGTGGATTGACTCAGGTGCAACTGTTCATGTTGCTAATTCCTTACAGGGATTCCGTTCGACGAGGACTACGCAAAAAAGAGAAAGACATGTTAAAGTTGCAAATGGAGTCCGAGCAGATGTTGAAGCCGTTGGCGATCTTTCTCTAGAGCTTGCTGATGGCTTCACACTTTTACTTAGAGATGTACTTTATGTTCCCTCTTTACAGAGAAACTTGATTAGTGTTTCATGCTTGGACACTGATGGATATGATTGCCATTTTAGAAATGGCAAATGTAAGATAACATTTAATAATGCATATGTTGGTCTTGCTATCTTATAAAATGAGCTTTATTTGTTATCACTATGTGATGATGTGAATGTTGTATGCGATGATGGGAACGTTGCGTGCGACAATGAGAATGTATCCTCGTCTGCGGATGTAAACAGAAAATGAAAGAGAGCTCACAATGCGTCGTTGAAATTATGGTACTGTCGTTTAGGCCATATTTCGAGGGGGCAATAGAAAGACTAGTTAAGAATGATATTCTTCCTCTATTAGAGTTCTCAGATTTAGAACAATAAAGAGAATACATAAAAGGAAAGTATGTAAAGAAAATTAAGAAAGATGCCAAATGAAGCATCGAAATTTTATAGATTATTCACACAGACATCTGTGGTTCATTTCCTGTAAAGAGTGTGGATGGTTATGGTTCATTCATAGCATTCATAGATGATTACTCCCGTTATGGCTACATTTATCCAATCAAAGAAAGAACAGAAGTATTGGATAAATTTAAGATATTTAAGGCAGAAGTTGAAAACCAACACAATTTAAAGATTAAGATAGTCAGGTCCGACTATGGGAGGAGTACTACGGTCGGCATACCCTATATGACCAAGTTCTTGGACCTTTTGCAAGGTTCTTATAGGAGAATGGCATAATAGCCCAGTATTCTACACCGGGCGAACCTCAGCAAAATGGAGTAGCTGAAAGACGCAATCGTACCCTGATGGATATGGTGCGTAGTATGATAAGTTACTCCACCTTACCATTGAGCCTATAGATGGAGGCGTTAAAAACTGCCATTCATATTCTCAATAGAGTACCAAGTAAGCCGGTGCCTAAAACACCATATGAATTGTGGACAGAAAGAGCACCCTCACTAAACCACTTACGTGTGTGGAGGAGTCCTGCTAAGGCTAAAGTATTTAACCCAAACATTGGGAAGCTAGATCCCAAAACAGTAAGTTGCCATTTCATTGGCTACCCAAAAAAGTCAAAAGGTTTTTGTTTCTACTATCCAGACATATATACAAAGTTTGTGGAAACGAGACACGCTGTCTTCCTAGAGGATGAAATGATGAGGGGGAGCATGGTAGCTCAAGAAATTGACCTTGAAGAGAAGTGGGTGTATGCGCCCACTCCAATGATTCATGAGCTATTTTTCTCACTATCTGCTGTCGCTGCACCGATAGTGCAAGATACTATGGTGCCAGCATCTGTTGTTATTCCGCCTATGGCAACAATGAATGATGATGAGAAACCTGTTCTTTAGGATCCTGTAGAACCTATTGCCACACATGAGGAGGAGCAACAACAGCCTCAAACAGAAGATATGCCAAATGTGGAGGCTCCTAGAAGGTCTCAAAGAGTTAGAAAATCAGCTATTCCTGCTGACTATGAAGTATACAACACTAAGGAATTTTAAATGGAGGATGATCCCACCTCATTTAAAGAAGCCATGAGAAGTGATCATTCATCAAAGTGGCTTGAGACCATGGAAGATGAAATGAAATCTATGAATGCCAATAAAGTTTGGGACTTGGAAATAATTCCTAAAGGAGTCAAAACAGTAGGCTATAAATGGGTCTACAAAACAAAACTTGACTCTCAAGGAAATATAGAGAGATATAAAGCGCGACTTGTGGCAAAAGGCTTTACACAAAGAGAAGGCATTGATTACAATGAGACCTTTTCTCTAGTCTCATATAAGGATTTCTTTATAATCATAATGGCATTAGTGGCACATTACGATTTAGAATTACATCAGATGGATGTAAAGACGTCATTTCTCAATGGGGACTTGGAGGAAAATGTTTACATGACACAACCGAAAGATTTTGTCATAGAAGGTGAAAGCATCTAGGCCCCTAGTTGGGTTTCAGTGCTTAATGATAATACATAATTACTGTGATTAATGTATGTTTTGTAGAGGCAATTAAGTTAGGTCATGATAATATAGATCAATTCGGCAATCATGGTGGTCATGCCCCTATGATGGAAATTATTTCGGTTTTCAAAGGATGGACGACAAGGTTAAGGATGGACTAGTTCTAATTGTCATTTGGAGTTGAAGAAACACTTATAGTAGTTTAGGACTTTGTTTTTTTCCTTTGGCCATACTATTATGGAGGGTATGAATGGGTAGCTTGACCTAGGTGAGTCTAGTGAGTTAGGTGTGGTGCACACTTGTTAAAACTAGCACTAGATAGCTCCAAAATAGCCCTTAGATCCAATGGAGCAAACTTCATTCACATATGATCGAGAGTTGGAAGTGAATGGAGGGTCAAATACTGACCGGACGCTGGCTCTGGTGTGACCGGACGCTGGCTCAGGGTCCGGATAGTTCATTTGACCAAGGTGAAATCGTCTGGCGCGATCGGACACTGAGAGCCAGCGCCCGATCGACTCTAGTAAGGTTCTAGAGAGGGAAAATCACGACCGGACGTGTCTAGTCAGTGCTGACCGGATGCTAGCCAACGTCCGATCACTTTAAACACTAGAGTTCGGGGTGTACTGACCGGAGCGTTCAGTCAACATGACCGGAGCATCCGGTCACTCCGTAGAGGCACATAACGGTTCGTTTTTCAGCCCATGTTATAAATACCACCTCCACTCGTGTGTGGGTGTACTTTTGCTTATTCCAACAGCTAAGAAACACCTTAGAGAGTGCCAAGAAGAGCAAGATCCTAGTGAGGTGATTGAGATTTAAGAATCCCAAAGAGAGCCCTCATTAGTGAGATCAAGAGTAGCAAAGTGTGCATCGACCCTTCTAATTAGACTTGTCGTGGTCAAGTGATAGTTCGTGCTTATTACTCTTGGTGATCGTCATCACCTAGATGGCTTGGTGATGATTGGGAGCTTGGTGATTATCTGGAGAGCTTGTGGATGACTCAACTCAAGTTGTGAGCGGTTGTGGGTGATTCACCGCAACAGAGTGTCGAAGAATCAACCCGTAGAGAGCACTTGATCCTTACGCAGATCAAGGGGGAGCTACACCCTTGCACGGGTGCTCCAACGAGGACTAGTGGGGAGTGGTGACTCTCTGATACCTTAGCAAAACATCGCCGCGTTCCTCCTCCTCTCTTTACTTTGAGCATTTACTTTGAGCAATTCAATTCTTGTCACTTACATTCTTAGAATTGCCATGCTAGAGTAGGATTGGAACATAGGTTGCAAGTCTTTTGTGCGGTAGAACAATTAGAAATCCTTTCTAGGCACAAGAGGTTAATTGGGCTAATCGTAGGATTTAATTATCGCAAAGAAATTTAGAATTAGCCCAATTCACCCCCCTCTTGGGCATCTTGATCCTTTTAGAAGAAAAAGAACGAATGGGATGCTGCCTAAAGAAATCCATTTATGGATTAAAACAAGCTTCAAGACAGTGGTACTTGAAGTTTGATCAGACAATAAGGAATTTTAGGTTTAAAGATAATATAGAGGACAATTGTGTCTATGCAAAGTTTAAGAATGGAAAGTTTATCTTCCTTGTCCTGTATGTGGATGATATCTTACTTGCTAGTAGTGATGTCAGTCTACTACTGGAGACAAAGAAGTTTTTGTTCTTAAAATTTGATATGAAAGATCTTGGTGAAGCTTCGTTTGTTCTAGGGATCGAGATTCACCGAGATAGAAGTAAAGGGGTATTATGAGTGTCACAGAAGGCATATATAGAAAAGATCTTAAAGAAATTCAGTATGTACAAATGTAGTCTCTCACCTGCTCCTATAGTCAAGGGCGACAGATATGGGGATTTTCAATGCCCCAGGAACCAATATGAGATCGATCAAATGAAAGCAGTTCCATATGCTTCAGCTGTCGAAAGCTTGCAATATGCTCAAGTATGTACACGCCCTGACTTGGCATTTGTTACCGGGTTACTTGGCAGATTCTAGAGCAATCCTGGAACAGAACACTGAAAATTGATAAAGAAAGTCTTGTGTTATTTGCAAGGAACGAAAAGCCTCATGATGACGTATAGAAGATCAAATTCACTCTATATAGTGGGATATTCTGATTCTGATTATGCGGGAGATGATAGAAAATCCACGTCTGGATATGTATTCACTCTCGCAGGGGGAGCTATTTCATGAAAAAGCTCAAAGCAAACCATCACTACATCGTCCACAATGTATGCCGAGTTTGTAGCGTGTTATGAGGCAACGGGGTAGGTGAACTGGCTAAAGAAGTTCATACCCAGTTTGAAGGTGGTTGACGACATCTATAGACCACTTAAGTTATACTGCGATAATAATCCGGCAGTACAGTATGCTCACAACAATAAATCAAGTGGTGTTGCCAAACACATTGATATAAAGTATTATGTTGTGAAAGATAAAGTCCAGAATCATGTCATAAGTCTTGAGCATATAAGTACCGAAAAGATGCTCGTGGATCCGCTTATAAAAGGCTTACCACCCAACGTGTTCAGAGAACATGTAGCCGGCATGGGTTTAAGGGAAAACCTATAATTCCTAAACAAAAGAAGACCCAAAGTTAAGTATCTATTTCAGAACAGAGTGGTGTGTTGTAGCTGTTAAATCTATCGGCAATTGACCGTGACGATGAAACATGCTCTATGCGCTAATCTATAATGGAATGAACAAAAGTAAATGATATGAAATTGAAAGATGGTAGAAGATTAAGGGGGAGATTGTTAGATTGATCTCTAATCCCAAACTGGGCCCAACGGCCCAGTTAGGCCTTTGATCCGCGCCCTGATCGGGGACGCTCAGCCCACTATGGTTGGAGGCCACCTGTCACACTGCACAATAAATAGATGTGTGGGCCAACGGCTCTGTACACGAGGTTCGCCTGAGCCGAGCTCCCCACCGACAAACCTGTCACACTGCAGCCAGTGACGGGAAGCCACCAGCCGCGCTGCCACCGGACTGCGTCACCGCCACCACTGCACTGCCCCGCCACCGGTCTTCACCATCGGTTGCCACCGCCCATCACCGACACCGTCTTCACCGACCGTCGCTGCCCTCGCGCAGACACCGACGCAACGCCCATGACAGATGCCTCTGGATCAAAGGCCTACAATGGTCGGTAACCTAACACTACTTCTCCCTCTAATCTCTGTCTAGTTCAGGTACTAGGACATGCTATCCATTTACAAGATATACTCGGCTAGATATATGACCATGTGATCCGAATAGTTTTTCAACACATGCACGTTTTGTTACCTTTCTTCGGTCCTGGAGCTGGCAATGGCGGTGTGGATTGAAGGCGTGTGCGTACCAGCTGACTAGGTACTTCCTAGATAGCTGCAGCAACAGGGAAGATCTCAAGATCATATCGAAAAAGGCAGGCCGGCCAGCAGCGGCGGCGGCGGCAGGCAATACTTTCCGTGACATGCACTTAGCTTTGGTGGCAGCAGGCTCCAACAGACTGGCCGGGGAATACTGAAAACTCAATCCAAGATGATATCGAGCATCTTATCTGCTGGTGAATCGTGGCATCTAATCCGATCCCCCTCACGTGTGTTGCTGGTATACGTCCAGTGAATTAGTTGTTGTTTATTTGTTTCTCCAAAATCCATCAACAAGAGCATTCTGAGCATATATTGATAGAGAAACTACAAAGAAACACACAACACTGATGAAACCACCAAAGTAACGCCCTCCAAACGCCGCCTTGCACGCTCAGGAAACACGTTTGTAAACTAGGAAAAGTGGAGGAGGTTTTCCACTGTGAATCCTCCTACACTAAACTTGCCATTACCACGCGAGACAAGCCGCTAAGACAACAACGGCATATAAAGCCACTGTTGGTAGGAGCTCGTTGTGGAATCGACGAGGTCACGGGTATATGTGTATCACCACCCCACCAGTTTGCAATGTCCACCTCCTCCATCCTCATGGAACCATCCACCACGCAAATTCACATCTTGTTTTTGCACCATGCAAAGAGTGTCGCTAATGCCGTCACACATTGCCATCCCTCAAGTTTCTAATAAAATCCTGATTGTCACAATGGATGTGAGCCAGCCACAAGCATTGCATGCGTGGCGCGTCGCAGCTACGTACGTCGACGACATGGACTGTAGCCAATCTAACAGTCGCCAGCCCAATAGAAGATCGCTCTAGGTGAAAACCCACCACACCACTATATTGTAATTCGAAAAAACAGCACCATATGCTATATTATTAACCTACAAGATAGTTTGAGGCTTATTATGACATCCTCTTCATATGGCATGGTATCTTCCGCAGGGTATATATGCATGGCATGAAACAATAGATTTGGTGTCCAAGTATATATATATAATTAAGCTTCGGCTTAGGCGTAACATGAGAATCAAAATTATTATGGTGTCCAAGTATATATATTTTTTAGATATGAAAACGTCGATTTACCGGACGATGAGTGTAATGTGCGTGTTTTGTTCTTTTTCTCTGTTCCTGGCGGCGTGAATTGAAGGTACGTAGACCAGCAGCTAGTAGGTCGCGGTAGCATAGCAGCAGAAGCAGGAAGAAAAAACAGGCAATATACTTTCCGTGACATGTACTGAGCTTTGACAGCATCCAATTCCAATTCACGTGTCGCCCTGGGCAGGCTGCTGCTCGCCTGCTCCTGATATTTTTTTATGGGAGCTGCTAGTGCCCGGTTGTCCGACGGATACGGTACCGTGGCCGTGCCCATACGGAGAGCCGCACCGTCCGAATGTCGCCGCTAACCGTACACGGGGACCGCTCGCCCCCTCCGCTTCCCACACACATGCACACAGGACCGTCTACGCCGGCTCGGTAGCGCTCCAGTAGCTGCTGCTGACGGTTACAGCATGTGGGTCCAATTGCAACATTTGCAACACCAGATCTTCAGTCTGTTTGTTTGGCTATGGTCTGTCGTAAACGATCGTAAATTTCCAGCCGGAACAGTATTTTTCTCTCACACAAACCAGCCGACGGTACTTCTTTATGAACCAGCAACGATACGAACCACCCAACCGAACAGGCTGCTACTTTTGCAATATCCAAATAAAACACTTACAACGTACGTCCGAAACAACTGAAATACTTGCACCATATGTTTGAATCACCTGCAAACACAAAAAAAAACTTGAAAACACGTGTAACCACAAACATATGCAAAATCCAGATGAAACAATTTCAACGTACGTATGAAACATCTGAAACATTTAAAATATACGCTTGCAACATGTTGCAACATCTAGATGAAACATTTGCAACGTACATCTGAAACAGATAAAACATTTGCAACATACATCTGAAATATATGAAACATTTGGAACATACACTTGAAATGTACGTGTATAGCCATTGCAACATGTGCAGCATTCTGATGTACTTTTGCAACATCGATATAGAACAACATACTTCTTAAACATCTAGAAACACTTGAAACATACGCTTGCAATATGCGCTTTCAGCCAATGTCGCCTTGCTACTCGGACGAATGGAGGCTCGTTGTTGCGCGGGCAACTCGTTAGCGGGACGGCATCACACGAAGCTCCTCCCCTAGCTTGCTTGTTGGGGCATCCGTCATGGAGACTCGCCGGCTCAGTGGCCCATGTGTGGAGCTTGACAAGGCGGGTGAGGACAACAACGGTGGCGGAGTAGGCAGGGCGGGGCGGCGTTGACTACGCAGAACGTGGGTGGAGGTAGCAACGGCAGCACGCAAAGAAGTGGAGCGCGCGTATCTCAGGACGGGGCGTCCGACGCCCGCGTCTAAGCAATACCTTTTTATATATAAAGAGATGATTAATTCATATTTATTACACCAAGATGATAAAGTAGTTGTGAATCTATTAGAAAAATAGATAGCCTTAATAAAACAAAAAAAAAATCTATACATACTTATTTTCAGTGAATAATTCTGACGGGTCCTGTGGATGATCGATGGCTGATAGGTGGACAACAAGCTAACATTGTTTTTTCGAGCTTTCTTCGAAATTGATATGATCTTATATTTATCATAATCCTCAGAATTATTTTTCAGACCTGACTTTAAATCAAGTTTTTCGAACGGAGCCTAACGAGCTAAAGTCATTGGAGGCAAAAGTCATTCAGAAGCATCATATCATTTTATTTTGAAAGAAAAAAGAGTTCAGTCAGTGCAATTTCGAAACGAGTCACCGAGCTAGCTCAACGTTTTTTCCCCGTCCCTGATGCAGATGGGGCGTACGTACTGGCCATACTAACAGTGTAGAAACACGCCTCACTAATGAACCTAACTTTTTTCCGGACCGAGGAATATATCCCATTTATCATTAAGAAGAAGAGAATTACATGACGCAGCTACGAGAGAATTCTCGTAGCACAGATTACAAACCACGAAGCTAACGGTGAGTGATCTGGGATACAACTTATAAGAGCATGAAAAAAAGAAGAAAAGAACAAGCGACTGCCCTCAAAACCCACGACCTATAAACTGGACCTGTAAAAAAAGATACAACAGCGCAATAGTTGTGTCGGTGTTTCGGACCGGCGGGCCCTTAGCCAACTAGTAAATTTATACTGTGTGTTCCCGATCCCGGATGGTGATGCAAAGAGACACAAGGTTTATACTGGTTCAGGCAATGGGTGCCCTACGTCCAGTCCGAGAGATCGATCTTGTATTCCTTGCACCAAAATACTCGTAGTAGGGGATTACAAGTAGGGCGAGAGAGGGAGGTAGTCCCAGGTCTCAGCGTGGAGCGGCGTGGATTGCTCAAAGTGTTGATCTCAAGCAGTGGAGAAACTCGTATGTTCGTTCGTGCGTGTACGCGTGAGTTTGTCGCGTGGGCATAGGCCTAATCCTCTTTTTTCCTCTTCTAGAAACGGCCTTGGTCCCTCCCTTTTATAGTTGAAGGGGGGGTCAAGGGTGATACATGCGCTAGTTACATGGCGTCGTGCGAACGGAGACGGCATGTCCGAGCCCTGTAGCCTGTTACTGCGACGGCGTGGGCGACGGAGCGGTCTCGTCCTTGAAGCACTGGGGTGACGCGCCGGTCACATCCGATCCTGTGCGTCGTGGGAGCTCCAGTGTTACCTCGAAGCGGGCGTGGCAGTCAGCGCGCTAGTCAATGTGTGTTGACTGCGCGAGTAGCCGAGGCTCAGTTGGTGCCGAGGCCGAACCACAGTGGGAGACTCGGCAGGCGTGAATCCCAGGGTTGCCGAGCCCCTGAAGTAGATTGCCAAGGCTTGGAGGGAGTAATTGGTCTCGCACGTTGATTCTGAGGTTATGGTGACCCGGACTTGACTCCCCATGGCGCGTTGTCTCTGGGGCGGGGGTTAGGTGGTACAGTGAAGTGCATGCGCTGATCGTGGGCACAGCACCAGAGCACAGTGCCCGGTAATCCCCGCCGCGCCCTATCCAGGTCGGTATGGCGCTGATGCGACTTCTTGTCTCGTCGGCCACTCTGCAGTGTCGAGCCGTCGTTCGGCTGATATCGCGGGAGTAGTTGGTGCATTAATGGGACACGACGCGCTGTCGGGGAGACTGGTCGAGGCGAAAGAGACGGGTTGTTGCCGAGCCGGCTTCGAGCGAGACGGATAATCGATGAGCGTCCGAGGCTTCTCGCGCGGGGCCTCGGGCGAGACGGAGAATCGATTCCCCGTCGAGGCCCCCTGTGCGAGGCCCCGCGCGAGGCGGAGGTTTGGTAGGCCGCCGAGACCTCCCGTGCGAGGCCAGGAGCGAGGCGGAGGGCCGGTGGGCTCGGACGGGGCCGGGGTTTACCAAATGGCTTACCCTTTGGCTTTGTTTTTTATGGGGTTTAAGTGACTCTTTTGGTATACGCTCGGGGTACCCCGTTTTATGGTACCCGACAAGTTGCCTATAAACAAGACAATGCCACAGTGGCAAACTATCCACTCAAAGCAGCAACGGCGGCAAAGCATCCGTCAACGAAGACCACGCCGTCCAAGCATCCGCCAAATCGCCCACTGCAGCGAAGCATCCGCAGGGGGAACGGCCATGACACACTTGGCAGCAAAGCATCTGCCAGAGAGGAGGCCAACGACAACGGCGGCAAAGTATCCGCCAGAAGAACGATAACGGCAAAGCATCCGCTACGAGAGCCAAACGACGATGACAAGGTCAATTGTTGCAGGAGAAACCATTACGAGTAAAACATATGCGCATACAGGCACAGCGAGGAACTTCACCACGAGCCGACGACACGAAAGGAGGCACTGATGTTGACGAGCACAAGGGGCGAGCCAAAGGGATTCTTCAGCGACGCCTTGTGTCCAGAATCCGTGGTCATCGGCAGGAAACATGGAGTTCAACAACGCCCCATCCCCCCCCAAGGAGGTATGTGGCACCCGAGTCGTCACCGTCATCCGCTCAGCCAGAGCCGAGCTGAGCTTTCGCCTAGAACTCCACGCATCAAAGGATGGCCAAGGCCGCAGACTGGTCGCCGGCCACCGAGGGCTCGAACCAACCGCCGGCAGTCGGTCATTGCAGGAGCAATGGCCGACCAACAACAGGTCCGGTTGCTCGGCCCTGGGCCTAGGCGACCCGCAGAAGGCAAGCCACGGGCGACCGCAAGCCAGCCACCGCCGCCCCGGCGACCGCGGACAGTACGCGCCAGATCCAACCGCCATCCGCCAAGGGACGGGGCGCGGCCGTCGGATCCATCCCCCACCAGCCAGGGGGTAGGTGCGGCCGACGGATCCAGTCGCCTCCGGCCAGGGGGCGGGCGTGGCCGCCTGATCTGGCCGCCACACGCCAGGGGGCAGGTACGGCCGTCAAATCTACAGATCCTGCCGCCAGCAAGCAGGGGACACGGGCGCTGAACTGCCAGGTCGGCCACCAGCGTGAGGGCGTGGCCGCTGTACTGCCAAGCCGGTCACCTCCACAGATGTCGGCAAACCGACGCCAAGAAACGCCACCGGCAAAGGGGGAGCTTGGGGAGGGCGAAGGGAGGGGAAGAGAGGGAGTGGGGGGAGAGGAAACTACGCCCGCTGCCTTGTTGAGCAACGCCACCACGGGCCACCGCCACCGCAAGTCGAAGGGAGTGGCGATGGCGGCAGAAAGGCCGGCCCCGAGGGGCCCTAGGGGGTGGCGGCGGGAGGCCCCCCGAGTCGCCTCAGAGATGACGCAGGGGTCAGGGGTCCCGAGTTCGCCTCAGATCCTAATGAACCTAACTAATAACCCATGGGTCCAAGTTAGCTACACCTTGTGTACGTGTTGCCACTTAGCTACCTAAGTAACACGTACGTGCTTTTTTTATAATTTTCTTTTTAAAACAAAATTGCATATGCGTGCCAGAGTCAAGTATATGAGATGGACTTGTGCACAAGGTATGGTACGACGCTTTGCCTTGCGAATTTGCGATCGTTTTGTACCAAGCTGTACGTCTTGTTGTGCATGACTCCATCGACCGCCCAACGACTTTTTTTTCCCCTTGAGGTGCCAGTGCAGTGCACGTATATATATTCTAGAATTATATTAATTATTAAGACACATGGGCTGCAGGATTAACATCATTTCTTTTTTTTATGTGCAAAGTACTAATAATATTATTATTATTTCATTTCATTCAAGTGGCTTACCTTCTAGATGGAGTAGCTTGGTACATCCTACTAGCTAGCTAATTTGCGTGGGTAGTAGACCCAGAGAATCGGAGATTCGGACTAGAGATACACAGATACTATATATGCACGCTCGTGATGCAATTCGATCAATTTCTTGCGTCCAAAAAAAGCTTTACTTGTTGCCGTGTCTCATTGAATCGCCTGATTTTCTTGTATACTGTCTTTATCTAAATAATATCATCTTATGAAGTTGTCCTAAGCTAAGCTTTTTAAAGTTTGGTTGAACTTTATAAGGAAAAATGACGAATATTTATGACATAAAATTAGTATGATTAAATACAAGTATATACAACATGGAATAAGTTTTCACACCACATTTTTTTGGTGTCATTGATGTTAATACCCTTTTTATATAAAATTTGGTAAAAAAAAGTAAGCTTGACTTAGGGCAATTCTAGAAGTTAATTATCTAGGGATGGCGAGAGTATGTTAAGTCAAACAAAGTATTACTCTGTTGATTAATATAATAATCTCCATTGGGAACATCAATAAGCTAGGCAAATATATTTTGTTTATCAAGGGAAGCAATGGTACCATTATTATATCAACTGTACAAATTAATGTGCATTATATTTTTTTTAGACATGCATACACATTTATGCGATTGTAATCGCCACTATGAACATATACACCCCATATCCTACAAGCACGAGAGAGAACTAGCACTAATTAATAAAAGTGGAGGTACACCGTGTCCAAATGGACAGTGTGTTTCGCCACAACAAACCTAACCAACTAAAGCACAACACTATATTGATGTGACCAAAGAAATGGATAATGCCGCAAATAAGGGAAAGAGACCTCGCAAAAGCAACTGTTGCAAATAAGAGGAAATAAAGGGGGGAAATAAAAGAAGATAGAAGATGGGGGAAACGTGGGAGGTTGACACTGTCACATGGGTGGCTCTTAATTCTAGCTTGATCTCTTCTCACAAGTCACAACGCATGCAGCTGACATCATGGCTTAAACAGGGAGGACACGATGCTTAGCTTAGTCTATAGTACAAGACTACATGGCTGAATGATTGCATTGAGGTTACAGGCTTGCTGCAGTGGAGAGGAGAGATAGTTAAGGTGGATTATACACTCCTCCATTAAAAAAACAATTCTAGGATTAAACCAAGCCAATCTTTTTTTAAGTTTGACTGCGATTACAGAAAATGGTATCGACGTCTACATCTCCATATAGGTTTATTATAAAAATATATTTTATAATTAATTTAATAATACTTATTTGGTACCATGAATGTTAGTGTGTTCTATAGATAGAATATAATCAAATTTAAGATGGCTTGACTCCTTACATCTTTTTAGGCAGAGGGGCGTATTAATAATGGAGAGTACCTTGTGTTTGTTGAAGAGTTTGCTGTTGAGCTTAATTAATCACGGGCGTTACTTGGAGAGCTAGTCGTAAGTAGGATTAGCTGCCGAGTGCAGACTGCAGGGAGCTAGCAGTACCACCTGTTGTTCTGATCCCAGTCCGATCCGAGTTGTTCTGATCGATCGCCGTTTTGCAAGTTTCTTAAAGGAGCTGGCGGTGGACCCCCACCACCAATATTCCATAGGTTCAGTTTATAGTTTAATGCCAGGAACGAACTGACGCCAGGTAGCAAGCAAAGCCAAGGCCACCGCGTCAGCAGCAGCCTGTTGGCGCCGGCCAGCCGGCCGGCCGGCCACCTCCTCATTCCCAGCGCGTCGAACGCGGCATGTGCACAGTGAGGCGGACGGCGTCAATGTACAGCCCCCAAACCCAACACTACCCAACTTGCTCCAACTCCCAACTCCTGCAGCTCGCTGTGGCTGGAGTTGGAGACTTGCAACCACCATTGCTGCCTGAAGATCATTCAGAGTGGTTACAGGGCTAGCTACAAGCCTACTACAGGCGTAAAGATTCAATCACCATCACATTCAGCAGGTCAGGTACAACGCGAGACTTTGCTGTAGCTTACCTCTAAGCCAAGCCAAGCTCCAGCCTCCACGTCACATGCTCCACCATCACGTTCACGTGCTCCTGCTTGTGCAAGCACGGAACATCACAGATCAATACTCAGTCAGATCATGTGACGATTCTTTTTCTTGATTTAATTTGGAAACACGAGGCCCTGAACATGCATGGTTCCTTATATGCTTCTTAAACTTGCACACACATTTGAAAGTGCACATGAAACGAAACCTGATGAGTGATGATGGATAAATAAATGGAGAAGAGGCAGTTAATTAATAAAAATTTACCAACGCTAGCTTCTTGTGAATCATGCATGGTTTCCTGCAGTAGCAGATCACAATCACAAAGGAAAGGAAGCTAGCTAAAGCTAAGCTAGAAGGGATCTCCATCTGCTCCGGCCGGCCGTTGGTGTGGAGCATGCCAACCAGCTGTTTGTTCGCATTTACATCCACTTCCATCAGTCCGGTAGCAGCAGAGAGTTCAAGTCCAAGTCCAAGTCAGGTATTCTTATCTATCAGCCAAGCAAAAGGTTTGGTAGCAGTAGCAGTAGCACCCACAGCCACTTGTCCAAGCAACTCAAACTCGTGCAGTCATGCTTCACTTCACTCATTGGATTGGACAAATGGTACTAGTACCATACCATGGACTGCAGGGTTGGGTTACCAGGGGTTTTGGATTGGAGAAACACCACAAGAAAGAAGCTTTTGGAGCCAAGCGGGCTGCATGAGTAAACCAAGAAGCCACGCCTCCAGGCTGCAGCAGCCATTCTGGAATGATTCACAACACGTGGAAACGCCTGTTTTGCAGGTGAGAAGGAACAAAAAGGGCACACCTCGACTCGACGCATCATCAACACGGCGGCCGTCCCGCAGTCCGTCCACCTTTAATTTCTCGCACACCCTGCTGCCTCCTTTACACTTGTCAAGCAGGAGTTGTTCGTGCGTTTCCTTCTAGCTTCAACATTCTCCAGCCCAGTCTCCAGTCTACCAGAAGCGGCTGATGCCAACCTGGACCCTCCAACATATTCCAACACAACTCTGTGTTTTTCCTGTTATTAACACTTCACTTCTCAAACCCATCTTCTTTTTTCCCCAAGGCTGCGGGAAATTCCTGTACTGCATATATATACAAGAAAGGATAAGGGATACAGGCAGATCAGTCAAGTTTATTTGAGGAAACCATGCATTTCAAGCAACCGTTTGCTACAATATCATTCAGAAAATTCCTTGTTCTTGTTTATATTCCAAGGCCAGATTTCTCAACACGCCTAGGAATAAAACAGCACATCAACTGGCCAAAAAATATTACACTACACAGCTCAACTGAACTAATAATCTTACTACAAAAGCTCCCAGCCCAAAGGCCTCAGTCAAGGAATCGGATTTATCCACTGTTCCTCAAAAAAACAGACCCTACATAACCAGCTAAACTTTACCTCCTGGCACCTATTCGTGTATAAGACAAGAACGGCGCGATTGCCTGCATCAGTAACACATATTGTGCTTAGCACTGAACGAGTTTGCCAAGTACTGTGGTATCAAAAGGGTGAAAGTACATAACTACCAAACTTGTACCTGTGGGCCTGTCCCCTCTGTGTGCATCTATGTACACCATCCAGGTAGATATCAGCAAAACTTCTGTTTCACAATGCTTGGAGCACAGTGAAAGGAAGCAATAGTTGTATCAACAGCTTAGCAGCACGAGTTCAGGAGTAGAAGTAAAACCTCAGACAGGAATATAATCATCCATCCTGCATCCTGCATGAATTAAACCAACAACAGACCTATTCAATGCCTTGAGTATTCAAAACAAAGGGGAACTAAGAAAAACTGTGTGGGGAAGATAGCAGGAAAGAAAAAAAGAACAGTTATTATCATCTCACCAATGTCACATCACTGATATGTGACTAGAACATGCTAAAACCAGTAAAGCTTTAGATGACATGTCTATCACTTCATAATGGTTTCTTTCTCAGTGACGTCCCCTACCGATACGATTTGCAAGGCTGTGCCTCCAACAAGCCATGCTGTGAGTTCTGGTTGTTGCTCAAAGTTTTTGAGAGGAAATGTACTTCCCTCTTTTGTCTCAACACCATAGACAAAAGGAAGCCTCATTGTAAGAAAGCTCTCAGGTGGGAGGATAACTCGGCACCCAATACTGAATGATCCTTCTCGATCATGATCAGAGACATTTGATGGCAAACATGACCCCTGATTGGAAGAGAAAGGGAAAAGGCAATAACTCCACTTAGTGACCTTTTCTGTTACATCTAGGTTATGTCTTCCCATAGCTACTCTATGGGGTGAGTAAAGGAAATATATGATTCACGCTGAATATAGATGAGTGCACTTGCCTCAAACTGTACAAGTGGGCAGCTTGCCAACAGGACAGGGAAATCAGGTGTCACCTGCATTAAAGAGAACCTAGACATTAGTAAGAAGGCAAGATTACAGAACAATGTCCCTATGGATACTACAAGAAACATGTCTCAACTTCAACGGTACTATAGGAAACAGGGAGCAACTAAAAATCTATTTTCCTGGTGTAAGATTGTGATGATGATACTTCGTCATATCTAACTATGATAAAAAAAACTTCAGTTAGAACATTATAACTCACAATGAAAATCCGTTGAAGTTGCGACACGGCACCAGCAAACTTTACATCTTGATGTTCCTTCCTTTCTGAGATCTTGCAATGTGGACAGTGCATATATATTGGCAAGTTTCTGTTCATCAGTGAAAATGCTTCTCCGCCATCATCAATTGTAATGCTTGGAAAATAATGCTCCCCCCTTTTGCCATTCTGTGGATCTGAAAGCCAAGGAGAAGGTTGTGAAGTCTCTGCATCAACCCTCAGCTGCAGTGATTGCTGCTGGCTGTTTCTCCCTGATGATTGCAATGGCTTACTGTTTTTCCGTGTACTGTTTATGTCCACTGCAGATGCAATTAAACCAGATGCATTCTGGAGCAACTTTTGTGCATGCTTGCCTTCTGCTTCTTTGTTTAAATGAGGTCTTTGATACTGCAAACAGGAAGGATCAATCTCCTTCATATGTTTCTCTGACAGTAAGAAGCGATGACCATAGGGACACTCATGCTCAAATCCAACATACACAACAAACTGTTGTACCGGCTGATTAGTTTCTCTAGTCTCATCTCCAACCATCACTAGTACTATATTGCTCCCTATCTGTAAAAAGGGTTTCCCATCAGAATTTTCACTACTCTTGTTTCTGCTTGCTTTCGCAGATTCAGTTTCAGCTACAGGCCCTTGGCTGACAGCTGCATGACCTCGGCCATTAGCCTGGTCTCCTATATTCATTTGGCGCTCATCTTTTCGACCACCAGGTTTCGGTGGCCTCATCTGCTGAAGAGCAGGAAACTCGGAATCTTTTGATGTGGTGCCAGCAACAACTTCAGCAAAGGGTTTTTTCATAATAAAATTTGGCAGACCTTTACCAAAATTAATACCTGAGTTGCTCATTGGTTCCATTTCAGGTTGTTTTCCAGAACTTTCGAGCTTTGCAGATTTAATTTGTGCTGTGACTTGGGTTACAGCAGATTTTACTTCACCAGTGACCATTGGGGGAGTCTGAGGGTTCATACCAGATCTTGTGGATGAAGTAACAGTATTAGAACGAATGCCATTTCTCACTTGCCCCTTACCAACAGATATAATCCACCTTAGAAGATACCTCTCCTTGGAGCTAAATCCACTTTGGAGGAGCCCCTTTGTTGGCTTGTAATATCTTGCTCCTCCTAGACGCACCAAGCGCCAAGAAGATACTGAAAATGAACCAGCATCGCTGCCTCTTGGAAGCGCAAGGGTAGGTAGTAGATCATCGCAATTTTGGAAACAACTAAAAGACACATTGGCTGTCTCAAAGTCAAAAGGATCATCTCTAAGGCGACGTGACCGGCCACAGGCACATGCATGGAGGAATACATATCCACTAGAATGTTGCTTCATTGCATCTGATGAAGAGAAATCTCCATGCCTGCGGTGCTTACATGGTCTGCCAGTTAGGCTAACAGCGTCACATTGCTGCCTTCCAGATTCCCATATTGCCCGGCACTCATGTTCTAGCTTCTTTGAGAATACCCTGACTGCTGGTCCTTTAACCATCGAGCCAAAGGACCGCAATGCCTTCTGTAGCTGCACTTCATGCATGCTTGTGGGGTAAAAGGCAGGCAAACCTTTCAGGTAAATCTCCTTAGCAGCCGGAAGCACCCTTTGGCACCATGATGAAGAAAATTTCATGTTCAGCCCATTATTACTTTCCAAGCACGATAATGCGATCTCAATAGCATTAGATCCTGCAGCAGGAAGTTGGTCATTCTTCTCAATAGGACTTGTATCAGTCTTGCTTTCAGACTGACCACTCAGCACATTTCTTCCACTCAACAGTGCAGTTAGAATAGAGGTACTTATGGAAAACCATTTATCAAAAGTAGGGAGATCAGGTGCATTAACTGGTTTCCCAGATGCAGCTGATGCTGCTGCTGCTGCAGCAGCAGCAGCCACCATGCCAACACCAGAAACAGACCCAGCACTTGCATTGCTTGAATATCCCCCTCTCCCTCTCAGCGCATCAGACTGCCGAAATATAAAATCCTTGATCAACTGAAAGTCATCACTGTTTGTTGGGTTGTAGTTGTTTTCCAGTGAAAGAATATCCAATGGCGATTTGGAGCACAAAGAATCTTCAAATAATCCTGCAATGATGTCCAGTGGCTCCCGTTTCTTATTAATGTACCGTTCCAACAGTGCAACAACCCTCGAGGTATCGAGTGAGAACAGGGGTAAATGATGACTCATGTTACTTACACCCCTCAGGCCAATATGCCCTGGCTCCATGCCTGCAAGTACCCTGCACTTCTTGAGCAAGACACGGATCTGTCCCTCCAGGGATGAATGCAGTTTTTTGCCTGAATTACCCTCAGATTTGTTTGCTGCTCGGGCAAGCATAACCACTGAACCAGAACTCTTTGAAGCTAAGCTTTGTTTTGATAATCCATCAGAGGTAGAACCCTGATTTGATGAAGATGCATCACCCATATCATCGGAACTTGCTGCAGCACTTGAAACATCAACCGCATCATCCTCAAAGACAAAGAGCAATGCAGGAATGCATTGGCCTGGCAATACAGAAGGATTTGAACTGGTTCCGGACATAAGTGAGATGGCCGAGGACTGACGACCAGCGTGACCTCCACGGCGTGCTGGAGGGGATATGGAGGAAGCCCTATGGGTTGCTCTTGTTGGGGCGTCAGAGGCAACAGTTTTGGCAGGCATTGCAGCTGCTACCAATGACTTGACAAATGGAGCCAAAGCATGCTTTGAAGATTGCAGCAGTCGGAACTTCTTTAAGGTTTGTGTGTTAAATCTGAAGCCTTCTTGCATAAATATAATTACGTGGCAGACCTAGAATGTCGTAAAGTAAAACCAATCAATAAATCCTTCATTTTGCCACAGAAAACCAAAGAAACAAGACCATATAGTAGTCATTTGGGCAGTCAAAGGCACATGTTATCCTAGAAATATCATTATGAAGCAGTGAACTATAAAGTAACAGGCTGGTAAATCTGATGACAAAGTATAAACTATCTATGGTCAGAGAACCAGACATTAGCCAAGCTTGAACACAGGCAAGCAATACTTTACAAGTTTAGCTCTAAGATGTCAATTCAACAAGATAGTCAATGGCAGTAATCAGAAGCATGTATAGAAAACTATGAAATTTTAAACGAGGCAAAAAGGTGTTTTAAGTGCATCAAATCGTCAATAACTAGCTGACGTGATGCAGTAGAATAGGTGGATCATATACAAACGGACAAATCAGGCAGAGGCTTTGGGGTCAGTTTGGCAGTTCAATTCCCAGGATAGCAGACCTACTCTATGTATTATAATATAATGAGCAAAAGCAGAGTAAGAATCCGAGCTCACAGAGAACATGAAGAGCATCTCCGGGTCCGGGAGGTCGCCGTCGCCGCAGCCTCTTACCGCCGCCTGGAGCGGCGCAGGCGGGGGCGTGAGGTGCAGGAACACCATCCTCCTGCCGGCGTCGCGGTGGTACCTGACGCTCCCGGCGAGGGTGCCAGCTGAGCCGCCGGGGGAGAAGACGTGGGCGTCGAGGATCCGGTCCGCGAGGCGGGCGCTCCCTGCGCCGCCGACGAAGCCGACGGCGACGACCCCGTCGCGGGAGGCGGGCGACGGTGCGGGGCCCGCGGAGGAGGGGGGCGGGGAGGCCGGCGGCGGAGTGCGGGAGAGCACGCGGACGGGCGCGGAGTGGGTCGCCGGAGCAGGAGGCGGCGGCGGCTCCATCGCCGGCGGCGAGGTGCGGGCGGAGGAGGTCGCGCTAGTTTGCCTGGAGCCTATACGTGGAGGGTGGTTTCGTTTGGGGTTAGGGAGGCCTTTCAGAATTCGGAGGGGATGGTGCAGTTGTGGGCCACAAATCTCACATTTGGTCTTGGTTCAGACTGATTTCTGGCCCATCCCACCTTGCTTGTCTAGCGTTTATTCTGCCGATTCTTTTTTACAAAGCATCACAGTCCTGACTATTCTTTGATCTATTTCTTTGTTGAACCATAAAATCCAGTTTTAGTGGGGTTTTATCTAGGTTTCATTTATAATTAATATTGTAACAAATCAGTAGATTTGATGACATAGCAGATTAACTATAAAGACTGATATAGAGAGAGTTTCATAGAGTTCACCTGGATGAAATCCGTTGCTATAGTTACCAACCTAAAAGCTGACATGACAGTCTTGATAACAGCACCCTAAAAGCTCTCTACTGAAATTGGTCTAATGCATGGTGGTTAAATTGTCGACCATTTTTTTTTTTTTGCTAAGCACATTACAAAACCTAGACACTCCTTTCCGTAAAAAAAAAAACTAACCAATTGATCTAACCTACTCATTTGGCTAGGTAGCTAGGATGTGTATTTGGCCATGTTTGGTGTCTCCATCGACCCTGGCTAACAAATCTGTATTCATGGCTCGAGAAAAAACACGACATTGCAGGTAATAAAAATGAAATGTGTGTGGCACCGACACTGCTATGTCTTTAGGCACGCGTGCCGAGGCACCCTCACTGGTGACTGGACTGGACACATGCGGTCGGGCCGGGGCGTCGGCGGTGCGGACTGCGGAGAGGAGAGAAGAGGCCGTCGGTCCGGCCGGGTGTGGCCCGCCCAGATCGACCCGGCCCGTTTTCACCTGAGAATAGATGGAGAGCCCAGTTAAACCGGGCAGGTAAAAAAAAAACTGCAGCCCCTCGTGGTGGTGGGCCTGGCGACCATCTATTTATTTATCCCATCACGTCCATCCATATGCATCCCACGCACACACGGGTGACACAGCACAGCACAGCCAGCAGCAGCAGCTTTCCCTGTCACGCTCACACGCCTGCAGGCCGGCCGCCATTGCCAATCATTGATCGAGCTCGCAGCTCGCTCGTCGGCCGTCGCATTGCGACGCCACCGATGGCCGCCGCCGCGCCTGCCGGGCACCGGCACGCGCTGCTTGGAGCTGGTGCGGCGGCGCCGCCCCTACTGCTGCTGCTTCTCGTAGCAGCAGCAGCAGCAGCAGACGCGCAGCAGCCGCCGTCGCCGGGGTTCTACCCGAGCAAGCGTTACCGTGCGCGCCCCTTCTCCCGTGACTTCCGCGCCCTCTGGGGCGCGCAGCACCAGTCGGTGTCCGGCACCGGCAACGGCGGCGGCGTGACCATCTGGCTGGACTCGACGTCCGGGAGCGGGTTCAAGTCGCGTCGCGCGTTCCGGTCGGGCTACTTCGGCGCGTCCGTGAAGCTGCAGGCCGGGTACACGGCGGGGGTCATCACGGCGTTCTACCTGTCCAACGCGGACGCGCACCCGGGGTTCCACGACGAGGTGGACATGGAGTTCCTGGGCACCACGCCCGGGCGGCCATACACGCTGCAGACCAACGTGTACGTCCTCGGCTCCGGCGACGGCGGGCCAGGAAGGGTCGTCGGAAGGGAGGTCAAGTTCCACCTGGACTGGTTCGACCCCACCGCCGACTTCCACCACTACGCCATCCTCTGGAGCCCCACCCACATCATGTAAGACCTCCTGTCTGTCAATGGCGATGCTGCTTCCTTTGCTGCTGCTACAGATAGGAGTAGATTTTTGCTACTTGTGTGCAATGCCACACAAATGCAACCGGCCGGCCAATCAGCAACAGGGACAGGGACAGTGTGTCACTGTGCCGTACGTACGGCGCCTGCAGGAGGCCGTACCGCTGCTTTTAACTGACGCTTGCTGCACGCCTACCTCTAGCTCCTCACTGTCACTGACAAATGAAGCAGTCCAGTCGTCGTCGCATCGCATCTAATCATTCAGCAGCTGTGCTACGTATGGGTATGCATCACGTACTCACTCATGTCCGTGTACATACATGCAGCTTCTACGTGGACGACGTGCCGATCCGGCGGTACCCGCGGCGGAGCGCGACGGCGGCGGCGACGTTCCCGCGGCGGCCGATGTGGGTGTACGGCTCCATCTGGGACGCCTCGTCCTGGGCCACCGACGACGGCAGGTACAGGGCCGACTACCGGTACAGCCCCTTCGTGGCGCGCTTCTCGGGGCTGCTCCTCCGCGCCTGCTCGCCGCGCGCACCGCCGCGGTGCCGCGCGCCCGGCGACGCGCTCAGCCCGCAGCAGGAGGCGGCCATGCGGTGGGTGCAGCGCAATCACATGGTGTACAACTACTGCCTCGACCCCAAGCGAGACCACAGACTCACCCCCGAGTGCATTCACCACGCAGACGCAGGCGATACATACCCAGTAGCTCATAATGCTACTAGCTCCTAGCTCCTAGCTCCTATATATGTATGTGCTTACATACTAGTAACCATCATCATCATCATATCTACCATAAATCTGTTCTCTAATATTAAAGAGCGGAAATTTTATTTATCCTTTGTCGCTCATAACCATCCGATGTGCATTCGACAGTTTTTTTGTTTTGTTTTGTGGTACGACCTACTATACATTCGGCTTGTTCGCTGATTGGTTTCTAGACTGATTTGGGCTGACTGATGCTGTTTTGTTGTGAGAGAAAAACACTGTTGACTGGCTAGTTTGAACTGGCTGAAACGAACAAACGAACAGGCTGATTGTTGCAGTGCAGACCCTGTAATAAGGCGTCTTGAACGAGGATAGGTGGGAGGAGGACAAACATAACATTGAAGGTTTGTTGGATTAGTCTCTAATCCAAGGAGGCTAGAGGGGATCGAGCGTTTATTTGGTTAGTCTTCGATCCGAGAGGATTGGAAGGGGTTCAGAAAGATTCTGTCCAGTACACATCAAAATCCTCCTCAATCCTCTCTAATCCCGTGGAACGGAGGATAACCAAACAAGTTTTGAGAGGGATTTAGTCCTTATAAGTCAGAATGCCTTTGATCCCCTTCAATCCTCTTAAATTGGAGGCTAACCTGAACAAGGCTTGAGTGGGACATGAGAGATAAGAAGTACAAAATACAGGAGTAAAAATATAACTCACATAAAGTTTAGCTAGTGTCTAAAAAAACATCTACCTAAACTTCGGCTACAACTAAATTTTAGTCCTAGTGAAATCAAATTAAAAGACAGGAGTTGTCCTTGAACTTATTTCGAGTGCCATTCAAATTCCCAAACTACTAAAACACACGTTTACGTCCTCGAACCTGTCTCCGTGTCTCATCTAGGTTCCGCACTTCTGAAATTATTTTTTTATTAGGTCCCTCGGTGTATCATTTAGGTCCCTAAACTTGGCATGGTGTGTCAATTAGCTCCAAATAGATCCAATCTACTCCGCACCATATGATGGCACATACCACAACGGTTGGATCCACACCTCGTTCTTGACCAGGTTAGGAACTTAATGGAAAAGCAATCGTTTGTCTTCCTCTCCTGTCTAAGGAGCACTAGCTTTGGCCTTGTCACCACCACTCCAGATGACGTTGTGGCCTTTGATGTGGAAGATGATGAAGGCATAGTTTGAGGATGGCGCGTTGGTCTCTGTGTGATGCAAAGGAGAGAGAGCATTGAGACAAAGGTGAGAGAGACCAACATATGTGGGCTGGTTGTAGCTTGTTTAGACCTACATGACATACCGTGAGACAAGTTTGAGAACTAAATAAAATGAACTTTTCAGAGTTTTTTAACCAGATAACATCCCAAGACAAATCCTGGTACATGAAAATGTGTTTTAGGAGTTAGCGACTTGAATGACATAATGAGATAAGTCTAAAGATCGCTTGTTCATCTTACTCTTCAAACAAACACTTACTAGATTATTATTAATCTCTCAACATAAGATTTACAGAAGCAAGGTGTCTCTACATGTTCTATATGTTTCAGAAAAAGAAAAGTTGCTCTTGTTATACTAAGGGGGTGTTTGCTTCCCACCTCCTAAATTTTAGTCCCTGTCACATCGACTACAGTAAACATGTGTCGGATATCTATACCCGGGTATCCGAGCCAAATGATTAATGAGCGTCACGTCGGCTCATCCGATGGTTAAGGACGCAATTGCAACCTCGTCCGACTCCGAGGACTAGGTTTCCGCCTCGTCCTACCCCCAAGGGCGGGGCCACGCCTCATCTAGCTCCAAGGACGAGGTTTCCGCCTCGTCCGACCCCAAGGCGTGGGCTTTGACTCCGGGGACGAGGTTTTCGCTTCGTCCGACCCCAAGGCGTGGGTCCCGACTCTGGGGACGAGGTTTTCGCCTCATCCGACCCCAAGGCGTGGGCTTCGACTCGTCCGATCCCACGGGGAGGGCTCCACCTCGTCCGACCCCCGAGGGACGGATTCTGTCTCACCCGGCCCCCAGGGCGAGATTTTTGCCTCGCCCGTTCCCTGGGGTTCGGATTTGCTACCGGACAAAAGCAGTATCCCCAGGGTAGGACCCGAATCGCTTCAACCACTACAGCATGGAGGCACACGCCCGAGAGCATGTCTCGGGCGCGTCCTGATGCGACTGGCGGTCCCATCAGGCCATGCTGAGAGACTCACGTCACCCACTGCGACAATAGGTCGGCACTGTGCTGCCAACTCCCTGCCTGACCACCGTCTAACGTCAGTCAACCAGCATCAGTTGACTGGCACTATACCGCCATCCCTCAGTATGGCTTCTGTCATGGGCCCCTTAACCATTCCGTCCACTCGGATGGGATGGAAGACAAGAACGGCGCACGACGTCCGCACGTATGCTGCAGCGGTCAATAGGACCCCGGTACGACGCCGCTGCCACCACGATCTACAGGGTCAGCGGAACCCACGCGAAGAGGAGGATGGCACATCTCCGGGAGCCTTATTTCTCTTTCTTTTTTCCCTCTTCCCTTCTCTCAGTCTCTGGTATCCCGTTCAGAGGGGGAGATCTATCAACCGATAGATCTAGCAGTAGAAGCATCGAGCAATTGAATCACAGAGACTTGGAAGCTTCTCCCTCTCTCGTCAGTTTATAACCCCTACTACAAATTCAGTGTTGGTAACACGAGCAGCCCGAAACTAGACATAGGGACATTCGGCCCGAACCAGTATAATCCTTGTGTCCTCTTAGCACATCATCCGGGTCAGACGCGCAATAATACAAATTTACTAGTCGGCTGTTCGAAACACCGACAACATGTTGGCACTATTTGAAGTATTAAACATACACTAATTATAAAACTAATTATACAGATTGAGACTAATCTGTGAGATAAATCTTTTAAGTCTAATTAGTCCATGATTGGATAATATGGTGCTACAGTGAACATATGCTAATGATGGATTAATTAGCCTTAATAGATTCGTCTCACGAATTAATTATGGCTTCTGTAACAATAGATATGATATCTGACGTGACATTTCCTAAACTTTAATCTGTGATCCAAGGCCTTTTTTAGATTGAGGTTAGGAATCAGTATTTGGCACTGTAGCACTTTCGTTTGTATTTGATAATTATTGTCCAATCATGACCTAACTAGGCTCAAAAGATTCGTCTCGTAATTTACAATCAAACTATGTAATTAGTTATTTTTTTATCTACATTTAATACTCCATGCATGTGTCTAAAGATTTGATGTGACGGAGAGAGAACGAAAAAACTTGCAATCTAAACAAGGCCCAAATACCCCTGTGGATGACAATGAAATTTTGTGCACGGGGCCGTGGGTAATGCATGGCTATAGCTAGCTAGCTTGTCATTCGTGTCTGTAAATATCTTTTTGCACATAAATCTGTGTGTGTGTCATGCGTGCGATGATTGCGTTTCTTTCAAGTGAAAACAGTGAGAGTTTGGATGAAGATAGAATTTGTCTTGATGTCGTGTGCCACACTCTTGGTCTTGGGCATTGCCTCTCCGGCTCTCCCTCAGCTGGGATTGGGGTTCCGTGACTGTCAGGAACCAGCCGATGACAAGCGAAACCTGTATAGATGCACACATACTGCATAGCTTTGTTCAGCAGAACTCCACCTCCAGGAAACCTGTGTGAATCATCTCGTTTGTAATTTAGATTAAAAAAACATAATATTTAAACCACTTCAATTGAACCAAAGTAAACATGCATATATCTCGGAGTTGTAGCTGCGCCATGAAGACTTTTTTTTATGTATGAGACCTTCAGTGCGCAATAATACGATCAGAAATTTGGTCAAGTCATCACTATAATCTTAAAAAAAATTGTCAACGTGATTTCGTTTTAACTGACAGCGATTCACCTCTTTTATCGCAAGTGTCAATTTGGTCATCTCACGAAACACATATGCATCTACCAGGCTTGATCGTCGGTGACATAAAAATTAGCAAAATATATGTGGTCTCTCTAATCACATATATTTTGCAATGTATTTACTTGTATATAACAAAAGTTATGGCGAACTGATCATAGATCAGTTGGTTAGGTTCCTTGTGGTGGAACCTGCCTATCCGGGTTTAAGTCATCGACTTGACACATGTGCTCGTATTTTGCTGGATTTATTCTAGGATTTAGCGGGTGGTGACTTCGTGAATCTCAAGATCTGTCGGCTCAGTCATTTAAAGATGCTCATAACTATATAATTCTTAAAAAAGAGTTATTCATTTAAAAAAGTTAAAATAATTTGTAATTTAAAACAGAGACCAGTAGGTATCACCTGTGAGTTGATCGAACGACGACGATGCGACCTGATTTAATTTGGAGGACGAGCTGATCCATTCATCTCTTTTTATTATTTTATTATATTAAGAGGAAAACTTACTGGTCTGTCCGGTGTATATCTAAACATGGATTAATTTGTAGGCAGTAATAAGCCAGCTGCCGCCACCGACATTTCACGTGTGGACAGACAGACATGCATTCTCATTTATTCTAGTCAACTTCATGTAATTGAGCGGTAGATTATTAGTAGTAGCATGTAAGACTTTATAAATTTGATCAAGTTCATAGAGAGTAATATCAACATTTATAATTTTAAATCGGTTTATTTACTATAAAAATACTCTTATTTTATTTATAGTTGATCTAGTGATATTTACTCGGCGTCATAAATATTAGTAATTTTTTGTATCTATAAATATGATCAAATTTAAATTTGTTTGACTTCATGATAAGTGAGTATTGCATTTTTTTACAACAAGAATAAAAAATGTTATAGTTACGGAGGGAAATGGGGAATAAGATGCCAAGGATGGAACTGCGCGCGTACGAGTGAATTTAATGGAGGCCTTATTGATTGCTGCAACTAGTCCACCGGCTGCTGCTGCCAACGACCAATTTTATTTAGTTTTTTTTTTCACAGTGCCATCATCGATCGGAGATTACCCATGCCACGATGGCACGATGCATGCATAAGCAAAAATATCTACTTCCACTGTCCTATTGCATACAATATTTATAGTTTTCTACTAAGGCAATCTATTTTTGTAAACGAATCACGTAGAAGATCTGCCTGACTATATTAAAAAGAAGATCAACCCAGATTGGAAAACAACAAACGACATCAACATGGAAAAAACAACTCAGGCTGGTTGGATTAGGACATCAACACGCGCCGAACTCAAACTCAAAGAGAAAAACAACTCTAAGCGGTCGAATTGGAACATCGACATGACCTCAACACAGTCGCACACTGTATCGCCTCGAAACCACAGCCGGTAGCTACATTGCATCGCCATCCTCCGGCCGACGAAGGCGTCAAAACAGAACGCCGTCATCACCACTTGCGTCGTCGTTGCTGACGAAGTCCCACACCGAGATAGCCCGCTGTGAAGCAGAGCTAGTCGTCGTAGGCCGCCGCAGGCCGTGTAGCCTTCCCACAATCGAATCCACTTGCGCCGCCTCTCAAGACGTTGTCCCACGTTGGACTAGCCACTGCCAAGCAGGACTAGCCGCCGTAGTCCGCTGCAAGCTGCAACTCAAGCATGAGCAGCTGCCTTTGGCACTCACCAAGCTGACCCCGACCATTGAAATCCACGAGCGAACCCTGTCGCTTCTAGCAACCTAGCTGCCTCAACGAAGGTGAAGTGTCACACACCAATTCGAGCAACCATTAGTGCGCCTCCTTGCACCGAAACGATCGCCGCTGAGCGGGACCGCCCGCCACCACCCCACGCAGGTCACCTTGGCAACACAAATCTGCTAGCCACCACCTCCCACGTCACCCTCCTCGTCAATTCCGTGGGCACCACCCACGTCGGCCTCCTCGCCATCTTCGTGGGCGCCATGGCGCACAGTCCCGCCAGACCGTCGCCCTCCACTAGCAAATAGATGTGAAGCCCTCCATTCGTTGTGTCAATGCACTCGTCATGGCTGCCTTATACCATCGTGGACACCGAAACTCGAATCCTCATCTAGGCCTTCACCTTCCTCGCCATGGATCCGACCACTGCCACGGACACGCCGTGCAAGGATGAGGGTCTTTCGATAGACGCTTCCAAGGAAGTAAAAGGCGCCCGAAGGCGTCGTCGTCATCGGCCCGAAGAACGGGCAAAGCTTTCGCCATGGCTTCTCAACCATTGCACGACAGTGGCCGGCCCAAACTCGCTACGCCATCCTTCCTCGCTGAGGCCATGACCATGGCCGCCTGCCCTAGGCCGTAGGTAGCAACGTAGGACGCTTTCGATGTCATTGTTGAACTGAGAGGCTAGTGTAGTCTGCTCGACCATCGCCCGCCTCGCCACAATGGCGCCGTAGACGTGAAATAATGAGCAGGCCATCACCGTCCACGCCACCACGGTGCCAACGCCACACAATCAACGCAGCCGCCCACCACCACCATGTTTGATGGCGTCTGGCCGGCACCTCCCTTCCCCCGCACTGTCGCCTTCATGCTCACTGTACCGACGTAACCGAGCCAACACATCGCCGTCGCTGGTGTTAGTTGTCGCCGTCGGCCTCCGTCCCCATCACCGGCGCCGCACACTATCGCCACCTTGAGAGCACCAGATCCACCCCAGGGGAGGCCGGATCCGGCTACCAAGGCACCGGAGCCGCTGCCGCTGTCGCCGTGCCTGTCGAAGTCACCGGCGAGGTCCACGACGGTGAGCAGCAGCCTCACCCATGCAGATACTGCTCCTCCGCCACGCCTCCGCGTGCTCGCCGCTCCTCAGCGCGTAGGTACCGCGCCATGGCCGCCGCCAATGAGAACTTCGCCCCGCATGGAAGACCGCACATGCCTGGGCAAAAGGCCTCGCCGCCACCATCCCAGGGGGCCGCGCGGGCATTCCGGCAGCCACCTCTAGCAGCGGCGAGGGGGAAGGGAGGGGACGGAGAGCTGGCGGCAGAGCTCGGGTGGTTGCCGCCCGAGTCACCTGTGCGGGGGGCGACGCGGGGGCTAACGCGTTTAGATTGGTGTCAATCTATTTTTAACTTTAATCAAGTATATATTATATCACTTAATATACGAGAAAAATATTAATATTTGTAAGACAATTAATATACTTCCACTGCCCGCCCGCGCTTGCTCCATGTGCCCCGCCCGCTCGCCTCGAGCGCCCCTCGCCACTCCTGCGTGTGCCATTGCTCGCTTCCGCAAGCGTGGATTCGCTCCGACCGCGCGTGCCCCACCCGTCGTTGTCGTCTCGCTGGGCCGCCTCCACCGCGTCAGTTCGACGCGCGCCGCCCGCCCATGTTGCACTGAAAAGCGTATGTCGTAAACATATGTGTCAAGTGTTTCACAGATACTTCCTCCATCCCAAATTATAAGATGTTTGACTTTTTTGACACCAAGTTTGACCACTCGTTTTATTTAAATTTTTTTGCAAAATATCACTTCTTTTGTCATGGCTTGCTTTATTAATAAAAGTTATTCAGGAATGACTTAAATTTGACTATGTCTGCATAATTTTTTTTGAATAAGACGAGTGGTCAAACTTGGGGTCAAAAAAGTCAAACGTCTTATAATTTAGAACGGAGAAAGTATGTTGCAAGTGTTTCATATGGATGTTGCAACAATAATAATAATAAGGCATGGACGTCCGTCCCGTACAGACGGACCGCTCTGCGTGCCATGCCCGCATCGACACGCCGTTGCTCGCTCCCACCCGCCCGCGCCTGCCTGCCTGCGCCATTGCTCGCTCCTACCCACGTGGATTCGCCTCGGCCGTCGCACGCCCCACCTATCGCGACCGTCTCGCAAGGCCGCCTCCATCGCGTCAGTTCTTTGCGCTACCCACCCATGTTGCACTGAAAGCGTATGTTCCAAACGTATGTCAAGTGCTCCAGATGTTTCAGAGATATGTTGCAAGCGTTTCATATGAATGTTGCAAGGGTAGATATGGACGTTGCACATATTGCAATGGCTACGCACGTATGTTTCGAAAGTTTGCTCAAAATGTTTCTATGAGTTTCATATTACGTTGCAAGTGGTTTATTTACATGTTGCATATGTTGCAAATGTATATTTCAAATTTCTCATCTGTTTCAGACTTATGTTGCAATTATTTTATCTGAATATTGCAAAAGTAGATCTCGATGTAGATGTGGAGGAAGCCAAGCCCTCGTGGTCCAACTGCTGCGGCTCCCCTGGTGTGGCGAAGATGGAGATCGCAGACATGGGAGCGGTGGGGACGGGATGTGGAGTGAGATGGGCGCATGCACGACACATTGGGCGGGATGGGACGTGGGCGAGGGAGCGGTGTGCGTCGGACACGGGTGCGGGAGCTCCGTCGGAAGGACGTTGCCTCTGGAGCGGGATGAACACGAGGTGAAGGGAGCTGCGTGCTTGGGTGCCAGCGCGGGAGCGGCATCCGGACTGATGCCGGGCGCTGGTCGCTCCGGTTTGACATGTATTGCTGCTACGCGCTTTCGTCGTTCATTATTTCCGTCCTGTTCGTTTGGGCTTGTTTGACTTATAAGTCATGGCTGAAGATACTGTTGGCTGATTTGATATGAGAAAAAATACTATTCATTGACCGATAAACTATAACTTATAAGCCAAACACGATCCAACGAACCGGCTGTTCGTCCTTTCACTCATCCAAATATGTCCGGTAGGTCCGGCAACCAAAGCCAGAAATAAAAAGCTGGTTGTTCCTAAGGGGTGCTTCGTTCGGCACCGACACTGGCGCACAACCCACACGAGAATTGTTATCGACCTGTCCTTTGGTTAACTACACACGCGAGAGGGCTAGTCCGAACTCTGGAGTGAATCTCACACTTAGGCACATGCTATTCTAGCTTAATCATTACTCTTTTATTTTTGCGAGGAAGCTCTCCGTTCTAAATTTTCAGTCGTTTTAGTTTTCTTGTATATACAAAATGTTTACTATATATTTAGATATAAAGTATGTCTAAATATATAGTAAAAAATATTTTTTAAAAAATAAAAATTCTTATAATTTAGAATTGAGGAAGTAGTACATTAATGGTTTCAAATGGTGCTCCGTTCCATAAAACTAAGAATGACGTCGGTGTTACTAGCCGCATAAGCCTGTGTTTAGTTGGTGAAAAGTTGAAAATTTGGCCACGGTAGCACTTTCATTTTTATTTGGCAATTAGTGTTCAATCATGGACTAATTAGGTTCAAAACGTTCGTCTCGCAATTTCCAACCAAACTGTGCAATTAGTTTTTTTCGTCTACATTTAATGCTCCATGCACGTATCGCAATATTCGATGTGATGGGTATTGTAGCATTTTTTGGAAAAACTTTTCGTGAACTAAACAAGGACTAATTGTATTAATCCAGATATTGTGGAAACCCGTCTTCTTCATAGTTGCTCGTTGCATTCTACCCGGTCGAATGCCTTAGTTGTGTCTAGCTTGAGAGCATTCCCGCCTCTCTTCTAAAACAACATATACACTCATACATCCACTCTGTTCGCTTGAGCTATTTTTCAACCATGGGACTGTATTTTTTTCTTATAGTATTTCAGCGTAAGCGAACAGGTGATCCGATTAGCCGCCCAGGAACCAAGGCCAACTGTTCTTCAAAGATTATTGCACACAACGCCTTGAGCCTATTTGCCACGAGCTCGAGACCTCCGATGCAATCCTGTAGATCACATTGCGCAAACTGAATGGTTTGAACTGTCCTTAATCTTGTGGCTTTGCAGTGTTCGGGGTGAGTGCTGGGTCATCTTCCCCCCACGAAGTATTCGTACTCGAAGAACAAGAGCAGCCCACGAAGATCCCAAGTTTCTCTCTCTCTCTACTCAGAGAGTCAGACGAGAGGAGAAAGAAGCCCAAAAGGCCTTTCCCGGCCTCAATGACCTCAGTCTAACTGGGCCGTGCCTTGCATTCCCTGGTCTGTAGTGTGGACGACTTGGTGGGGCCCGTATCCCCATGGTCGTCTCCTTCGTCCCTCCTCTCCTCTCCTCTCCGGTCTTTGTCCCCGATCGCATTCTCATCGCACCGCACGAGCTCCGGATCGGCGACCACCGCGCCCCGACGACTACGACGAGGAGGAGCTAGGAGACGAATCAGTGCAAGCAGCGGGGTCAAAGACAAGGAGGCCGATCCATCCTCCAGCTTCCGATCCGACGATATGGTGAGGCGCTCAGTTCTCCCTCTCCCCTCCCCTCCCCTCCCTGCAGATCCCGGTGCTATACTAACGTCGTGGTGGATGTGCTTGGCCAGGTCTGCGTCGCGTGCCTGCTGCCGCTCTTCCTGATCCCGGTGGTCAACGCCCTCCCTTACCTCATCGACCTCATCATCGTACGGATCCTCCCCTTTTCCCGGTTTCTGTAAGATCCAGGCATCCAGCCACCCGCATAGTCCGTGGTGGTGGTTGGGGTTCTATCGATTCAGCGGTCCTGGGGGATCTTGGAGCTCGTTTGTCTACTAGACTGCTGCCCTGATGGTTTTGTCTAGGACTCGTGGATTCGTTGGAGCAGGAAACCGGAGCTCACCGTTCCTATAGAACTATAGAGAAGACCTAGCTGCCGGTTATAGATTGTGATTCGTATGAGCCAGCTACGAACGGAGCTGTTTTCTTTTCTATGATGACAATTCCTTATCAGCAAATTGTACCCATCCAGATTTCCCCATCAAATTCGCATAGCAATAACATCATCCAATAAATTGATAAGCAATATGCATTTTGAATTATGAATTCTTGTGCCCAGCAGCTTCCTGAGCCTAGATTGTTGATTCTAGATATGAGCTTCTTGTGCAGTAAATTCAGCTTCTAGATGCATGTGAACATACCTCCTCTAGATTAGCGATATGCCTCCTTTTGATTAGTGATAACACTACAGATGTAAGAATGTAAGATTTGAGAATAAACCAATTCCTGACACTGTAATGGATAAAGGAAATCATAATTTCAATTTAGTCAGGCCGCATGGAAGATATCGGATTGTTGATTTTTTTTTTGGAGTAATATGCACCTTCTACAACAAAGTGGTTCAGTCATGTTGGTTGGGTCTAGCCATGCATTCATGCCTCTGTTTGTCTAGGCCTTGTGTTATTAGCTGGAACACTAAATCATTGATTCTCTAGGGAAGATCTGCCTGTCAATTACAAAGATTCTTGTATGTGATTTGGAAGAGCCAGCTAGGGGCCGAAGCTGGTTTATTTTCATTAACGGTTTTGTTAGGTTTTCTAGGATTATGTTGGTCAGTTGCTTACTAAAAATTCTGTCAGAACCATACATCTGATCTGTGAACAAAAAACAATAGTGGTGCGCTTTCTAACTGCACATAGCCTTGTAGGTTTACATGTGCATTTGGTCACACCAAATGAAGAGGGTCTCTGTTTCATTTCTAGTTTCTAATAAAATTCTGTTGCCTACATTATGGAATTTGATTTGTATATTGGACGGTTTCCAGAGCAAGGTGTATCGGCTATTTGGATGGGAGTACCGGAGACCTGAAAGAGTCCCACCTGCTTGTCCTTACAAGCCTGCAGCTCATAAGAACGATGAGGTACGCCTACATGTTCATCCTACTTTTTGTGCCCTTATATGCTCATGCTACAGTGCATCTCCAATTGCTTATTGTACTCCGCCTTTACAGGGTGCGAGTGAATCAAAACCCTTAGTCAATCCACATGGTGCTGCGGCAGAAGATAAGAAAGAGGAATAATTCATGTATTGAATCCTGCTCGTGTCAGCAGGCGCTTAAAATGGAGATCACTGCTCTATATGCGAACATATCGTAACTAAGAAATAATTGTTGTGATTGATGAATATGTATTTGGATTGACGGGTTGATGATTGTATGTACTTGTGATGCCACTCCAGATCCTTACCAGTTGCGTGACTAATCACTGCTGAAATAGAGTCGAATTCGCAGTTGCAAATAGCTGAACTGAATTTTGTTGTCAAAATCTTTTAGAATAGAATGCTTGAACGAGCTGGATATTATGGTGTCATCAGAAGCTGTTGGAACGCTTGGAAGAGAGATTCTGGTTTCAGAAGCTAACCACAGTACAGTACAGTGCGCAGTTCCAACGTGAATCTCAACTTTGCCTGACATTATTTTATCTGTTCGTTATTATGCTAGTATTCAACTCATCAACCGTATATCGCTAGAGAAAACATGATGGGATCGATGGATGATGTTTGGCTTGATTGAGATCACTTGGTATACTCGAGGACTGCATAGAAGGAGTCGAGGTAGATGGCGCGGAAGCCTGTGAAGCCGGCGGCGAGGCCGAGGTGGCGGAACTCCTCCTCGGAGCGCTCCCTCCCCTGCGTCCGGTAGGTGGTCATGACGAAGATGTCGTTCTCCAGCAGCGCCCTCGTCCTGGTGGTGGTGTCCGTTTGCTCCGGCACCACCGGCTCGCAGGCCACCAGCTTGCCGCCATCCGGCAGCGCGGCGTGGCAGTTCCTCAGGATGGTCGTGCACTCGTCGTTGGTCCACGTCGTCAGAACCCACTGCATGATCCGAGGTTTTGGTTTTGGGAAAGGAGGCTCCTTATGGTCAGTCTGGACTCTGAAGAAGGAACTGAAGTAGTGGTGCTTGCAATGGAGGCGAGCGAGGGGTACCGTACCTTCATGAAGATGGCACCACCAGAGGGGATGGACTTGAACATATCTCCGCCAACATGCCTCACTCCTGTAACGAAAGATATGTCACCTTATTTTTTTTCTTAAAAGACATTGTCTGCAAGCATTTCCATCCATCAGGATTGTTTACTAGTCCCTCTAAAACATTTTGAAAAGCAATGTATCTAAAAAAAATTAAAACGTCTTATAATTTGAAACGGAGGAAGTACCTTAGAGCATATTTACATTATATATACTAGGAAAAAAGTCCAAATTATTTCCTTCAAGTTTGGCCAATATCCAGATAATTTGAAAACATTTTGTCCGGGATTATTTCCTTCAAGCGGCGAGGGATCTGATCACTAGCTTTCGCTGAAAGCCTCGCGCACCTACCATACCTCCATATCCCGTATGATACGGCAGTGTTTTATCGCTAGCTGTTGACTATATGATGCTGGAAGAATTGAGATCAGAGAGATGCCACCATACACGTCTAGTTCCTCTGTGTTCCATATCGCTTCTCAAGAAGTTGTTTTTTTTAGTTTTATTAATCAATGGATTATACATACAAAAGGTACTACTAGCAATATTTATGATATAGTATGCGTCATATTAGTAGATACAGATACAGATGCTGTAAAGCGAGATTATTTTTTAGTTATTTTAAAACGGGGTGAGTAGATCGCTTTTTTATTTTTTTTGCTGAGGGAAGTACATACACTAACAGTTTTGGTTCAGTTCCTTGGTTGACTCTGCACGGATCTCTACGCGCCTGCAATGTTGAACGATCGATGCTAATAAAACTCGTTGAATGATGCATTCCATTTGCATTTGCGTGTGACTATGTGTGTGGATGGTAAACTAATAATCCCGAGGCAATGCAACTACGGATCGGATCGGATCGGATCAGACGAATCATCCTTGGATTGTTGAATGAATGGTGATGCATTGCATTTGCATCCGACTGACTATGTATGTACGAGAGGTGAGAGGGGCCAGCCAGGCCAGGGCAGGTAGCGTCGCACGTACCGGCGATGGGCGGCGCGTCGGCGACGACGTCGGGTAGGTCGAAGTTGATCCCCTCCTTGATGGTGGGGACCCTGCGCATGATCATCTCGAGGCAGGCGCCGGAGCTTCCCCCGACGTCGACGAGCGTGGCGACGCCGCGGAACCCGGCGCCGTAGCCGTCGAGGAGGGCGTCCATGAAGGGCTCGGAGACCCCCGTCATGGCGCGGAGCATCACCTGGTTAGCTTCCCTGTCCTTGCCGTAGTAGGCGTAGGCGGGGACACCGGCGTTGGCGCGCGCGAACGGCTCGGGCCCGAGCGGGTCCAGCACGGCCTCGTGCAGCCGCGGCCACGCCGCCACCAGCGCGTCCTGGTGGTGCTGCAGCACGTAGTCGGCGTACGACGCGCCCGAGTCGCCCTCGGGAACCAGCGTGCGGCCCACCGCGGTGAGCGCGAACCGCCGCGTCGTTGTAGTCGTCGTCGGGTCCTCCGACGTGGACGTGGACGTGGACTCGGAGAAGACGCCGCGGGACGCCAGCAGGCGGAGGAGACGCTCCAGGACCGACGGGTCCGGGTGGCCCGCCGGGAGGATCTCGGACGCCGACAGCGGCGCGTTGGCGCCGCCCGCCCATATCGCGTCGGGGACGCCCAGCCGGATCACGGCCGTCAGCGCCATCGGGACCGACAACATGTTCGCCAGCTCCATCATCGCCAGCCGGGCCTCCGCTGGGGACATGTCGTCCCTCGCGGCGCCGACGGCTGCGGCTGCGGCGGCGGCGGACGGCGGCGGCATTTTTTGGTTTCGGTGGATTGGTTTGAAGCGCGCGACGCGAGGGGAGGGGGATGGCGCGCGCGTGTGTGGTGGAGGGAGCGACAGGAGTGGTGGTGCTACTGGTACTGGTACTGCTACTGCTACAGCGACGGAACGGTGGGGCCCGAGGATGCGGAGATGGCCAGTTGCAACGACCCGATTAAATTCACATGACCCGATCAAATTCACATGACCCTGTCGGCCCCCGCGCCGAAAATCACGAGCCCGAATCTCAATCACGACACTGGATTTTGCGCCTGTTCGCCGGGTTATAAGCATTTTTTTCTCACAACAAATTAGGTATTTTTAGTTATGCCTTATCCGCCAAGCGAACAGAATAAATTCGGGCCAGGCCATAAATGCTCGGATCCAATTTATATACCAATGGCACAAAATGTAGTAATTTTTTTTTCAATAACACATAAGGAAAGTGAATAGCATCGAAGGGAATTTTCTCCTCGTCGAACCCGTTGTGTGTGATAGTGGAGTAATATTTTTTGTGCGAAACATAAAAGATTGCTATTTTTCTCATAGTAGTATGGAAAAAGGTATGGAAAATGGTTGACCCGACTGCAGTCGCAGGAGGCCAATCCGAAAGAATCGGCGGCCTATCCTGAGCTCAACTTCAGAACGATCCGATGCCGATGGATGATGTCCGAAGGCAGCCGCCAGCCATTTTTAGGCCTCGTTTAGATTGCAAGTTTTTTCATTTTTTTTCTATCACATTAATTTTTTTTGACACATGCATAGAGTATTAAATGTAGATAAAAAAATAACTAATTACATAGTTTGATTGTAAATTATGAGACGAATATTTTGAGCTTAGTTAGACCATGATTGGACAATAATTGTCAAATACAAACAAAAGTGCTACAGTGCCAAATACTGATTCCTAACCTCAATCTAAATAAGGCCTTAGATGAGATAAGAGACTCGGCGGCTGTGGCTGCGGCTCCGGCAGAGCACTGAGAGCGAAAGAGACCCACCCTCTTGTCCAACTGGGAGAGAAGTAGCGGAGGCGAACGGAGGAGGATGGAGACCTCAACTGAACAACACGTGCCCTTTGACCGATAAGCCATGACTGAAAATACTTTTGGTTGATTTGGTGCGAGAGAAAAATACCGTTCGTTGACTGAAAAAGTATGGCTTATAAGCCAAACAAGCCCAAATAAACAGGACGTTGGTAGCGAACTGCCCAACTGAGGGGGTATTTAGTTGCCCCTCCTAAATTTTTGTCGTTGTCCCATCGAATGTTTGGACACATGTATGGAGTATTAAATATAGACTAATTATGAAACTAATTGTATAGTTTGCGACTAATTTGTGAGACGAATCTTTTAAGCCTAATTAGTCAATGATTTGACAATGTGGTGTTGCAGTAAACATGTGCTAATGACAGATTAATTAGGCTTAAAAATCGTCTCGTGGAGTACTGACGGATTATATAATTTATTTTTTTATTAGTATTCGAACACCATATACAACATCCTCCGGATATACCTTCTCAATTTTAATCACTGAATTCAAACACCACCTGAATCCGGGTCTGTCAATCCAACTTCCAGATTCCTCAAAGCCTTTGTGCAATGCAATCGAGTGGTGGTATTGGTAAGGAAGGATGCACGGATTTTTGCCTAGCTCAGGGAAGGTCACCAGGCTTCGGATTTCGTATGCCTGTGGCTAGGATGCTTTGCATGGCAGGCCAGCCAAGTCGTCGTCCAAACACGCCCGCAATGCATGGAGGAGAGTAAAAGGTTGTTGAGGAATGGAGACGCAGAATGGACAGGTGAGGAACACTGGAACTTTGTTTCGACTTGGTCCCGTTCGCTTGGAAGGATTTAAATGAATCTAAAGGAATCTGTGAAAGAAAAACACTATTTTGGATGAAAAAAGAAGCGGACCAAGACGAGTTTAAGGGCACGCGAACAGGGAGTGAATGGAGTGAACAAAGATTTAGGAACAACTGTGTGTTTCATTGATCTCTTTGGATTATATATAAATGAAGGGTCACGTTGTACGGACATCGTACGAACGTGACTGTTCGGGAAAGGCAACTGTTCACTAGAATAGTCTACTAGTGAAGGGATATGCCCCGTCGTAGTGCTACAGTTAACTACTAATCTAATCTCTAATCCTAACTGCTTGTACGGATGGATGAGATCATCTGTAGGACGTCTGTTGGTGTACTGACGTCATTTCACAACACTCTCCCTTGATCGAATCTTCTTTGAGATCAATGCAGCTGTATGATTGGATTCCTCGAAAAATCTTGTGAGATAAATCTAAGGAATATGTATATATAGATATGCTATAAAAACTTCTTTAAACCTTATACGAAAATAAGGAGAAAATAGCATATATGAGTGTGATTTAAATAAATCACTATATCATTGGTATTCCATTAAAAACCCAGTGGGAAAAATATTGGAGATACGACATATAGATTACTTCCCAAAAAATATTTTAGAAAAAATATGAGAAGCAATATAAAGTGATATGTTGCTAAAACTCCTACAAAAATCGAGTGGGAAAATTCGGAGAAAATATGATGACATATTATTAGTATTGCCTCTTGGATAACTCACATGAAAAACCTTTTCAGGAAAAAACCATGGATGAGTTGTGAGGGCAATATGTGTCTTTGATATTTTCCACAAAAACCCCAGTGAAGAAAATAGGAAATATGACACATGCTTATATAAATATTACCTCATTAAAAACTTTAACAAGAAACCTTATAAGTAAAACTTGTGAAAGGAAAAAGTATATATGATGCTGGTACAGGTCAACATTTAGGTGATGTCACCCTCGGATTCTGGCAAATCTCGAAGTCGTCGCATACCAATTCCATGTACCAATTTTTAAAATACAGAAGTTGATAAGGACTTAGTAAATAGGTCAACAAGATTATCACATGACTTGATTTGCAAGATGTTTATTTTCTCACTTTCTTGTAATTCATGGGAATAAAACAGTTTAGGGACAATATGCTTAGTGATATTGCTCTTTATATAACATGTTTTCATCTGTGTAACACAAGCAGAATTATCTTCATAGATAATTATTGGTGATTCAATTGAACCAGTACCACATGACTATTGTATGTGGTTAATCATTCTACGAAGCCATACACATTCTCGTGATGCCTCGTATAGAGCAATAATTTCAGAATGATTAGTAGAAATCGCTGTCAGAGTCTGCTTAGAAGACTTCCATGAAATAGCTGTACCTCCATGTAGGAATACAAATCCTGTTTGGGATTTTTCGTTATGAGGATCAGATAAATAACCTGCATCAGTATAACCAATCATACTGGGATCATGGTTTTTCTTAAAGAATAAACCAAGATCCTTTGTGTCATTAAGGTATCTAAGGATACACTTTGCTCCCGTCCAATGACGACGAGTTGGGTCCACACTATGCCTAGCCAGTAAGTTAACTGCAAATACGATATCAGGCCTGGTGCAATTTGCAAGATATATAAGTGCGCCAATGACACTGAGATATGGTATTTCTTGTCCCAACACCTTTTCCTCAATATCCCATGGTCTAAATGGATCTTTCCCTATTTCTAAGGAACGAACAACCATTAGAGTTTTATTAGGGCATGATTTATCCATATTGAATTTCTCTAATATTTTCTAGATATAGGCTGATTGATGTACTAAAATCCTTGAAGGACGGTGCTCAAGTTATAAGCCTAGGCAATACTTGGTCTTACCCAAATCCTTCATCTCGAATTCCATCTTTAGATGTTTGCTTACTTCTTCTATATCTTTTTGGCTGCCAATGATATTTAAATCATCAACCTACACGAATATAATACAAAATCCCATACGAGATTTCTTAATGAAAACACATAGGCAATCATCATTGTTAGTGTATCCTTTTTTTAGAAGGAATTCACTCAGTCGGTTATACCACATTCATCCTGACTGCTTCAAGCCATATATAATGGCTTTTGTAGTTTTACACAATATATGTTGCGATTTGCGTTTGGATTTGGAATTTGGATTCCATCGGGAACCTTCATGTATATGTCCAAATCAAGTGACCGAAAAAATATTAGAGATACAACATATAGATTACTTCCCCAAAAAACATTTCAGAAAAAAATATGAGAAGCAATATAAAGTGATATGCGCTAAAACTCATGTAAAAATCCAGTGGAAAAATTAGGAGAAAATATAACGATATATTATTGGTATTGTCTCTTGAATAACTCACATGAAAAACTTTTTTAGGGAAAAACCATGGATGAGTTGTGAGGACAATATGTGTCTTTGATATTTCTCACAAAAACCTGGTGGGGAAAATAGGAAATATGACACATGTTTATGTTAATATTACCTCATTAAAAACTTTAACAAGAAACCTTGTAAGTAAAACTTGTGAAAGAAAAGAGTATATATGATGCTGGTACAGGTTAACATTTAGGAGATGTCTCCCCCTGATTCTGGCAAATCTCGAAGTCACCGCATACCAATTCCATGTATCAATTTTTGGAACACAGAAGTTGGTAAAGACTTAGTAAATAGGTCAACGAGATTATCACATGACTTGATTTGCAAGATGTTTATTTTCTCGCTTTCTTGTAATTCATGGGAATAAAACAATTTAGGAACAATATGCTTAGTGATATTGCTCTTTATGTAACATGTTTGCATCTATGTAACACAAGCAGAATTATCTTCATAGATAATTGTAGGTGATTCAATTGAACCAGTACCACATGACTATTGTATGTGGTTAATCATTCTACGAAGCCATACACATTCTCGTGATGCCTTGTATAGAGCAATAATTTCAGAATGATTAGTAGAAGTCGTTGTCAGAGTCTGCTTAGAAGACTTCTATAAAATAGATGTACCTCCATGTAGGAATACAAATCCTGTTTGGGATTTTCCGTTATGAGGATCAGATAAGTAACATGCATCAGTATAACCAATCATACTGGGATCATGATTTTTCTTGAAGAATAAACCAAGATCCTTTGTGCCATTAAGGTATCTGAGGATACACTTCGCTTCCGTCCAATGACGACGAGTTGGGTCCACACTATGCATAACCAGTAAGTTAACTGCAAATACGATATTAGGCCTGGTGCAATTTGCAAGATACATAAGTGCGCCAATGACATTGAGATATTGGATTTCTGGTCCCAACATCTTTTCCTCAATATCCCGTGGTCTAAATGGATCTTTCCCTATTTCTAAGGAACGAACAACCATCAGAGTTTTATTAGGGCATGATTTATCCATATTGAATTTCTCCAATATTTTCTAGATATAGGCTGATTGATGCACTAAAATCCCTAAAAGACGGTGCTCAAGTTATAAGCCTAGGCAATACTTAGTCTTACCTAAATCCTTCATCTCGAATTCCATCTTTAAATGTTTGCGTACTTCTTCTATATCCTTTGGGCTGCCACTGATATTTAAATCATCAACATACACGGATATGATACAAAATCCTGTTCGAGATTTCTTAATGAAAACACATGGGCAATCATCACTGTTAGTGTATCCTTTTTTAGAAGGAATTCACTCAGTCGGTTGTACCACATTCATCCCGACTGCTTCAAGCTATATAATGACTTTTGTAGTTTTACACAATACATGTTGCGATTTGCGTTTGGATTTGGAATTTGGATTCCATCGGGAACCTTCATGTATATGTCCGAATCAAGTGACCCATATAGATATGTTGTCACCACATCCATCAACTGCATAGATAGATGATTTTGAACTGTCAATGATATTAAGTATCGGAAAGTAATTCCACTTATTACTGGAGAATAGGTTTTATTGTAATCAATGTTGGGTCTCTACGTGAACCCTTGTGCTACTAGCCTCGCTTTATATCTCACCACCTCATTGTTCTCATTCTGTTTCTGGACGAAAACCCATTTAAAGCCTACAGGAAAGACTTTGGAAGGTGTAGGTATTACAGATGTGAATACCCCTCTTCTAGTGAGCGAGGCTATCTTAGTTTGAATTGCTTCTTTTCCATTGAGCCCAATCGGAGCGCTTTTTGCACTCTGCCATGGTCTTGGGATCTGGATCATTGAGAAATATTTCTGCAATTGTTGCGGAAAAGTACATGTCGACAACAGTAGTCTTACGATCGTATGATTCTCTAGAATCTATGTAATTGATGGAAATTTCTTTTTACCCTATTATTTGACTCAACATTTCTCAAAACTATAGAGTCAGGGTGTTCCAATATCCTAGGATCAGAATTTGGATGCACCATTGATCCGGGTTGTGGATTTGGTCCTAGTGTTGGATTTTTATTTACTATTGGGTGTCTACCAACTTGAGGTTGGCTTGGATTTACTGATTTGGAGGATTTCGCCCTCGATATCCTCGGACGCTTACTTATAGCATTATCCTTAGGAGCGGCTGTACTTCTCACCCTCTTCTTTGAAAGTGGGAGTTGAATGGTTTTTATTGGTACCTCCACTCTTTCAGGCGCATTGCGAGCAGGATAAGAGGATTTAGTGACACCCTTATAATAAGTAAATGTTGCTGGCAGGTTATTTACAATATGTTGCAAGTTTATGATTTTCTGAACTTGTTGTTCAGTCTCTAGAGTACGTGGATCTGAGGGGGGATGCCTTGGGCATTCCAGATGATTTCCTAGCATTCGTTTTGGTACTTAAAGTCTTCCCCTAATGCCGGAAAATGGTCCTCATTAAATATGCAGTCAGCGTATCGAGCCGTGAATAAGTCTCCTGTAAGAGGCTTGAGATATTTGATAATTGATGGAGATTGATATCCCACATAGATACCAAGTTTCCTATGTGGACCCATAGAGGTATGCTTAGGCAGTGAGATCGGTACATATACAGTGTAACCGAATTTTCGCAGATGGAAAATATTTGGCATATTCCCACGTACTAATTGTAATGGGGAGACTACGTGATATGCAGTTGGTCGCAATTGAATTAGGTCAACAGCGTGTAAGACTGCATGACCCCAACATGAAGTTGGTAGGTTGCAAATTTGTAATAATGGTATTGCAATGAGTTTAATTCTCTTAATAAGGGATTATGCTAAACCATATGGGACAGAGTGCTGAACTTGAATTCCCAAAGCCATACAATAATCGTTGAAAGCCTTTGAGGAAAATTCAGCAGCATTATCCATTCGAATTGATTGAATTTGATGTTCAGGATTATGTGCTCTAAGTCTAATAACTTGAGCAATTATTTTTGTAAATGCATGGTTACGTGTGGACAAAAGACACACATGAGACCATCTAGTAGATGCATCTATTAGAACCATGAAGTACCTGAACAGTCCAGACGGTGATTGTATGGGGCCACAAATATCTCCTTGAATGCGTTCAAGAAATTTTAGTGGCTCATTTTAGATCTTAACGAACGATAGACGTATGATCAATTTCCCTGTAGCGCATGAAGTGCACATAAAATATGAAGATTTAGGGAATTTAGCAGTATTTAACTCATGACCATTAGAATTGCTGATAATTTTTCGCATCATCCCTATACCAGGATGTCCAAAGCGTTCATGCCAAGTTGTGAATGTATCAACATTCTGAAAAATTACCTTGTACGCAACATGCGGTACGAGTTTGATGTATGTGTAGTACAATCCGGACGGAAAAGAGAGAATTTTCTCAACAATTCGTTTGCCATATCCGCTATTTTTAGTAACAAGGAGAATTTCCTCATTATTGTTATCACGAGTTTCTATATGGAAACCATTTTGATGGATATCTCTATAACTTAACAAGATACGCTTTGAATCGGAATACAATAATGCATCCTCAATTGTAATCTAGGTACCCATGGAGAGTACAATAGTGGCACGGCCAGAGCCAACTATTGTAGCATCGCGCCCGGCGATCGTCAAAATATTTCTTTGTCTTTTTGTAAGAGTTTGGAAATACTTTGTTTCTCTAAGTATAGAATTAGTGGTACCACTGTCCACTAGGCATAATTTCTCCTCCATCAGATTGACCCCCGTAGAAACGATGGTGGTGCAGAGGCATACGTGCCTCTGTTGTCGTTCTCCTCCTGTTCCTAAAGAGCGAAAGTGACTGATAACCTATTGAAAGTGAATGGAATGAACAAAGATTTGGGAACAACTGTCTGTTTCATTGATCTCTTTGGATTGTATACAAATGAAGGGTCACGTCGTACGGACGTGATTGTTCGGAAAAGGCAACTGTTCACTAGAACAGTCTATTACTGAAGGGACATGCCCCTTCATAGTGCTATAGTTAACTACTAATCTAATCTCTAATCCTAACTATTTATACGAATCGATGAGATCATCTGTAGGACGCCTGTTGGTGTACTGACATCATCTCACAACACCCCTGACGGCACAGCTACAACGGGCAAAGAAACCAAACCACGGTGGCCCATCAACTAGCATTAGTATAGGGTTTAAAAATATCACGGATATTTCAAATGTTTTGGTACATATACGTCAAAAATTTAGTGAGTTTGAATTTGGTACACCAGAATTGATTTCAGCCCGCTTGCGCACGTGAGAGCCCAAATCAAACATGTGTAAACGCCGCGCGGTACCCTAACCCGAAAATTCGAGTAGTACTTGGATCACCAACCAACCACTCCTCGGTTGTATTTGAACGTGTAAATTGCCATTTCATTCAAACATGAAGGACATGTTTTTGTAGTCTCACCTGCTGCCTGTCGTCTGTTTGGCCCAGCCCCAACGTGGCTGGAATTGCAAGCCCAGCATATGCCTCGCACCTCATATTGCAGGCAATGCTGGGTGCGAAAGACGTATGCACAGCATAATACTGTATTTCATCAATTTTCATATGTATGTATGTACATTCTGTGTAGCGTACACCAGAAACTGGAAACAGCACGGACCATGCATGAGAAAGTGTACCAAAGGCAAAGGGATCTGAAAGCTACACACTCACCACACCACGGACTGATGCAGATGTAACCAGCAGCATACCTGTTGGTACGCACCAAACACTAGCCACATCACAGGTCCATGCTCACGGGAAAATAAGGACTAGAGAGTAGTCAGGGAACCTGGTATATATCAATGCATTGCTGGTGTCTGCTTCGGTTGAGGATCAGTCAGTGTATAAATATACAGTGAAACAGCTTGCACTGGAGACACCTTCCCTTCCCAACGCAAGCTCTTCCAAAAATCAATGGCATGCCCTTTGCCGCTTGCGTCTCAGCGCCGCAAGCAGCAAGGCAACGAATATGCGGGCAACGTAAGTAGCCTCCCCTATAGATACACAAAGAAGAAGAAACGAAGAACAAAAGGAGCAAAACGAGAGAGCTTTTTTTTTTTGGTTGGGTCCCTTTTTCCTGAACAAGCTTTTCTTCACTTGCAGCAAAACTTCACTTGCCGTTAACTTATTCCCTTTCCTACTGACTGTATCTTCCACCACTTTACATTACCGAGTATGCACGGACCACCTCCACGATGGGAGCCCGGCAGAGCGGGCACTTGCCACCGCTGCGCACCAGCTCATTTGCACATTTCGAGCAAGTACACATGTGCCCACACCTGCCATCGTGTCACCCGAAAGGTTTAAAACATTACAAATCACAAATCACACATACACCATCTTGTGCACAAGGAACCTGAAATGCGATGCGGAGTACCCACCTGTACAGTAGAGAATCGATTTGCGTATCACAGCATACACAGCAGGTTCCTTTCCTCACTTGATTCCATTTTGATCCATCTTCAGACAGATCCATCGAGAATCCTGCCAAACACAAGCAACCAACCAGTTCAATAAGACCAAGCATACTTGCACAATGAATGGAAACCCGAAAAAAAAGGGGTACAGAAAACAAGCAGACCTCAATTGATGGTAACAGTCACTAGGAAATAAATAAAAACTTGCTGAGCAAATAATGAAAAGAAGTTTCAGGTTTGGTGCAAACCATTGTTCATATTAGATATAGAAACAGTACTGCAATCATGATGTTATAAGAAAAAGAAATGTCCAACCTTCAGGTCCTGCAAATCGATTCAAGGCAGCTGACACTTCTTGTCTCACAGAACGCTGCAACTCCAGCTGCATGTCCATGCACGCTTCCAACATCCTCTGCATGCTGCTCATCCCTTGCTGAAGTCTACCCATATCAGCTCTTAAATCATTAATAGCATCCCATTCCTGCAAGAATACAAAACCAAATGAATCCTCAGATGTAATTTTTTTAACATAAATAACACAAGATATTCAAGCAAATTTAAATCCATGGCATGACCGCAAATATGATCCCATTTTTTATTTTGACTCAGCACACTAGTAGAAATTTTTTTCCCCTTTCTATACAAAAGCTCCATCATTGAATGAGAAGATAACGCACAGGATCTGCATGTACCCTGTGTCTGCTGCTCCAGTTGTTATGACGCAGTTCTCTGTGCCATAATGGTTGTCGCGGTGGCAAAGGTGGAGGAGGGATAACAAGGGCAGGTCTATTGACAGGAGCCTGGAATTGCCGAGTTTCAGGGTTCCTTTCTTGTTCCTGATTTGCATTTGGTGCATTTGAAGCGGGCATGGCTGCATCAAGATTCCAGTTGAGGGGACCATGACCACGCCGTTGAACATATGACCTTATTAATCGCTCCAAACTTTCACCAAAACCATTACTAAGAAGATTGGACACACTTCGCCTGGCAATTCAAAACATGAAATACCTTGAGAATAAATTAGATGGAAAATAAAGACATTTAGAGAAATACCCACTGAAGGTAGAAAATACCTGCTAAGTAATTCTCTAAGTTCCATGCTGTACACATTGTCATCGTCAGGTGGGATAAACCTATTTTCGGTCCTAGGAATGGGGCCTGTATCAAGTGCGGAATCTTGGTAATCATCTTGCCAGTTCTCCATGGTACCATGAGACTCGTCATCATGCCATCCATCATGCTCTTCTTGTAGATGACCATGCTCCCTGTCATCATCCTCCACAGTTTCACTGTGTAAGTCTTCTGCATTATCTTCCCAAGTTCTGTCAGCACCTTCATCAATCTCACTGGGCCACCTATCAAGCCTGCCATCCAAAGATGACTGCCAGAATCCCGTGTCATCGGTCTCATCTTGCCGCATGTTATCACCTTGAGTTAGAGACTCTTGCATCACAGCCATGCCATCCAAAGGTATACTTGGTGAGTGTGCCTCGGCACGATCTGCACCCATTTCTTGTAAATCCACATTCTCCAGCAATGTTTGGGCGGTATCCTCACTATCAGTAAAAGCCACATCAGCCCCTTGCTGAGATTCATCATTACCTAGTAATCTAACACTCTCAGCCACAGAAGCATCAGATTGGCTAACATCTTGACTACTTGCAACACTCTCTGATCTGAAAAAGGTACAATAAATTACCTTTTATTAATTGGAACAGTGTCAGGGAAATAAACTTACATACAGTATCGCATAACAAGAGCTCTAATTGATAAGGACTTGGCATAGAACACAAGCATCGAGAGATGTAAATTGCACTGTTGTGAGCAATCTTAACAGGCAAACATCCATTGAGTTTTTTTTGGTATCAGCTCATGTGAACCTTGATACCACACGTAAAATAAACTCTGAAACACAGTGGTGGCAAAAAGTACTGCCTCTCTTTCATGTTATTTGGATTCAGTTTTTTTAGCACTCAAGATGCACGTCGATATTGTGTAGAAACTACCATGTTGGCCAATATATCATTAATTATAGCAAAAACCTCTTGACATTTACATTTTAAAGTTACTAAAATCATTTTTATATTTAACTTAAAAATAAACTATATACTACAGAGACTTTGAGCTCTCAGTTTGGCATTTGCATCTGTCAGTCCATAATCTCTCCCCTAGCATGTACACTTATCAAGCCTGCCAGCAGTACAACAAGACCCATACCATATATTTATATTAGTCCTCTAGTCTTGCGAAATAGATAGTAGAAGTCACAACTCACAAGAACATAAACACCGATAGTAATCTCTGTCGCTGATACCCTTTCTCTTCTTTTAACCGCTCTGGAACAAATAATATTTATGTATTGCTTTTTAAAAAAAATATATAAAATCCCTCCAGTCACAGAAAAAGTTCACCAGTGGGGTGCAGCAGTCAATCATTTCTAACTTTGACCAATTCTATATATCTTTGTATCAAGGATCAGCAACAAGGACATGTCAAGTAATCAAGAGATGCTATCCTAGTATAAATATACTATTTCTTGGGTGCCATAAAAATTAAAGCAATGACACTTGTTGTAGAACTTTAGATGCAGCAAGGTATAAGGAATAACATTGGCAATGAAGGAACTGGAAGAACAGAATAAAATACATGGAACTGATGCATCAGAACTGGGACTGGTAGCAATAAAAGATACGTTATCCCTTATTTTCATGAGTCAATCACTTGTACATCAAAAACATATTGCATGAAAATGATCAATAGCTCCACTTGTAAAAGAGAGACCCATACCATCATTTAATGCTATCGGTACTCTGAATAAGAGGAAGAGGATTCTCTTCAGCAGCAAACTAGGGTAACTAAAACAGCACAAGAGATATAGCTTGAGTGCTTGACGAGTGGGTGTAGTAAGAACAAGATAGTTGGTATCACCATCAAACTACACTAAGACATGCAGAGGCTGGACTCAGGGACAAAAGGTTCCGGAGTATGCTAGTCAATATCATCAATACAGTTTGCAGTAGCATTTAAAGCCTATTTGGTTGGTGAATAGTCTATAACGTATAGAACAAGAATGACCTGCCATCAGAAGGACCGTATAATTAGCAACAGTGGCACCTGAAACCTAGCCTACGGTTTTGCTTTAGAGAACTAACAACACAACAACCGTAGTGTCGGTGTTTCGAGTTGCCACCAACAAGTAAATTTCTAATATTGCGCGTATGGCTCGGATGGTGTGCTAAGAGAACACGAGGTTTATACTGGTTCGGGCAGAATGTCCCTACGTCCAGTTCGTTGTTGTTGCTCGTGTTATTAGCACTGAAAGTTCGTAGTAGGGGTTACAAACAGTCGAGAGAGGGACAGGTCCCAAGTCTCTGGGAAGAAGAGCGAACAGGTGCCGAGGGCTCGGTCGCTTCTCTAATGTGTGCTTGTGTGTTCTAATCGATTCGGGGTTCGAGTCCGAATCGGTGTGATATGTTGCGATGTGCTCGATTCGAGTCGAGTTCTGTCCAATGCCCCCTAATGGGACGCCCTGCTTTTCCTTTTATAGGCCAAGAGAAAGCACAGGTTAGAGTGGAGGAAGAGAAGAGAACGAGAGGAAGAAGTCCTTCAGGGTCGCCGGGTCCTTCATCTCCTCTATGCGGGTCCCGCTAACCCTATAAACATCAACAGGGACAACTTCTCGTCGCGGCCCTGTCCGTCACTGGCGCCATGTGCAGGCGTCGTCTGCCGGTCATGGCGCTCCACTCCGTCCTGGCAGACGGTCATGGCGCCCGTCAGTGTTCGTACGGGGGTTAAGCACAACAGCACCGGTATGCCCGACGCTGTTCCTGACGTGAATCCACAGGTATGGCCCGTCACGGCCACGGGTTATATCGGGGCGTGCCGGTCACCTCCCTGGTGTCAGAGCTTTGACCCAGGCCCATACGCTTGGACCTGGAGTGGTTGGCGGCGGTATGGGTCTCCGTCGGGCGAGACGGAGTCCCCCGGCCTCTGGGTCGGGCGAGGCGGAGTTCCTCCACAGAGGCCGGGCGAACCGGAGCGCAAACCCAAGGCTCGTGCGAAGCGGAACCCGCGGCCTCGGTGTCGGGCGAGGAGGAGCCCGCGGCCTCGGTGTCGGGCGAGGCGGACCCACCCTCAGGGGTCGGGCGAGGCGCAGGCCGCGGCCTCGGTGTCGGACGGAGCCACCCTCAGGTGTCGGGCAAGGCGGAGCCCGCGGCCTCGGTGTCGGGCGAGTTTGCACACCTGGGGGTCGGTCAGGAGCTATAGTCGCGCTCTTGACTGCTCGGACGAATCAATGTTGATGGTTATTAGCTCTTCATTTTCGGGTACCCTAGTATTGATCCCCAACAGTAGCCCCTGAGCCTGTGGAGGAGTAGAATACTCCTTCGGAGGCTTTTCCGAACAGAAGGACTCTGAAGGCCTCGGCCTTCTTTTGTTGCCCACGGCATGTCCCGGGGACGGTGATTCCCTCTCGTCGAGGTCGGACCCTTCGCGGGTATGGCCGTGAAATTTTGGGGGGTTTGAAAAGGTCTTTCCTGAATTTCGACCCCCGCGGGGGTCCGTCGTTCTGTGACCGCGCGTCCGATCTCCTTGCGAGTCAACTTTCCTCGAGCCCCCGCGTGTAGCGGGGGTCCGGTCGAAGGTCGACTCGCCTTTGTGATTATCACTCCGTCAATAATGGTTTCCGCAACCGGAGGGGTGAGCCGTGCCCTGATTTTCATCTATGGACGAACCATGGTGCTCGGTGAGTTGTTAGCTGGTTAGTTCGAGTGGGATCCCGGCATCCCGTTCGCGGGGATCCGGCTAGGGTCCGCTTGGTGACCGACTTTAGATTCTCAGCGGTCAATCCATATAGTTCTCGGGTCCGTTCGACCGGTCCCGAGGGCTCACTGCCTTTCTTCAGGGAAAAACCATGGATCGTACCCGGCCGAGACTCGATCGTGGGCCAGGATGCCCGTGGCGCTCGTGCGCCTGGGTACTGGCCGCTTGCGGGCCCATCCCTTTCCATCCCTTACTCCAAGGGCGCCCGGAGCGGTTGTCGAACCCGTTGATGGGCCAACCTTCGAACTCCTGGGCCCAGACGGGCCGTAGAGGTGTTTTTTTTATCCATACTCCTCTTACTTGTGACGAGTCGTGGCCCATCCGGAGAGACGAAACGTCCAACAAGTTTTCCAAGGGAACGGACAGAGATTACGTGCGCACTTCCCACGGCGAGATGTTGTGGCTGATCGTGGCAGGCGCGGGGATCCTGGCGGGCGGTTGGTTTCCTCGCACCCGTCGCCCCTATAAAACCAAAGGGTTCGCCCCCCGAGTTCCATACCTTGCATCCTTGCCTCCGCAGCAACAACCGCCGCCACCAATCGCCTAGGGTTCCCCGTTTCCGCATCCCCGCCCCCGTCGAGCCCGCATCCAACCGTCCCCACCTCCAATGGATCCGTGGTGCCGCTCTGACATCACCTTCCAGCGCATGGAGGGCCTCGTCCGTCGTGGTCTTCTTCGCGCGCGGACCTCGACCGAGGAGTGGCTGCTGCCTGGCGAGGAGGATCTGCCGTCGCCGCCCGACGGCGATGTGGTGTCGTTCGCCCACTTCCATGAGCGTGGGTTCGCGACCCCCGCCCATAGATTTCTTCGGGGGCTGCTGCACTACTACAAGATCGAGCTGCAGCACCTCAATCCCAACGGGATCCAACACATGGCGGCGTTCGTCGCCTTGTGCGAGGGATTCCTAGGGATCAGGCTCCACTTCGATCTGTGGAGGTACTTCTTTGCCGTCACCCTCTAGAAGAGGGAGAAGAGCGGCAGGCAGGAACTGCACATGCCGATGGGGTGCGCCGGCATCCAACTTCGGAACAACCGAGTCGGCGAGTACCCGCCGATGCGGCTGTCAACGTCCAACAAGGGGTGGCAATCGCAGTGGTTCTACCTCAAGAACGACGCCGTCGCCCCTCTGCCGGAGTTCATCGGCCGCCTGATCGAAGAGTCTCCGGAGTCGTGGAGGAAGTGGGGCGTTCCGAAGGACAAGAAGAAGATCCGGGGCCACATCGCCGCCATCCAAATCATGAAGGAGAGCGGCCTGAAGGGGTCGGGCATCATCGGGGGCTACCACGCAAGGAGGGTGGTGTCGTTGATGATGTGCGCGCTTCCGCTGTACGCGATGGCGCCCGAGGCGTTATTCGACGGAACGACGCTTGCCGAGGGAGCGCTCCCCCACTCCGAAGTCGCGCAACGCATTAAGGAGGCGATGGAGCCTTCGCGGGACGACGCGGGCGCCCCCCTCGACTTCGTCTACCCGGTACCAGGACATCCTCCGATGTGGCCGGAACCAGGCCATGTCGTCTTCGTAAGTTTTCCCTCCTCATATCTCCTCTTCAATTGATTTCCCGACCCCTTGATACTAACTTTGAGAGGGACGGGACCAACTGAGGGACCTCATCTTCACGGATCACACGGCGCCATTGCCGAGGGATTCGTCCGTGAGGGCGGCGAATCGCGCCGAGGGCGAGCGGCTAAGGAAGGCGAAGGAGGACAAAAGGAAGACGAAGCAGCGAAAGCTGTAGGCGTGGGAGCGAAGGGAGGACACGGACAGCGACGGTGATGATGATGATGGAGACGGCGACGAGGTAGTCGACCACATCAAGTGGGACGACCTGGAGAACGAGGATGTGCTGATAGGTATCGGTTCGTCCTTGGAGGAGTCAGGACCCTTCCCGTTCCACGGATGGGAGGGCACGTCCAGGGAGCCGGCGGAGACGGGCCGTACCGCCGGCCTGCCCCAGGAGACAACAGGGGCGGGCGGCTCTGCCACCGCGCCCGAGGTGCCAGCGGAGGTGGGTGGCTCCGCCGTCGCGCCCCAAGATCCAAGGGGAGCGAGCCCCTCTGCCCAAGAGCAGGGGGCGGGCTCGAAACGGCCTCACCCTGACGAGGCGGAGCAGAGGTCGAAGGGGTCGCCCCCCAAACGTATCCGCCAACCGACGGTGCTGAGGTGAGTCATCAGCTCCTCTGTTTCTCTGTTTTGGTCGGATTTCATCGTGACTTATGCTTCTCGTCTCTTGCAGCGTCGGGAGACAGCGTAATCCTTTGGCGCCGGCGCCAAAGAAGAGCGTCGCCCTTCAAGCGAGGCGGCAGCCGTCGGCTGGCGTCGCGCCCGTTTCGGGCGGGAGCGGTGCCAGCGTGACTGCGTCGACGGCCGGTCAGGCGCCACCCACGGTGGTGCCCGTGCCCTTGGCGGGACGGGCGGACGCGGGGGCTCAAGGGACGCCATCGGGGGTCGCGGAGCAGTCGGCAATGGCGGCGATACCGCTGCCAACGATGGGGCGGACAGGGCTACCGACCGCGCTCGTGGCGCCGACCGTGGCGGGCGCGACGCAGCCGGTTAGGACTCCACCGACGCAAGCGGAGATGGCGGCGACTGTGACAGGCGGGTCGCAGCTGGGCCCAGGTGACGGCGTCTGGCGTGGGCCGGACGGAGGGGGACACGGCCGAGGGGTCCCCGGAGGTCGCGGTGCTCGGAGAGGAGTCAACGTCCGTACCGCTGACCTTTTCCGTCGCCGGAGGGAGTGTCCCGGCGGGGACGTCACGGCGAGGAGGGTCGGCGACGATCGGAGCCGGCGGGGAGCCATCCCTGGCCCTGGCGCCGGTGGGCAGTGACTCGCCTGCGTGGAGCAAGCCCTTGCTCCGGTGGGCGAGTCCGGAGGATCCGACGTCGACGCTCTTCACTCTCGACGACGACGCAGAGAGCATGGAGCGGGAGAGCCTCGACGTGGGGATCGCGTCCATGCTCGAAGCCCTGGACCACGCCCGAGGTGCCTTGCACGACGTTGTCGTTCCCTCCGGCCGGGTATTTGCTTGACCCTGGTTCTCGCCCTTTTCTTTCTTTATATATTTTTTGTATTCTGACCATCGTCTCCTTTCAGTCCCTTATCGCTCGCAACCGGGGTAAGTCTCGGTTCCTTCGTGAGCAGAAGGGAACCTGGGACCACGTCGTCGAGGAGGCGCGGCTGCGCGGGGAAGTGACCGCTCAGCTTGTTGCCGCCCAGCAAAGGGTGGCTGAGCTGACACCCCTTGCCGAGGAGGCGTACAGTCTTCGGTCGCGGGCGGCCGAGGCACGTCGGCATGCTGACGAGGCCGAGAGGGCGTTCGAGGCCCTGTCGGCGAGATCGCGGAGGGACGACGAGGAGGCCGCCGAGGTCAGGAAGGAGCGGGACGAGCTGCACCAAAAGGACGCCGAGGATGATAGCCGCGGCTAACTCCCTCTCTCGGGTCGTCGCGGATACGTTTGCGGGCGTCGAGGGCGTCGCGTGCGTCACGGTTGCGGCCGAGACGCTCATGCACCGGGACCGCGGTGCGCTGCCTGCCGCCTTGTGGCACCTGGTGGACTGGCGCGTCATTGCCGGGTCGCTCTGAGGGCGTGCGCTGGCTGGCGTCGAGCTCGCGTCGCCGAGATAGCGAGCTCTCGGCCTGCTGCGCCGCTGCACGCTCGAGCAGCGTGCGAATCTCGCGGTGGGCCCGACGATCCTCGGGCGTTGCGGGCCCCGGAAGCCCACAGAGCAAGACTGCCGCAGCAGCGATGTTCTGGCTCGCCCGGGCGAAGTGTGGGAGGGCTTCATCGTCCGCAATGATCCTCTGGTTCACGTCGCGGGCCATGGCGCGCGCGCCCACTGTCTCCTTGGCGGTCGATCTCCCGATCGAGCTCCGCGTGTTCCTACTCGAGCTGGAGTCGTGCTTCCTCGAGCTCTAGGTGTCGGGCCTTCAGCTGCTCCACCCGCAGGCGGGGTGGGGCCCCTATCTCCCCCTCGACCTCGTCGTCGAGGTCGTTCGTCAGGGCAGCCTCCTCTTCGTGGATGCTTTCGACGTGTCCCTCAGGGGTACCTGTCATGAAACACTCACGAGAGGGGTGATGGCTCCCCCTGCTAGAGTCAGAGCTGGAGGACGACTCCGATTCTCCCGCGAGAAGGTCGTGGAAAGACTCCGCGACATATTCGATCGCCTCCACGAACTCGTCGTTCGTGGGGGACGGAGGCGTGCGTCATGCCACAAGGTGGCCATCGGTCTCTGCGGCGTTGCGGAGACCGAACAGGAGCACTGTCGGGGCGCTCCGGATGAGGTATTCCGGAGAGAGCGGCTCCCCTCCGGCAAGCTGCGCCGTGACGTTAGCGAACGAGAAGGTGAGGTGGCGCAGGTCTTCCCGGGACGGTCGGGGTCCCAGGAAGCCGTCGAGCTAGCGCTCCAACCACCCGTAGTCGAAGTCGAAGAGCTGGTTGCTCCCGGGGGCGCGGGCCTCCAGTGCGTGCAGCTGCAGCTCCTCAAGCGCCTCGGCGATCGCGTCAAGGCCGGCGGAGTGGAGAGGTCGGACGGCGGCGGGAGCCATCGCCAATTCTCCCTCCATCGTGACGATAAAGTCTAGATCCCCGAAGGGCACGTGCGCGCCCGGGACCCAGCTGACGTTGCGATTAGCTATCCGACACCTGGTGTGGATGTCGAGACGCGCAAAAGGCCCCTACCAGACGCGCTAATTGTCGGTGTTTTGAGTTGCCACCAACAAGTAAATTTCTAATATTGCGCGTCTATCTCGGGTGGTGTGCTAAGAGGACACGAGGTTTATACTGGTTCGGGCAAAATATCCCTACGTCCAGTTCGTTGTTGCTACTCGTGTTACTAGCACTAAAAGTTCGTAGTAGGGGTTACAAATAGTTGAGAGAGGGACAAGTCCCAAGTCTCTGGGAAGAGGAGCGAACGGGCGTCGAGGGCTCGGTCGCTTCTCTACTGTATGCTTGTGTGTTCTAATCGATTCGGGGTTCGAATCCGAATCGGTGTGATGTGTTGCGATGTGCTCGATTCGAGTCGAGTTCTGTCCGATGCCCCCTAATGGGACGCCCTGCTTTTCCTTTTATAGGCCAAGGGAAAGCACGGGTTACAGTGAAGAAAGAGAAGAGAACGAGAGGAAGAAGTCCTTCAGGATCGCCGGGTCCTTCTTCTCCTCTGTGGGTCCCGCCGACCCTGTAGACGCCAACAGGGACAGCTTCTCGTCGCGGCCCTATCCGTCACTGGCGCCATGTGCAGGCGTCGTCTGCCGGTCATGGCGCTCCACTCCGTCCTGGCAGACGTCGTGGTGAACCGACGCACCCGTCAGTGTTCGTACGGGGGTTAGGCAGAACAGCACCGGTACGCCCAACGCTGTTCCTGATGTGAATCCCCAGGTATGGCCCGTCACGGCCACGGGTTATATCGGGACGTGTCGGTCACCTCCCTGGTGTCAGAGCTTTGATCCAGGCCCATACGCTTGGACCTGGAGTGGTTGGCGGTGGTATGAGTCTCCGTCGGGCGACACGGAGTCCCCCGGCCTCGTGGTCGGGCGAGGCGGAGTTCCTCCCCAGAGGCCAGGCGAGGCGGAGCCGAAACCCAAGGCTCGGGTGAGGCAGAACCCGCGGCCTTGGTGGCGGGCGAGGCAGAGCCACCCTCAGGGGTCGGGCGAGGCGGAGCCCGCAACCTCGGTGTCGGGCAAGGCGGAGCCACCCTCAGGGGTTGGGCGAGACGGAGCCCCCGTCTCGGTGTCGGGCGAGGCGGAGCCAGCCCTAAGGGGTCGGGCGAGGCAGAGCCCGCGACCTCGGTGTCGGGCGGAGCCACCCTCAGGGGTCGGGCGAGGCGAAGCCCGCGACCTCGGTGTCGGGCGAGGCGGAGCCAGCCCTCAGGGGTCGGGCGAGGCGGAGCCCGCGGCCTCGGTGTCGAGCGAGGCGGAGTCCGCGACCTTTGTGTCGAGCAAGGCGGAGCCATCCTCAGGGGTCGGGCGAGGCGGAGCCCGCGGCCTCGGTGTCGGGCAAGGCGGAGCCACCCTCAGGGGTCGGGCGAAGCGGAGTTTGCGCACCTGGGGGTCGGGCGAAGCGGTAGTCGCGCTCTTGACTGCTCGGACGAATCAATGTTGATGGTTATTAGCTCCTCCTCTTCGGGTACCCTAGTATTGGTCCCCGACACGTAGTAAAAGGCTTCTGGTTCATTTTAGAAGTAATTTTAGTGGCATTGGCGCCACTAAGAAACTATGCACAGATTGCATGATGGAATAACTTGATAAACTTGGACACAGTTAAACACCGTAGGTATTTGTAATGGTTTCAATGTCTAGGCACTGCCTGTCCAACAAAAAAAAGGCATCTCCAATCTATTTTACCACGCCCACACTGTAGTATTTGGCAATGCCACGGACAGATTACTGTAAAACAATACTCTCAGTTGGCTTGCAAGTGTATTCCCCTAATTTCAGACTTATCTTTTTACCAACAAACAATGAAACAAACAATTCCTGATCCTTTCTAGACTTTTAGCACAAATATGGTGTATTACCATCAAAGAATTGCTTCTAGGAACAGCAACAGTACTTATGATACTAAAGATCCTTGAGAGACATGGGATAAAGCATGAGTTAATGAGGCTCAGAAAATCAAACAAGACGCTGTGTTTTTACCCTGGTAAAACACTTTTGCCGCTGAAGATAAGGAAAACAAGGCAAACGAGCAATGTGCTAGTGGACTAAGGAATGTGTTGTCTAGAGACACCCCCAGGATGTCAAGGGACCACAAACACAAATGAGGCTGTACAACTGGGTCCTAGGCTATACTATAATAATGGAAGGGAGTGGGAAATAGCAACCATTCTCGCTTCCAAACCTCATACATCAGAATTATCAAAGTAACATAAATAATGCAGTGATTTCTCCCCAACATTCTATGGTACAGAAGGGGTGGAAATGATGTGATTGAACTATCCAGCCAAGAGTTCCATTAGCACTGAAAGTGTATGGAGGAACATACTTGTAATGACATAGTAGATTATAGAATCATCAAAATATATAGGTCCTATTACCATAGAGATTTGTATTGTATAATCGAAAGGGATGCTAACCTCAAGGCGGGCATACGATGGCTCTGCCTCAGCTGCCCGAGCTCCCTCGCTGCCACAGATGGTGGTCGCTCCTCTTCAAGCGCCCCATTCCTCAAGAACCTCCCCCTAAGCAGTCCCTGTGATGAAAGCCACAGATTTCACAAACCGGCACGCATGGCATCACAAGTAAGTGGTTCGTGCAATGCAATGCCGCGAGGTTCCCACCTGGATGCGGTTGCGGCTGCGGCGAGGGAACTCCGACACGACATGGTACCCTGATATTCCCTGCAGTTCGCGCTGACGCTCCCTGGTCATCCGGCTGATGACATCCAATCGTGCCTGCCGGCCTCGTAGCCGAGGAGGCTCCCCTCGCCTGTCCCTGTCGGCGCCGGCGGCAGGCTCGTCCCTGCGCGCGCCCCCACGGGAGTCGCGCGGCTGGCTGGCCATCTGCACCCACTCCCTCACGAGCCTGACCCTCTGCCTCTCCGTCTCGCCGAGCCACTCCCCGGTGGCGGTGGCGGCGGCGGTTGGACCGTCGGCGGTGTCCGTGAGGCGTCGCGCGATCTGGCGCACGCGCTCGCGGTCACGGTCGGCGTTGTCCGGGGAGGACTCGCGGTCGAAGGGGTGGGCGTGGGCTGCGTCGGCGCGGCGGTGCTCGAGCTCGCGCCACATCTGCAGGAGCGAGGAGGGCGCGGCGGGGGAGGGCGCCTGCGGGCGCGGCGGCGGCGGCGCGGCGGGCGAGGAGAGGAGGAAGGAGGATGGGTCGAGGGTGGAGACCGGGTGGAGGCGCGCGAGCGCGAGGAGCTCGGTCTCGCGGTTGCGGCGCTCGACCTCGCGCTCCATGGAGGAGAGCACCTCCTCGGCCTGGCGCGCGACCCAGCGGCTGAGAAGGCGCGACTCCCGCCTCCGCCTGCGCGCCGCCGACGACTCGGCCTCGTCGTCGGGCTCATGGTCCGCGGCGCCTCCCCCCGCCGCGGCGGAGCAGGAGGAGGAGGAGGACGGGGGCGGCGAGAAGCAGCCGCCGAGGTGGTCGCAGACGAGGTCCTCGAGGTCGCGGCGGAAGTCGGCGGCGGCGCCCATGCGGTGGTGGTGGTGGTACTCGTCCTGTCTGTCGCAATATATAGATAGATTGACGGGGTGCCCTAACCCTAACGCGAGGAGCAGGGATTGGTCGGGAGATGGCTAATGCGGAGGCGACGGGGTGGGGATTAGGGCGGGGCTGGGGCCGCGGCGAGGAGGCGGCATTCGCGAGCGATTGGAGGTTGGATTGCGAGCCAGAGCCGGAGCGGCGGCCACAGCCAGCCTCGGGGAAGGGGTTGGATTGGGTGGGGACGACGAGGACGGAAGGAAGGGGGAGGGAGGTGGAGACGCAACTCACGGAGGAAAGGAGAGAGAGGAGCAAGGTGGAAGGAAGACGAAGAACAAAAGGCCGCGATTTATTCTTTTAATTCTTTTTTGGTTGTTGCAAAATTGGTTTGGGCCGCGTATCTCTTTCACTCACGCGTATTTGCACCTGTATATCTACTAGTATATGGTATCTATTCATACATAGTGCATAAATATATTTGATTTGAATTTTGGACAAAATATAGCGAAATTTTGTTTGACTGATGCCACGGCGCTGTGAAGTTTAGCACGCGTATGAAATGGGGGGTTGCGCCGCTAGTGCAGAGCCAACGGATTTGAGGAGAAACGGAGCGGAACGGAAGTGGATGGAGTTTCCGTCATGGCGGGGCCCACTCGGACACGTGGAATTGTCTGTTTCTTCCGGACAATCTCCTGGTAGTGCTAGTAGCCCGCAACGGATGAGTCTCGCCGACTCGCCCTCTTTGAGTGCAATAATGATAATCCAAGTATTCTATATTATATTCAACGTGTTCGGCTTGGTTTGTCTTGACTTATTCTTTTTCACAGAATACTATTGAATTAGCCAAAATTAGTTAAAACAAACTAGTACACAATACTTTTGTGTACCAGCCGAACGAGCCTATTACCCTATTTCATAATTTTTGAAATTTTATGTGTTAGATTACTCTTAGAATTTGCTTGTTTGGATTGGATTACGAGATTCTGAGACTTTTCTATCAGATTCTTAAAATCCACTACATCCAAGTGGTGATTTAAGTTCTCTTTGGCAAAACTCTTACAAGTGCTTCTTGGTTGGCTTATAAGCTCTACCAATGACTTTTAAAACCAAAACCAAATCAAAAACAGTGAAGTCAAATTAGTTTTGAGCCTAGAAGCTCAAGCCACCAAAACGTAGCTATGGCTTCTTTGTTTTGGAGAACTCCAGACCCTACCAAAAGGGATCTTTTTCTAAGTCTCTTGTGCACAAAAAATTCTGGAGCTTTTTTTTGTCTCTCTGGGAAAAGAAAGAACAATATGGAGCTTTTCCTAATGCTAATCTTGCTTGAGATGCTTAACCTAGCTCAACAGACGTACGGTTAAGTGCAACAGGGCCGGCTGGGTACGGTTCTCCCATTCTCTCAAACTCATTCATAACCCGGAGCCACACCAAGGCAAGGAAATATCTGAACTATTTTAAATAGTTAGCTTAATACCAAACCACACATAGGAATCCTAATTCTTAAGTGAGGAGGAACAACTAGTAAATAAGGGAGGTTACCACTTAGCAGCAGCCACAGAAAAGAGGATCCAAAGCTGTTCTCTTACTCTTAGGCTGTGTTTGGCATAGTTTCTAGGGGCTCCGGCTCCTCCGTGAAAAACACTGTATCAGTACTGTAACACGGAGCCGTTTTGGATTTCGAGGCAGAAAATGAACGGAGAAGAGGAGGAGCCGGTGGAGACACGATTTCGAGCTTCTCCGGCTCCGTGCTACAGTGTGGAGATGTCTGGGTTTTAGGCATCGTACGTCACAACTTGCTCGGAAACTTCTAAATTTTTTACCACAGCCTCTACATGCGATGACACGACACCTCGACAAGTTTCGTGATTTTCGAACTTCGTTTGCATTTTATATAATTAAAAAACACTTTTTTAACAAGTTGGTGGTCATGTTTCGTGAAACAGATGTTCGAAATTTCACGAATGTCCTTGCACACGGCCTCAAAATACACTCAAAAACATGAATACCATTTTTTGAATCGCTAAATTCTAATATTTCATGCACCTGCAGTTCAAATTTACTTTTTCGAGAAAAATTCAAGTAAACATTAAAAAATTAAAAAAATATATCAAAAAGTCATAGAAAAGTTCCAAATTAGAACATGTGCTTCAAGGTACTGTATAAATGCCACAGAAAAAATTTGAAAGAAAAAAAAACTTTGCCGAGTGTCGAAATTGGCACTCGGCAAAGGAACCTCTTTGCCGAGTGTGAGGCTTGCAGCACTCGGCAAAGAATATTCAGAATTTTTTTTCATCTTTCGGATTAAAAGAACCCCTGAATTTCTTTGCCGAGTGCCCGCATCTCAGCACTCGGCAAAGGGCCGCCCCACTTAACCCTAGCGGGCCAGCCGGCCCGCTCCCACTCTCCCTCTCACAGCCGCGCGCCCCGGCCCCGCCCCGTCGCCGCGGACCACCAGCGCCGCCGGACCTCCGTCGCGGCCGGCCCACGCCCGGGTCTGCCCTCCCCGGCTGGTGGTGCGTCGCCCCGCCGCCGCCCGACCTCCCCGCAGCCGGCCCTGCCCCGGCCCCGCTCCGCCGTCGTGGACCACCGGTGCCGCCGGACCTCCGCCGCGGCCGGCCCACGCCCGGGTCTGCCCTCCCCGGTCGGTGGTGCGCCGCCCTGCCGCCGCCCGACCTCCATCGCAGCCGGCCCCGCCCCGGCCCCGCTCCGCCGCCGGACACGGACCCGCCGGTGGTGCCCTGCCCCGGCTGCCCCCTGGCCCTGAACCACCAGAGTGGAGGAGAGGAGGAGCAGGGGAGTAGAGGAGAGAAGGGAGGTGGAGGAGAGAAGGGAGAAGGAAGAAGGAGAAGGGAGGAGGAAGGAGAAGGGAGGAGGAGGAGCCTCGACCGCCGGCCACGCCCCTCGCCGTTCATCCTCGCCGTCGTCCCCGCCCCTCGCTAGAGACGAAGGTGACCCCGACACCACGTCGCCCGACTCCACCGCCACCCAAGGTATAAAGCCCCCCGGTTGTCGGCCTTCATGCCTTATATGTCATTGATGGCCTTCGTGTCGTATGTGGATGTGTGGGCCTTCGTGCCGTACGTGGATGTGTGGGCCTTCGTGCCGTATATATGTTGTCGGCCATCGTGCTGGCTTTTTTCTTATAGGTTTTGGAAACCTCCCCGTACAGGGGAGGTTCTGCCGAAATTTTTAACTTATAGTATTATAATTCTTCTTTTGCAGAGCAGGACCTGTCGGAGGGGACCCGGAGTACGTAGGCGACCACGATCGTCTTTGTCGGCGCTACGGTCCTACCTGCACAGCGTCGCCTCGCCACTGCCCCGCTAGCCTAACTCCACCGCTACCCTAGGTATAAATAACCTCTCTTCCTTATCGTTGTCGTAGATCGGTGTAACCCAGTTAGGCGTCTCTCGTTCGAAACAGATACAGTTGGAGGTATGCGGATCTTCGCATATCTACGACCGTATCTATTTCAGATTGTCCACCTTTTTGGACAGCCCGTGGATACGTAGATGGGGTAGTTTCTATGTTCTGCTTTGATCCGAGACAGAGTTTTGGCACCACCTCCCTGTTGTTCTCCGGATACACACTCTCCCTTCCAGGACGTGTATTGGGAGAACAGCGGGGAGGTGCTGCAAAAATTCTATCTCAGATCGGAGTAGAGCATGTAAACTAACCTCATCTACGCATCCGCGGTGGGATTAGGACATATCCTCACCCATTAGACAATAGGCATGCCGTTCAGATTCAATTGGTGGTTATATTACTCGCTCATGTATATGCTAGAGGATGGATAACCGTGAGTGGATGTACATGGGCCGCCCAAGTCAGGCTGAAATCACCCCTGAATGGATGGACAAGATCGAGGGTTTCTTGAACCAAGCATTTGGCAAGGCAGCTAATAGAGCGAGAGACACATTCTATCCCTGTAGCGAATGCAGAAACAGGAAAAGAAAAACAAGGAAGATCATGGGGGAACATCTTTGCAAGTATGGATTTACGCCAAACTATACCCAGTGGGTGTTCCATGGTAAAGCCCATCGTACTAGAGAGGAGGTGGTGAGACCACGCTTGGAGGCATTTGATGTTGATGGCGGGGTAGCAGGATGGTTAGGTGACTTTCACGAAGCAATGTTTGCTGAAAGACCTACAGAGGAGGAGGAGGTGAAGGAGGATGAGGAGGTGAAGGAGGATGAGGAGGAGCCAGAGCCAATCGGAAAGGTGTTCTACCAAATGTTGTCTTCGGCATAGAAGCTCCTACACGAGAAGGCAACGGTTTCTCAACTGGATGTCATTGGACGCCTAATGGGGTTGAAGTCCTAGTACAACATGAGTCAAGCCTGCTTCAATGGTATGTTGGCAGTTATTGGTGGGCTGCTTCCGAAGGGTCGTATTTTGCTAAGCAGCTTCTATGTGTCACAGAGACTCCTTCGTGCACTTAAGATGTCGTATGAGCAGATACATTGTTGTCCAAAGAGGTGTGTCTTATTTAGGAAAGATCACAAGGATGCAAAGTACTATCCAAAGTGTAAATCCTCTAGGTATGTGGAGGTAGACAAAGGTGATAGCCAGAAGGAGTAGCTTGAGATCCCCATGAAAGTCCTACGTCACCTTCCGATCATACCAAGGCTCCAACTGCTATTCATGACCGAGGAGTCCGCGAAACAGATGACATGGCACAAGAATGGCATTCGATACAATCCTAACAAGATGGTACATCCAGCTGATGGTGAAGCATGGAAAAGCTTTAATCACAAGCATCGTGACAAAGATCTTGAGGCCCGTAATGTATGTGTTGCGCTAGCAACGGATGGGTTCAATCCTTATGGAATGATGTTGGCCCCATACACTTGTTGGCCCGTGTTCACTATCCCCCTCAATCTCCCCCCCCCCCCCCGGGGTCCTCCTTCAATGGCAAAGCATATTCTTGACGTTGAGAATTCCTGGACACCCAGGAAACAAAATGGGTGTGTACATGGAGCCTGTTTATGATGAATTGATCAGTGCTTGGAATGAAGGGGTATGGACTTACGACCGAGCTACAAAGAAAAACATCAAAATGTATGTTTGGTACCAGTACTCTATGCATGACTTCCTAGCGTATGGGATATTCAGTGCCTGGTGTGTCCACGGGAAGTTCTCATACCCGGTATGCAAGACAACTCTGGAGTTTATTTGGTTGAAGAAGGGTGGCAAGTTTTCGTCGTTCGACAAGCATCGACAGTTCCTCCCTCTTAACCATGTATTTAGACAAGACACCAAGAACTTCATGAAAGGTGTCAAGGTGACTGACCCTAAACCTCAAAAGATGACTGGTGCCCAAGTTCATGCTCAGATAGATGCTCTCGTGGTCAATCAATAGAAAGATAGTCGAAAGAAAGATAATCCAAAGAAAGATTGCTTTGTGGGATATGGTGCCGAACATATGTGGACTCATAAGTCAGGCTTGGAGAGGCTTCCCTATTTTGATGACCTTCTCCTTCCACATAATATAGATGTAATGCACACTAAAAAGAATGTCGCCGAAGCACTTTGGACAACACTCATGGACATTCTTGACAAGACAAAGGACAACCCTAAGGCCAGAGTAGACCTGGCAACGCTATGCGATAGACCAAAGCTAGAGATGCTACCTCCAAGAGATGGCAAGCCATGGAAAAGGCCTAAGGCCGATTACGTCTTAGAAAAGAAGCACAGGGCAGAAGTGATACAATGGATGTAGACGTTAAAGTTCCCGAATGGGTATGCAGTGAATCTAAGGAGGGGAGCGAACCCAGAGACTGGCCGAGTCTTAGGGATGAAGAGTCATGACTACCACATATGGATTGAGCAGCTTCTTTCATCGATGGTTCAAGGCTACGTCCCTGAGAATGTCTAGAAGGTGCTGGCAGAGTTGAGCTTTTTCTTTCGCCAGCTTTGTGCCAAGGAGGTATTTGTGAAAGTGGTTGAGGAGTTAGAAAAAGCAGCACCTCTGTTGCTCTATAAGTTGGAAAAGATCTTTCCACCTGCCTTTTTCTTGTTAATGCAGCATTTGATTTTGCATCTCCTGCCCGAGGCACGAATGGGGGGCTCATGTAGAACCGTTGGTGCTATCCAATCGAGAGATGTATAAAGACTATTCGTAAGAAATGTGGAAACAAAGGCAGGATTGAGGCTTCCATTGCTGAGGCATTCATTCATGAGGAGGTGTCAAACTTCACAACAACATACTATAATGAGAACCTTCCTAGCGTGCATAATCCACCCGCTCGGTACAACGAGGACGAAAATGAATCGACCCTTAGCCTTTTTAAAGGGCCACGTGGGAGAGCAAGTGGAGCAACCACAAAGACCTTGAGCTATGAAGAGTGGTGCAAGATCATGCTCTATGTGTTGACCAACCTTGATGAAGTGAAAACGTATCTAGGGTAAGTTCTCAACGAACTTGTTACATACTCTGTAACTTTTGTACATCCAACAATATTGTTCCTTGTCGGTGTAGGGAATTTTTTGATGAATCCTGGCATCATTCAAGGCCACCTTCTGACCATGAACGAGAGACCCTTCTTCAACATGGTTCGCCTGATTTCATTACATGGTTCCAAAAAAAGGTACCGGCCAACTTAGCTCTTACTAAATTTGACGTTCCAAGTTGCCTGATTTCATTTCTCTCCTGCTTGAACTTGCAGTGCCAAAGGGATGTGTCTATAATTGCTGAATTACGACAGGTGGCCAACGGCTTTGACTATAAGGTCTTGTCATTTAACGCTTATGATGTGAATGAATATCGCTTCCACACAACAAGGTACGAGCAGAGTCATCCCAATCCAAGGACCACGAATACCGGAGTACTTACGCTCGGCACTAATCAGGAGGAGTATTATGGGATAGTTGAAGAAATATATGAGCTCGACTATCGTGGTTCCAAAGCCCTTAATCCTGTCATATTCAAATGCCAGTGGTTTGATCCTATAGTATCGAGAAAGTCCCATCAACTTGGGATAGTCAAAACTCGACAGGATTCCTTCTATCCAGGAGAAGATGTCTATATTGTGGCTCAACAAGCCACACAAGTTTATTATTGTCCATATGCTTGCAAAACTGACCACGTCTTTAGGGTTGGTATATTATGCACAAGGTATCATCACACGGTAGATTACCTCACCCAAACCCTGATGATTACAACTTGAACCCAAACACGCATGACGGAGAGTTCTATCAACAAGAAGAGGGCTACCAAGGATGCTTGAGATAGACTTAACCGGAGAGATCGAAATGGAAGCAGACGAGGAATGGGTTGTTGACAAGGACGCTACAAATGAGGTGCATGATCCGAAGGACTTGGAAATGCTTGATGGACTACGACTAGGCAATGACAACGATGAGGATGAGGCAGTTGAGGATTTGGGCAATCTTGATAGTGATGACGATACCTATCGTCCAGATAATCCCGATCATGAAGAATATTAGAAATACATGTAATACTATATTATTTTGTAATGACATTTTCTTTATTTTGCATCTCTTACTAAGTACGTCTCGTTTATCTATACTTACTGGTTTACTCTTTTTAATTGCAGGTGATGGGGCCCACTAGGAGGAGCTACCCCTCAGTTTATGCCAACCGGAGGGACATGGCGGCGGCTGAGGAGGTGGAGGTGTCAGAGAGGTGGAGGAGGCCGAGAGGTAGGCCTAGGTAGGAGCCATTGACTGACCACGGGCACAGCTCCTCATGTGACTCTATGCACGACGACGACCTTCAGCACACGGTGGATGGGGACAGAGGTCCACGGACAAAGGATGAGGAGGCGGTTCCAGTGACGGAGGACAAGGAGGCGGCGACAGTAGAGGGTTCCACTTCCTCTGGTACGTCGAAGCCCTACCAGTGAGGTCCCACAAAGCTCCCGAAGCGACTGATACCCGTTGAGAGGCGCCCACTGATTGCACCTGAGGGCAATAAGTAAGTAACTTCATATATTCTTCATTTGATATGTTGAAAAATCATAATAACAACTAATAACTATTGTGGACCACTTGTGTAGGAACTGGGTGCTTGTGGACTAGGTGGCCCTGGCACGCAATGTGAATGGCATCCTAGGACTTATGTGCAAGGAACACTTCCCTAGCCTGGTTAGGAAAGGAGATCGGGATTGGGAGTCGGCTTGGACGTTCGACCACTATGCCCTCGTGCAGGATGCTCCAGATCATAATGGCATCCGCTGTAGAAACAAGGCAGATCGGGTGATTAGGGAGTTATGGGTAAGTCTTTCTTGCACTACATTCCTCAATTCCTCGCATTCATTGGGCATTCTTGAAATAAAAATAATGGATACCTCGTGTCTTTATGCAGGACTTCTTTAGAATCCAGGAGGGACAGGAGGAAAGTGCATATCAGGTGGCTTACGCTTCCTGTAAAAGGCGTGTCACAGACTTGCACTACAAGTCCCGCCTCTAGGCCCACATAGACTACAATGCTAAGTTCCTACTCAGGCGTGTCAACAAAGAGGAGGCAAGACAGGTGACATTGACAAGGGAGCAGTACATACAGGTAAATACAAAACATGAATATTTATTTCTTTTGAGATTAAGTATGCCTAATTTGATCTTCTGATATGTCGTCTACTTGATGTCATATAGGCGATTCTAAGCTGGTGCGCCACCTACCCTAATTGCTGGGAATATATTGTGGACACCTGGTTGGATGGGGACCGGCAGAAGAAGCACGAGGAGGCCCGCGATAGGCGTTTGCAGATGCCAGGTGTACCTCACCATCAGGGCAGCCGCAACCTCAGCAAATATGCAAAGGCATATGTAACTCTCTGCCATTGCTCTAATCTAGCCGCGCTTAATTCTGCATCATTTCTAACCACATGTTGTTGTCTTTCTCGTAGTCGGATGCACACGGTGGCCAGCCAGTTGGTCAACTCAAGGCATATGCTTTGGCTCACATGGGCAAGGCAACGGCCGACATCGAGTATGATCCAGATGCCCCGCTTGAGGCGTACACCAACTCCAGCGTCCACACCCGCCTCTCTTCGTACATAGAGGTAGCAAGGTCAGTCTATGGGCCGGGCTATGATCCGAGAACTAAGGAGCGCCTTGATCCTCAGCTCGTGATGAGGGTGGGGCAAGGCAAGAAGCATGGGTGGTTCTGGATTGGCGACGACGTCCTTGACACGGCCTCTACTCCTCCTCTCCATCAGCTCCGAGCAGCGTGCACGAGCTCAAGCATGCCCATACGCCAACGGCCGACCGCGGTGTCGGCACTCTAGGTAAGCATTCCTGTTTTATTCGTCGTTCTTTAACTTTTACATACCTTACCTATGCATTATTGAAATATTGGGGTCAAATGCTGCAGGCCCAGGTGCAGGAACTGTAGGCCGAGCAGGAAAGACTACAGGCTTTGGAGGCCCAGCGGGAGCAAGATTAGCGGCAGATGGCCGAGACGATCAAGTTCATGCAGCAAATTGGCCAGCAACAAGGTTGGGCGATCGCACAGACGCTGCTTGCTCCAGATCCACCTCCACAACGTCCTGATTCTACCCCGATGAGTACAAGTACGAAGTTTTACTTTCTATGCTGAAACTTAGAGAAACCTAAAGAAACCTAGTGGTGGTGGTGGTGTGGTGGTCATGGTGGTGTGGTGGTCATGGTGGTGGTGGTGGTGTGTTGTTGTTGGTGGTGGTCACGGTGTTATGGTGCTCATGGTGGTGGTGCTGGTGTGGTGGTGGTGGTGGTCATGGTGGTGGTGTGGTGGTGGTGGTGGTGGTGTGGTGGTGGTGGTGAAGTGTTGGTGATGGCGGTGATGTGGTGGTGGTGGTGGTGGTGGTAGTGGTGGATATTTATCTTGCATATTTATCTCTTCCCTTGTCGCTCACGTGTAATCTCTTCTATTTTGTGCAGCATCAATCGGGGGCGTCGTCGAACCACCTCGGAGGGTCGCCGGGATCGCACGTTGGGCCATCCCAACCCGGACCGTCGCTGTGAGCTTCAAATGGCAACCGTTGTGATATAATGCACTTGTGAACTTTGTGAACTATGCTTGTGTGTTTGGACTTTGGACTTGGGAGTCGAGATTGTGATACTTGTACGCTATGTTTGTGTTTGTGGTGGATTGTGATATATATTTGTGTGATATATAGTTGTGTTATATATATATGATGTATATCTTGTTTGCAACGATGGAAGACTAAAACCAAAAAAAAATTCACTTTTTGCCGAGTGTCATGACCATGACACTCGGCAAAGCTGGGAATCTAGGACACTAAGCTTCCCAGCTTTGCCGAGTGCCATGGGCAAGGCACTCGGCAAAGAAAATTAAAAAAAAACTGCTTTGCCGAGTGCCTATTTATAGCACTCGGCAAAAAAAATCCAAAAAAAAAAAGAAAACAAGCTTTGCCGAGTGCTAGATGCAGACACTCGGCAAAGCATTTTTTTTAAAAAATAAAAAACACATTTCTTTGCCGAGTGCCGACGCGTGGCACTCGGCAAAGGGGCCGTTACCGTGACCTGACCGTCACGGCGGCTTTTCTTTGCCAAGTGCCGTCGTGGCACTCGGGAAATCCTTTACCGAGTGCCCGACATGCGGCACTCGGCAAAGAAGCCTTTGTCGTGAAGGGATATGCCGATAGCTCTTTGTCGAGTGCAGCACTCGATAAAAACTTTGCTGAGTGCAAAGACTTGTTTGTCGAGTGCAAAGTACGCGTCTGTTGTAGTGGGCTGTACAACCTTAGAGTTTCATGGGCTTGCACTTGCGCAAATCTTTGTTGCCCTCTCCAGATAAGTCTTGAATTAATATGTTCCCCTGTTATGTTACGATAAAATATTTCCCACCATCAAATTATAATTTAGAGTTATGGGCATCGAAGACCGTGCAAAGCCAAATCTATACTTAATATTACGTCCAGCGATAGGATTAAAGAGTGAAGTGACACCTCTGTCTTTCTTTTTTACGTCTCAGAGTGCTCTCGCATCCCTCGTGATATAATTTAGAGTTCGACTCTATAAAACAACCTTCGTTGCAATGCACGGAATATTTGTTAGTATATATGGCTATGCTATCTTTTACGGGAGGCTGTACAACCTTAGAGTTTCATGGGCTTGCACTTGCGCAAATCTTTGTTGCCCTCTCCAGATAAGTATATATGGCTATGCTATCTTTTACGATAAAATATTTCCCACCATCAAATTATAAATTGTTTCAAGTCTTCCCATCATACTGGAGCATATAATATAATAATTAAAATGGAGAATCTAATTAGTTAAACTGCATTTTTTTTCATGCTTAAATACATGTCCATGTCTATCGTGCAACAGCAGCGTCATGCATCAAATAAACATCCTCTTCTTTATTAATGGCCTCCGTTCAAGCAACTCGAGAAAGAAAATGTAGAGCTGAATGCACGCAGCACCGACGGACAGAGAATGAACGAAGCTAGTCGCCACTTCAACGCAAAAACCACGGATGATGATACATTTAACTTAATCTAATTAGACAGGAGAAAGTTGGGCGTGGACACCCTCGGCTAGTCGACTGCAAGGAAACAATATTTTTGTTCATTCATTTTTTTTTTCTGTTTAAATTCTTCTTTAAAGCACCACATAATCATTCACTTTTCACTCTATACTACTAGGAAGTCGCGGCAATTTTGACAATAGTAGCATCAACTAATCCACCGTACGTGCGAGTTAAAATATCAAGAGACATAATCATTATTTCGCCTAAATTTAGATCCTAATTTTAAAATTTTAACCTCGTCGGTTGTCTTTTTTTTAATGCAATAGCAGAAGCTCTGTCTTTCAATTAAGATAGGGAAAGAGAGTTTATGTACAAGTAAAGACACTTCAAATGAGGGTTTACAGCCCCCGAAGCAGGGATAAGAGGGAAACACCTCCAAGGGGAAACAACAGCTAAACATAAGCGAGTGCTCTCTTTCTTTGCTCTATGTCTTCCTTTATTCTTGCGGCACCGTTTCTATCTCGTTGTTGAAAATTCTCCTGTTTCTCTCTTTCTAAATATTCCAAAAGGTTTAGATTAGTTGCCTAAATTTAGATTTTAGGTCGTAGGCGACACTATTAAGTACTAAGATAGCATAGATGCTCATTTAAATCTCGCCATGTAACTCAAGACCCATGATAGAGTTTGAAGTAGGATTTGGAATAATGAGGTAAGGGCTTCTTCTCCGATTCAACGACCGGAGTACATCATCCATGTATGGAGGAGAGAGAGAGAGAGGAATCGGCGCATGTTGTTGCATCGGTTCATCAGCTCAGTTCAGCCATACTTGTTGCATCGGTTCATCAGCTCAGTTCAGCCATACACAAATCAGCCCTTGTTTAGTTGGACCCCAAAATCCAAAAAGTTGCTACAGTACTTGTCACATCGAATGTTTGCGGCCCGTGCATGGAGCATTAAATGTAGACGAAAAGAAAAACTAATTGCACAGTTTGGTGGGAAATTGCGAGATGAACGTTTTAAGGCTAATTAGTCAATGTTTGGACACTATTTGCCAAATAAAAACGAAGATGCTACAGTAACCCCAAAGTCCAAATTTCGCGAACTAAACCAGGGCTCAATTTAAAATTGAATGTGGACCGTCCGTACGTGGACACCGCGCGGTCTGTGTGTACTGTTGTGTGGGCCAACACATCATTTTCAACCTTCCATGGTGAATCACAAGCCCCGTGGGCCATTTGTCAGCCATAGATCCGTACGCGGACGTGGTGTGGATGGTCCTCACCTAATTTGTTTGAGACTTTTCCCTGTGTGCCTTTATAAAAGATCGTAATCCCCTGTGTGCCTCTGAAAAAATTCAGCGGTCTTCAGCGCCACTACTCCAACTTTTTCGTGTCATCCATGCCACTTCCGTCAGTTTGGGCCCTAACGCTGTTAAACTGCAGGTGTGAAAAGACGAAAAATCATATTATTTTTTTTGCGAAATTAAATGAAAAAAAAATTTATATGAAAATTATAGATCTCGACGAGATCTACAACTTTCTAGTTTTGAGTTTTTTCATTTGAAGTCGTTAAGATGCTCAAAAAAATTAATAACATATTTGAACTTAAGGGCATTTTCGTCTTTTCACACCTGCAGGTTAACGGCGTTAGAGCCCAAACTGACGGAAGTGGCATGGATGACACGAAAAAGTTGGAGTAGTGGCGCTGAAGACCGCTGAATTTTTTCAGGGGCACACAAGGAATTACGATCTTTTATAAGGGCACACAAGGAAAAGTCTCAATTTGTTTCCGTCAGATTGCTGCACCATGCAATTTTTGGCCAGCTCCTGCTGCCAGAGGAGGTAAATTGAAGCTCATACATCAGCCATGGGCCCTACAATACTGGAGAAGTATGAGCCGCCCTGCACCGATTCACCAATGCCGATGCTCTAACGGCGCTAACCTTAAGAGAGTATTATATTTGAGCCTTAATCATTATTTATTTCAAAGGATATGAAAAACCCTCCCCGTTTCTCAGGATTTTTGAATTTTCTTATAAACAAAAGTTATGTGTGTAGTTTTATGTTTTATTATAAAAAGTAGAGTTCTTACCGTTTTGTTATTAGCATAGATATGCCAACATTTTTGCTAAATTAAAATGTACTCCCTCCATCTCAAATTATAAATTATTTTGATTGTTCTAGATACATAGCAAATGATTTTTACTATGTATTTAGACATAGTGTGTATATATATTTAAGTATATAGCAAAAGTAATTTACCTAGAGAAGCCAAAATGAATTAATTTGGAATGGAGGGAGTATAAATTTATCTAAAGTTATAATTTATGTATATGTTATGTTTTAAATCATGAAAAATATTCCCTTAACAACACATAGGTGAGTAATTATTTAGATAATAAAATAGGTGGCTAAATCTTTCTATTTTCTAATTATTTTAGACATTTTTTTTCTAGCGTGTCTAGTGAGAAACGTAGAACCTCTACTGGGAACCTAACTAGTAAAAACGTGGAGGCTTTATTGTGGGCATAATTAGTTAAACTGCATCTTTTTCATGCTTAAATACCTGTCCTCTATCGTGCTACAGAGGCGTCATGCATCAAAGTACACGTACTTGACAAATAAACATCGTCTTCCTTGTTGCCTCACTTCAACTCGAGAGAAAAAGTATAGAGCTGAATGCACCACCGACAGACACAAAAGCCACATGATACTCCTATTTATCTTAGATAGTAGGAGAAAGTTGGACGTGGACACTCAGGCTAGTCGGCTACTAGGCAACATAATTTTTGCTCAAAATTTTGCAATTCGAATTCTTTTGCCAAACAGTTTTTTAAAAGAAGTGATTCTCTGAAATGAACTAAGAGGCTGAGAGTTGAAAAAAATAGCTTCTCCTAATTCTGTGAAGTGGTTCTCCATCATGATTTTAAGAGTTTATGCTAAAAAATCAAAGAGAATCACTTTCAGCCACAGAATCACTTCTCTCAAAGAATCAGCTTCCACATAGAATCAGAATCAGATAGAACTCTACCAAACACGCCCTTAACAGTTGTCCCCGGGCTAAGGCCCCTGCTTCATGCTGAAGCTAACAACGGTGACATCTTTTACTTTATTTTTCTCGTGAAGTCTATCTCTATTATGCTCGGGGTTTCTCGATTGAAAAACCTTACACAGATTTTTCGTTTGACACTGTCGACATCTATAGACATCACTTTGGAGAACCCATTCTGCATAGTGCTTGTTGTTGCCGCTTGTTTAGTGACCCTTGTTGCCGGCGCAAGATTAGAAGTTTGTTGTTGTGACTTTTGTTTTGTCATCATAGCTTGTGTTGCTAGTGTTGTTCTTGTTCTATATATAATTGTGTTTTATTTTCCATTTTTCTACCTTTTTTCATCAATACATAGATTTTTTACCTTAATAAAAAGATAAATAAAACTACAACAGAACTAAGTGGGAGCAGTCCAGAGGGATCACCATTGCTTTGCACCCAAGAATGCCCTCCAAATCAGATGAGATGATAAATTAGACATGTGGAAGAAGAACGCATGCCTCAAAAGGCACTATAATAATAAGCTTGTCCCTCTTATGTTATTATTGCTAATCTCCCCCAGCGACGACGACGGAATCATGAGCAGTGATGAAAAGCTAGCTACACTAGTAGAGAACAGACCTTTGATCCTCGGCCAAAATGGGCTCTAGTCCCGGAATTTTTTGCCCCCGGGACTAGAAATACCTTTAGTCCCGGTTGGTGGCTCCAACCGGGACTAAAGGTCCCTGCCCAACGGCTACTGCGCCAGACAGAGGTGGCAGGGACCTTTAGTCCCGGTTGGAGCCACCAACCGGGACTAAAGGTATACTTTTACTCCCGGTTTGTGGCTCCAACCGGGAGTAAAGGTCTACTCCCGGGTCGTGGCTGCGCCCGGGGTTGGAAAGTTACCTTTAGTCCCGATTGGATCTATCAACCGGGACTAAATGTTCTCCCTTTATAAATCGGCCGTCTCCTCCTTCCTCCCCGAGCCCGAGCTCAGCACATTTTGAAGCTCACTGCAGTAGTGTTCTTGCTTCCTCCCTCCCTCCATTGTTCCTCCATCCATTCTTCGATTCCTCCGTCGATTCTTCAGTTGTAAAGGTTACCAATCTCATACTCTCATTTTTTACCATTTTCTTATGCCATTTTATTCACTATATATATTTATGGTTCTTTATTGTGGTTTTTTTTTTCATTTGTAAGCAATTTGAGCTCAAAATCACTTTAAGCTTGCATATTTACATGAAAGAAGGTTAAAGTATATATAAATATAAAGTTAGAAAATAGTTAGAAAATTATAGCAAATCCTTACTAGTTGAACTTGCGGACCGTGTTCAGGTCGGCGAGGATGTTCTCTGCCGAGCGGTAACGGACGTCAAGGAGGAGCTTTGATTCTACGAGGGAGAGCGATAACGGTCGTGGAAGACCGTGTTCCCTTCCTCGTAGAATCGGAGCTCTTCCTTGACCAAGTACGGTGCCGTCCGGTGGAGAAATCCTCGCCGAGCTGATCACGTAAGCAAGGTCAACTAGTACGGATGGTTATTTATTCACATGTCCCGATATCGTCGTAGTAGTCTGTCAATCACCGTACCTAAACGTAGTATATATAAATAAAAACTTAGAAAATAGTTAGAAAATTATAGAAAATCCGTACTAGTTGAACTTGCGGACCGTGTTCAGCTCGGCAAGCATGTTCTCTATCGAGCGGTAACGGACATCAAGGAGGAGCTTTGATTCTACGAGGGAGAGCGACAACGGTCGTGGGAGACCGTGTTCCCTTCCTCATAGAATCGGAGCTCTTCCTTGACCAAGTACGGTGCTGTCCGGTGGAGAAATGCTCGCCGAGATGATCACGTAAGCAAGGTCAACTAGTACGGATGGTTATTTATTCACACGTCCCGATATCGTCGTAGTAGTCTGTTATGTGTGTACATTCCCATTCTTCTATTAATTTGCGGAAATATCATATGAATTACTTACCTGCCGCAGTAAAAGACGAGAACACAATGACCATTAAAAATATCATTGTTTAGAGATCTAGATAATTTTATAGTTTGTTAATTTTATTTGTTTATAAAAGAAGAAATTTATAGTGTATTAAAAAATGAGTATAGAGAGTAGATGGCAACTGCTTCCGGGTCCTCGGCCTCTCATGGGTTTCCAAAGCGACTTAGGCCGGGCCTTCCTCTCATTCCATGCGGCAAGTGTCGTGATGAGATGAAGATTGTGATGGAGTACCGAGTGAAGAAGGAGGGTCCCAACAAGGATCGTATCTTCTACAAGTGTCCGGATCGCAATGTGAGTTATTTTATCGTATTTAATGATTATGGTTAGTTTATACCTATTTTCATGATGGTTGTGATTAAAGTTCTAGTTTTTTGTTTTAATTTCAGTGGGATGGCAGTGGACGATGTTCAGGCTTCTACTGGGAGGAAGAGTATGTTGAACTCGTGCAAAAATATCTTGCACAACAGGCAGATACGGCGGCTAATGAGGCAGTGATCCAGTCGAAGAAGCCCAAAGATGTTGCACAATCGGGGGATCTGTCTGTTTTAGTTGAGATTGGTCGCGAAATCCTTGTGCTCCTGAAATGTATTTTAGCTTTAGTTCTTTTAGTGGTAGTTGGGATTGTCTACATTGTAGCGATGCTTTCATAAATTTGTATCTTTTGTGGTGGCACGCATGTTGTATAAATAATTAATTATGATCTAGGTTTTAATATGATATTTATGTCATGTAATGCAGATGAGCCGTCATTGGATGTATAATGCTGATCGCCGCTCACAAGAGTTCATTGACGGCGTGCATTCTTTATTACACGCTATATATTATTTGGAAACAACGCTACGAACCATCCGCTAATGATCCAGCCCATCAACCGCCATATATTCATCACTATATGATATGCCATTATTTCAAGATGCAGTTTCAATAGAAGAATTTTTTCTATCTTCATAGATCAATGTTTGTTAACGAAATTTTATCCAAATATATTCATGTAGGGTCTTTTTTTTGAAGGATTTGTTGTAGGATATATAATGGTCAAATAGGAACTCAATTTTGATACCCAGTTTATAAACTAAGCGTTTTTTAGTTTATCAAAAATATCACATGTTTCTTCATTTGTGAACTTTGAATATACAGATATAATATATTAATGTTGCTAAAGTAATATGAGCATTACATATTTTTTCCCGGGAAGACTATCTTCAAACTTTATATCATAGCATCAGAGATCGCCTGTAGAAGAAGAAAATAAATTCTTATCATTTCGGAAATAGTAATGGTTATATGAGCAATAAGACACGTATACTTACATTTCATAATGGCTTATACTTATATTATTAATATAGAATTTTCTCATATGATGAATGACTACATGGTTGATCACATGGTACATAGGATCACAACATCACGCACCGACACCGCGTCTACCAGTGGAGACTTCTGCGTTGGTGTCAGAATTAGAGACGAACATTGGTTCCGTGGCGATGATGTTATGTATGTTGACTTTGCAGAATTTCATCAACTATGCCACCTTACCTCTCTGGACAAAGTTATCATTAGCTGCTATTGCCTGTAAGTAATAATTCTTTCGATCTATTATTAAACTCATCATATGTGTGCATATGCATATAAATTATCCTAACAAGTACTATATATATGCAGATTTACAATGACAGAGCTCAGAAAGGAAGGCTGCAATGAAATTGGTTTTGTTGATCCCCATATAGTATTCAAAGACCCAATTACTCCAATGACTAATTGGAAGTCTGAGTCAGAGAGTAACATCATGAACTTCTTAGTGAACCAACGCCACAAGAAGGATATACTCTTTCCCTATAACTTCAAGTGAGTGTTAATCATGTCGATCATAGCCTTAATGGCTCATATGTTGATTCTAGTTAATTAATGAGTGTTATGCGTTATATCCTATAAACACATGCAGCAATCACTGGATATTGATGGACATCGATCTGGTGAAAAGTCACTTGATAATCTATGACTCGATGAGAAAACCACAACAAGACTACCAAGATATGATAGATATTATCCAGAGGTAATTTCGGGATCTCTAGCAACTATATATACACACAAACATGATGATTAACTATATCTGATGACGTGGCAAATTTTTTATTGGGCAGTGTTTGGAAAACCTTTATTGAGAAGCAACACATGGAAAAATGCAAAGCGCCACTGAATGTAATCCCATTGAAAGTAAGTCCCCTGAATCGCATCATCTTTATTAATTAAACATATAGCTTTCACCGGATCACCAGATTGGATGACAAATCTTTTTCTCGTAAAGTGGTGTCTGAGGCAGGAACAGGGGAACAACTACTGTGGTTACTATGTTTGCAAGTTTATCAAGGTGCTCTCCCAAAGAACTCCTACAGAGAGACTCAAAGTACGTTAAAAATACACTATATATTCATTTAATTATTATTATTGATTGTGTTACTATGTCTTTATATATATATATATATATGTACATATATTAATTTATTTTCCTTTAATTCAAACCTGTAGACTCGATGGTTGGAGGAAAAGGTCATACGGCAAGACCAAATCAAAGCAATTCAAAAGTCTATAGCCGGATTTTTTAATGAGCAGGTCATCGATTCCAAGGGCGAGTTCTACTTCGACCCAACACTGCCATTGAAGCCAAGCTAGAGGATGAGAAGAAACTTGTTATGTCACAACAACTATAATGCAATCTTTTGTAATATATGCATATGAAATAATATAATGTAAAATACACATATGCATGCATGCATGTAAATATATATATGATGCATGCATATATATATATATATATATTTCTATGCTTGAATTGTGTGATTTAATACGTTCATTGTGCTTGAACCGAAACATACTATATGCGCATATAAATGTATAATTAGCAGCGTACAATACGACTTCGAAAACCTATTTTGAAAAGAAAACAAAAAAATGAAAAGAAAAGAAAAAAGAAAAAAACCTTTAGTCCCGGTTCGTATTACCAACCGGGACTAAAGGTGCCGGCCATCGTGGCATGTCAGGAGGCACCTTTAGTCCCGGTTGGTGTTACCCACCGAGACTAAAGGTCCTCCTTTAGTCCCGGTTCCTGACCCGGGACTAAAGGACCCCCCCTTTAGTCCCGGATGCTTGCTCCCGGGTGGGGAACCGGGACTAGAGGGGGTTCCCCACCGGGAGTAAAGCTCGGTTCTCTACCAGTGCTAGCAGGGTAATCTAATTAGCTTTGCATCTTTTGTGTAGGGAAAGCAGGAAGGGCTGTGTGCTCATAGACCGTAATCCTCTCCTAATAGACCCCTTCGTCCCCGTCTACCTTTTTTAACAAAGTGAAATGATGCATTGGACTTTTGGCGATATCTATGAAAAGCACTGCTATGTATACTGCTCTGCCGGGCAAGTGGCAGGATCATGACAAGAACGCAATACATATTTTCCTACAGCTACTTTTATTATTATGCAGATGGTATTGACTTAAATATTACATACTCCATCGTTTAAATTATAAGTTACTTTATTTTTTAAGTATATAGTTTTTTTTTGCTATACGTAGAGATATGCACTATGTCTACATACACGACATAAGTACTTAAAAAGATAGAACAACATATAATTCGGAATAGAGATAAAAATTGGAACGGCTTAAGTAAATTACTTAGGCCTTCTTTGAAACGCGGGATTATCAAAACATGGGAATAGGAAAACACAAGATTAGAGTTGCACGGAACTTGCAATCCTACAGGAATATATAACGCAGGAAAATTTCTAATGTCACATTTCTATAGAAAAAACAGGAAAAATATAGGAACCAGCACAGGGATACACACAAAGGAAAGTTTCACAAAAAAAAAAGACATAAAGGAAAGTTTTCATCAGATCCAGCCTCATGTTAGTTTATTTCTAAAATTTCTATGTTTTCTCTTTGTTCTAAAGAAGGTCTGTACTGCATTATATATCTGATGAAGAACCGCATGTGTAAAGCTACCAAATCAGATGTACCAAGTCAACAAATTATTAATTAACTGGATGACCAACGTAGGCAAGAGGGAAAGAAGAAGAGGAGGGCGGATAAAATAAAATATAATAAAATGAAATAGTACTAGCAACTAGCTATATATGGTATCCAGCAAGTCAATGGAGCAGAAGAAAATAAAGTGGCATTGAAAGTCTTAACAGGGAAGTGATAACAAGCTAACAGCGATGTTGCATCCGATCAAAGCAAGCAGCTAGGCAAGTGATAAAACGATGCTGATGCACGCCACACAGGTTTAATCTAACTAGATATTATTATATAAATATGAGAACTGAGAACATATCTGGTCTTCTCATCCTAAGGTCTCATTTGGCGTACTCCCTCCGTCCCTACGAGAATGTCGCTACGGGTTCGTATTAGTCAATTTTTCTTAAGTTTAACAAGATTTATAAAAAATATTAATAATATTTATATATCTAAATAAATTTATTATAAAAATATATTCAACGAATTATCTAATGATACTAATTATGTATCATAAATATTAGTATTTTATTACATATATTTGGTCAAAGTAAAGAGTATTTAGCTTCTCGAAAACGAGAATGACACTTTTTTTTAGTGAGAGAAGAGTAGCTTTTATGAGGTTCTTGCTCGTTCCTTCTAGACACTATAGCATACTGTTCTGCACTGCAGCATACTTTAGTAGAGCATAAAAAAAGCAATTTTGGCTCTAGCAAAATACAGCTGAGAAAGTGAAAGGGCTAGATGAGAGGCTATTTTAGGGCTTCGAGCTCCACTATAGTACTGCTAAAGTTAGTCAGTTACGGGGCCAAAGCGTCAGACGTCACATGTGCCTCGGGCCTTTGCCCTGTTCGGTTGGCTGATAGATAAGCCATGGTTGAAAGTATTGTTGGCTGATTTGTTGTGAGAGAAAAATATTATTCGTTAGCTGAAAAAATACGGCTTATAAGTCAAGTGAATAGGGCGCTTATGGCCATCAATAGCTAGCGGATCCATCCATGTTTGAAATAAATCTCTGTATATATGCATGTAATGATAGTATCAGAAGAAGGTTACAGACTTACAGCATGCTACAGCAACTGGTACTCTAGTACATTTGTTCATCACTCTTTGTTGAGATGTACCTAATTAAGGAACTGTAGTTTTGAGCTGACATGATGGTGCATATACATATACACACACACAAGAGAGGATGATGTCTGGCCTGGCTTGGGACTAAAAAGCTTGGCCGGCCGGCATGCCATGCGCCCATGCCTAGTGATCATTACCAAGAACACAGGCCAATCAAAAGATTAATGTCTTGGGCCGACAGATTAGATTTAATTTGCAAAGGGCCGGGGCCCGGATCGAAGGAATGCTGCCTCGCCTTCTTGCCACGTCGAGCAAATTATTTAATTTTGTCTTATATATATTGGCTCAATTCAGCAATGATTGCCCTAAACATCGTCAGGAGGATTCATCAGAAGAGCTAACAAAAAGGAAATAGTATAGAAGAACATAAAGCGGCGGGCTTTTTCTGAATATAAAAATATCAAAAAGAGGAAAAGAAAAAAAGGATAAATGATACATATATACCCTTCCAATCTTAGTACATACAGTACGTAATTTGTACCATTCACATTCTGTTGGGTTTTACTAATTCCATCTTCTCTTCCCAACGAAATAAAAGAAATTCATGCAAACTAGGCAGCTCGTTGGTTAAGTTCCGGTGGTGAAATCTGCCCACCAGGATTTGTCTAGGCGTTCTCATTTTTCGGGTGGTAGAATCTAGTCCACTAGGGTTAAGTCTTGACTTTTACCCGGGTATTCGTATTTTCTAGAATTTAACGGTGTTCAGTGCTAGACGATGTGTCCATTAGCAGCGAGACGTTTATGGTGATTCATCAATCTTGAGATTTGTAGCTAGGTCCAGCTTAGTATCCCGGATGTGCTTATAGGGATACAGTATACATGCATGCGTTCATAGAAGTGAGTGAGTATGTGTATATGAGGGTCTGAGTAGGGTACTAAGTCAGTATGCTGCGACATATCTATGGCAGTGAACCAAACAACCAAAGAAATAAGTGTAACATAACTGATGCGTGAAGTCACAATGTTAGATATACGAGCCAAATATGCAAACCTGAATTGTAACCCTAGCTCTCCGGCAAGACCATCAACAACGACTAGCCCTTCTTACCTCTTCCAAATTGTCAAGCATCATGTAAGCTACTGTACAAGTACAAGACTGCCAATGTTTAACAAGATGGGCTTGCTGGTTGGTGCGACACAAGAGATGGGTGGGCTCAAATAGCCTACCTTGTTTCCATGAAGGCCCATCGACACAACTCAATGCCTAGTTTTTTTTTTCTTTTTTCTGTCCATCTGGTGGTGTTTCTCCCGGTTGCTGGAAGCCTGCAGCTGCAGATATATATATAGTCTATTTGGTCATAAGTACTTATTTAAAAACTGGTCAAATTTTAAAACTTTGACCATAAACATCTTTTAAAATGTCTAGTTTGGAAACATAAAGACGATGTGTGGAATTTATCTTGAAAAAATCACTTTCATAATCTAGTATGTGATTACATATATAAGTCAGTCATAGACTTAAGTAATTAAGCTGGACCTTGAAAACAGAGAACGTCACAAGTAAAGCATTTTTGGCCAAAGCTAGTATCTGAGTTATGCTGAACTATACAGAGACAAGCAACGGGTATGAATTTTAGGATGGTTTTGGAAGTGGGTTCATGCATGTATGAACGTCTGTGCCTGTATTATGATTCGTATGAATCTGGGGGGAAAAACCGCGTGAAAATTGAGCAATGCCTACCGTAACACATTGGTGCTCGCTTTTCGTTTTCTTTTTGATGGTGCTTGCTTTTCGGTAGACCAGAAACGTGACATCACTATATGCCTCTAACTGATAAGAGCATGCCGTCTTACTACTTACTTTGCAGGATATGAGGAGTGCCGCCAAAGCAAAACACATGCATAGTGGAGCAGAGCCATTGCCATTCCCTGCTCTACTCCGAAAGAGACCTCTCACCGACTCTTCTCTTCTTCAATAATACTACTATAAACTACCTAATCCCTACCATGCATGCATATTAATAAAGTGATCATTTACAAATAAAACGATTCTGCTTATTGTGCACAAAATTTCGAAAATGGTCGGTAGTGGTAGTTTAAGAGCTAGTCCCGATAGGAACCAATATAACGAGTCAGTCATCTTGGGCGCTTATAAGCATACTACAAGCTTCACAACCTGTTCGGCTGGGGATGAAACGATCATATACGATCGTGGATTATTACTGCTGGCTGATTTGGTGTGAGAGAAAAATATTATTCTGACTGAAAATTTACGATCGTTTACGACCAAGCGAACATGCCGCCAAGTTCTGAATGCATTTAAGCCTAAAGGTGTATTATTGTTGCATCATACGACAACACCAAGCGAATTGCGCGTAGCTAAGCTAGTTAGGTTTATTAGGGTAGAACTTGTTCATCTAGATTCAAATGTCACTATGGAGTATACCCAAAATATTTTAAATCTAAAATTGCATTGTGTGCCTACCACTTAAGTAGAGGCTGGAAGATTGTTCCATGACCGTGTATCAACTCGATGATGTACTGATCTTGGAATGAAATAAAATCTTCCTTCTCCAATTAAAAGAAGATTTAAGTCCTCAAGTTCACACGGATGTGTACTCATCGCATTAGTGCATTTGGGTGACGATGGACTAAATTTTGTTATCCAACCTTATCCGCTATTATAAAAAAAAAGGATATATAGCCATTCATCGCCAAAAACAAAGCAAGCGCCATTTGACAACTTTGACTTTTTATGTTAACACAAGTCACATTCGTGCGCGCCAACACTAATACTAACTGTGGCCGCTTCTGGCCGCCTTCATTCTAGGGCAAGCTTTGCACACATATGCCATATATGTGCTAAGCAACTTAAAAAAAAAAACTGTGGCCGCCGGTCCGATGACAAAAAAAAAAAAAAAAAGAATCATGATCTCAAGGTAGAATCAATTAAGTTACTGGAACATACAACATATTTGGTATCTTTACTCGCATGCTTCATTTCCCGTGCAAGCAAGTTTGGGAGAACCAATTTGGTTCGCCAACGCTAGCAAGAAACCACGCTAAATGGGACGAGATCTAAGTAGCCCATATACATATATGGCATCATTGGGACACATGAATCGTACCAGTTTGACAGAGCGCGTCTCCTAGAGCTGAATCTAGAAGAAGCCGCTGATTTTGTGAAGTGATTCTCTGAAGTGAACTAGAATGCTGGAGCTGAAAAAGTAACAGAATCACTTTATGCACAGAGTTTATCCTAGAGAATTATAGGGAATCAATTTCAGGTCATAGAATCACTTCTCACATAAAATCTGAAGAAAAAGAGCTAACCCGAAATTGGTACTCCGGTCGGCGGCCGGGTACAATATCATAAACATGGAGTCTTCTTCTTAGTTTTTTTATTATTGTCATACACTTGAATTTGAGTTGATGCAGAGACTACATATATGTCGAAATGCTTATATAGAAGGAAGTAGGCGATAAATTTACATATGCATGCATACCCCAAGCGATAAAACTAAACAAAACTCACAAGTGTGCATTGCAGACGTACTGATGGCTAGCTGAAGGCGCAATCAAGAAACACCGGCCTTCGCATCACACTAGCTAGCTCGCACGAACATGTATATAGATAGATAATTATTACAGTAGTAGATGAGACAGTGAACATCTCTACCACATAACAAGACATGGATATATATAGCTTAACAATCCATATATATGATTGTTGCTTGATTGGAGCCTCTCTTGCATGTATGCTTAGTCGCGGCTCTTGAAGGGGATGGCCCTGATGATGACCACGTGGTAGATGGCGGCGAGAGCAGCGCCGATGAAGGGGCCAACCCAGAAGATCCACTGCAATTAATTGCATGGAGAATTTGAGATGGAATGCAAACGCAATGGATCGAAGAAGAAGAATATATGAAATCATGAAGAAGAATCGATTAGTCAATCAATAACAACTCACGTGGTCGTTCCATGCGTGGGACCTGTTGTAGACGATGGCGGCGCCGAGGCTGCGTGCGGGGTTGATGCCGGTGCCGGTGATGGGGATGGTTGCCAGGTGGACGAGGAAAACGGCGAAGCCGATGGGGAGCGGCGCGAGGATGGGGACATGTGAGTCACGCGCACTAGCGCTTGGCGTCGGTGGCGGAGAAGACGGTGTAGACGAGCACGAACGTGCCGACGATCTCGGCGCCCAGCCCGTCGCCCTTGGTGTAGCCGGGGTTGACGGCGTTGGCGCCGCCGCCGGCGCCCATGTACAGCGTCTGCTGGAACCCCTTGACGACGCCGGCGCCGCAGATGGCGCCCAGGCACTGCATGACCATGTAGAAGAGCGCGCGCGTGAGCGACAGCTTCCGCGCCAGGAAGAGGCCGAAGGTGACTGCCGGGTTGATGTGGCCGCCGGAGATGCCCGCCGTGCAGTAGACCAGCGCGAAGATCATGCCGCCGAAGGACCAGGCGATGCCCTGGATGCCCACGGTGGCGCACTTGCTGGGCGACTTGCTCACCCCCATCACCGTCAGGATGCTGATGTAGAGGAAGAGGAAGGTGGCCACGAACTCGGCGATCCCGGCGCGGTAGAAGGACCAGGACGTCAGCTCCTCCGCCTCGAACAGCGGCGCCGGCGGGGGTTCCTTGTAGTCCTTCTCCTCCGTGCCCTGCGCCGCCGTGCCGATGGGCTGACGCTCCGAGTAGCGGTTGGCACCCAGGCGGACATCCTCCTCCTTGCCCTCCATCTGCTTGGGTGTGTGAGCTAGCTAAGCTGATAGCAGAGCTGAGGTGAGTGAGATGGCCGTACTAGCTGCTGCTGCTGCTGGCTGTGTGAAGCGAGGGGATGGCTTTCCAGAGCTTTTTATAGCGGCAACCTGCTAATGTAACGAAATCAATAAGGCCCTGTCTTAATTATTAGTGGTGTTTGTTTTTGCTGCCAAGCCACTAATTTCTCAATTATTAGTGGCGACTGGTGGATGGATGATGATAGGGTTTGGTTGGTTTTCTTAATTAGTGGCTGACAGGGTTCATTGAGCAGACCTACTATATATGCATGGCTGAGATAGTTAGATTTGTTCAGTCTTGGTCTATGTCCTCATCAGCGCAAGAGGTGGAGATGGCATTGCAGGCGAGGAGGTTATTATTGAGCAGTTTTGATTTTTATTACACAGTATAAACGTTGATAAGATTAGGATAGGAAATTAGCTGGTGTTAGGAAATATGAAATTAACAAATATATACTAGTTTTAGACGGTGATAATATAGGATTAGTAGGGCCTTCAGGTTTAACCAAACCGAATCATATATGTATTTGTTTAAATGGACTCTGGCTATGTAGCTTAATTAGCTCTGGAAAGTTGTGGCCTTCACTCCAGTTGGTAGACACGGACAGATAAGTGGTCAGTTAGGGTGCTTTATCCTTTGTGAGCTCATCTAGCTGTCCCCTAGTTGTGTCACTATTCTACTATTTTGTATGCTAATAATCCCTTGATCAATGACAGCCACAAACCAGCCACCACGCGCCTAAGTATGGACTAACAAACATCGCAAACAAATAAACAAATCTGATCGCATACATATATATTAGTTTCCAGCCATATATACATACACACATGTTCTCAGCACACATCGAAAGTTCATTTTCTTTTTACTATTAACTATGTCCGTGACCGTGCTCTGCGACGCAATTTACATCCTGCACGTCATCTGTTCTAATACGTGCGATATTCTAACTCACACGAGCATGGGTTCTGAGTCCTGAGCCATGGAAGAAACAATAGACCACATCTAATACACTAATAATTCATCAGATACTACTACTACTACTCCTAGAAAAATTAATTAGGACGGCTCCTAAAAGCGACACAGGTATGGATTGATATAGATTAGAACGTCTTTTAACCGCTTTTATTTATACTGAAAACACACACTGTATTTGGCTAATTATAATGGCAAACCGGACTAGGCTAGTGGGTGAAATTAAACGTTACCCACTAGGGTGTAACAGCAGTCAAAAAGAGGTGGATCGTCGTCATGGCATGGAGAAGCATATCAAGGGGCACTAGCCAACAAGTGAAGGAAGCCGACCAAACCAAGCGTTAGGCTTTACAAATAATCAGGAGCTGCCGCCGCCCTGTACAAGGAAGAACAGGGCGTGGACAAGGAGGACAGCGATGGCGTGGGACGGCAGCCGCTGCTTCATCGCTGGCCGCACACCGCGCCACCCGCGACCTCACCTGCTGCACCAAAAACGACTCTTAAATCATGTAAAGGCAGCCGCACCGCACTCGCACTCCTGTATGTAGAATAAAAAGAAGAAGAATCGCGGCTTGGCTATTCATCATTCGTTACAAAAAGGGAACTGTCTCGTGCATCGCCACAGTATTTCTTCTTCTTTATTTAATTTAATATATATACAGGTACATAAATAACAAGTAACTGGTCACGAGAGGGAGAGGAAATACACCCACCCCTACCATTTCACGGATGATCGATAATACATATATACTACACAATGACTGTCACATCATCTCACCGACAGAGCCAGCAGCCTCTTGCCACGTGTCCCCGCCTTGTAAGATCACGAGCATGTCCACTCAAAACCATACATACACAAATAAAAACTAGGATCGAGGCCAGATTTGATTACTTGGAGCTGCACAGCTGTGGGTGGTCTCAGGCACCAGATATCTATATCTCCCACATGATGCAGTGCTGGGAAATAACCCAGCTATAAAGCTCCTTCCTTCCCGCACCTTTTATCCAGTGTCATAGCATCACTCATATACTGTACAATACATGCACCACCTGATGTACAACGTACTAGGATCACGATCAGGGGGCGGGTCTAGAGTTATCCTATGTAGGGTTCATTGCAAATCAGTAGACTCCTCCATTACGTCGCGCACCATTATCCGTGAAACTTCTTTACACAAGGGTCGTCAGCAGCAACATTCTCGGCCAGGCCACATCAGGTAAGGTTAGTCTTGTTTACGACGTCGAGCTGACCGCATCAGGCGAGTCCTTCGGGGATGGGTGCGTGTGCATGTGCGTGCACACTCTCTCGGGCTGCCCTTTCGTCCACAGGTTTCTGAGTTCACCTCTCTTCATGCCGAGTGCTATGAAGGTGCCTGCACAAATTTGGTAATTTGTTAAAACAAAAACAAAAAAGGAGCCTATCCAGAAGACATGGCATGAAATACTTCTACATTGATAGTATCATCAGGGGGCAAGGCATCACTTACCAATCGTGAAAGGCACAATGTAAAGGAGAGCTGGCTGGCCATGGCCATCCATAAGGTTCAAGGCAACGTATGTAATTAGGAGACCTAAGAAGGACAACAACAGCACCGTATGTCAAGGACAATATGGTGGTGAAACGGCATCAAAATAATATGCGCGCAAGACTTTGGCTAAACATTCATAACCGCATATGGGAAATAGTCATTTTAATAAGTCCACACAAAACAGATGCCAATATTCTACACCACATATGGTCAAAGGCATGTGCACAATTTCCTCCATACTACTGTTGATTCATGATATCAAATTCACACAACTGAACTCTAAATCAAATCAAGGTGGGTTTGGTAATATGATGTAGGTGTATGTATTCGACGCATCAACAGATCATATTGCAATGATGCAAGACAAACTTTCTCTTTCTTCCAGCGTTCATTTATGCACAGGAAGCCATTGGAGTTAGATAGCACTTATGATAACACAAATTCAGAAAGTAGAAGGTGCGGTAACCAGCAACCGTGAGCAGCGGGGAATTGTGTGATCCTATTTGCAAGGCATACATTGTTAAGATGCAACCTTGTGCCAAAAAAGGCCAAATGAAGAAATGTGCTATCAAGCATAGCAGTTTTAGATGCTTGTACACAAAATGCATCACTCAGAAACGCCTCTATCAGTATTGCTTGCATTCATCCATCCATCTGACATGGCTTTTCAATTCAGGATGAATGTGCTAACACACAGTACTTAAAATCTGAAATAGAAGTACTGATATATTACCGGAACCATATGCCACCATTGACCACAAAAAGTAGCCAGACTGCAAGGTCTTCTTGGCAGCCCAATCATACCTAAAGACAGAGGAATAAAAGGTATTTCATAACTAATGACAGATAAGTACTTATTATAGAGAATATGAAGAAAGTTGATTACTGTTATCCAGCCTCTACTTCTTAAATTAGCATCACCTTAATGCAAAAGCAACCAACAGCCCAGGAAGAAGGATATCACCAAAGCCTATGATGCTGTATCCGCCCCATGGATCAAACATCCGAGGAATCTTTAACAGCATGGGTACACCATCCTCATCAGTCTTATCACCACGTGCAACCTGCGAGCAGACCACATGCATAGCTAGATATCTAGCAAACCATAGAAGAAGAAACTAGATGTCTAGCAGACAGCAAATATCAAACATCACAATAGTCATTCATACATACCACAATCATCACACTTTCATGGAATATCATCTTGGAGATAAAAACCCAGAAGATGTCATATAAGAAGGCACAACTCAGGAGGGCTGAACCCACCTGACAGTTAACAGGCAATAACAGGTGTCAGTACCAATCGCTTAACTGAATGCAAAGCATACACTAAGAGGAATAATCACCTTGAGGTTAGGTATTCTAACAATTTGGATGACTGTAACGATCAAGGTAATACCCTAAAGGCCACCAAACAAGATATTAGTGATAACAGATTAATCTCAACAAAAGGCATTGAAAATAAAACAACACTCACAAGAATATCTTGCCCAATCCAAGCATAGGACAACCGGCGATAAACACCCCACAGAACAGCAAATACTATGCAAAACGGACAAACTGCCAATGTAAGGTATGAAACAGCTCCAAAAAATGGCACTTTCACAAACGATTCTGCAGCAGGTTTAAACCGCCTGAAAGATCCCATGACTTCTACTCAGTAACAGTAAGAAAAATACACATAGCTGTAAAACCTGATATAAAAGGGAGCTAAGAAATGTCTAAATATTCATCTTGAGTCAGAAAAAAATAACAAAATTTACAGAGCATACCTTGACATCGACAGTAAGCCCACCAAGCATGTTTGCAGACCCTTCATAGAAGAGGAAAAAACATCACAGGAGCTCAAGAAATGGAAGGCAATACATTATTATGAGTAACAAATTCATATTGCTATCTCATCGAGACATTGATACACCCATACACCATCACACTTGGTCATTCCAAAACTAACATAAAGTTCTTTGGTCAATTTGTGGCAGTTCTTACATGTCCAAAAACAATGAATTACAGATAAAGATGAAAGTGTCTCAGTGTTCTCTCAAAATTGACAGCATATTATCAAAGCACATCGGGATTTGGCCATTTGGGTGATTTAGTTTTTGGCAGCACAAAAGCACAGTTCAGACAGATGCAATACCAGAAAGAAAAATGAAATGGTACACACCTCTACACCACCTATGCAAAAGATAACCACCAGAAGCTCCACAAACCAATGAGACATCTTCTTGTAGAGTGTTATCAAGAAGCATGATGCAATCACCACAAACAGTATTGCCGATGCCATGTTGATTTCTACCATACCACTAGAACCTCCAGCCTCAAAGTTTGGTGGTACTTCATGACCATCCTATACAAGTATTGTACCTGTCAGTCCTTCTTTTCAAGTGCGCAAAACTAGCAATAAGAAATCAAACAAGATTTGGGGTTTAGAACCTTCAGAAGCTTCTCTTGTTCAATATCTGCTTCTCGGGCGCTCCATGCTGACCAGTATGATGCACAAAGAATGGTACCAACTGCCATAAGCCATAGAAACACCTCTGCAGTATCAACCAGAGGACGATCTGGAGAGTACAGCTCCACTAAGACTGACAAAAAAAAGGAAAACGTAAGCCTGTTAGCTATCTTGCATTAAAATAACCTTCCAATTCCTCAAGTTACCAAAGATATGAAAAGTTAAACAATCATAGGCACCCATGTATTCACAGGGATGACACAAAGCATGGAACTGAAGACAAGCAATTTACCTTCACCACTTGAGAGAGACCTTTCTAAAGAAGAGCCCGCATTTTTTGGCAGAAGAACAGTGGGTATGCCGATATCTAAATTTGTTTCATTGGTCTCACATACCATCTTGTATAACTCTGCAAGTGGATGCACTGATATGTGTTCACACCCTATGTTAGAACTCAGAAGACAAACCCACAGAAGCGCTCATCTATATACATTAACATGCTATATGAGTTTACATACATCATAAATAACAAGTGTCCTTGACATGGATAAAACTAGCAAATCAAACAAGATTACAAGTTGGGTCTGCAAAGGCCCCAATGATTTAGGTTTAGTGCTGAGAGATGAGCCAATCAGAAGTAAAAGGACCAAAGAGATCTCAAAAAAAGCTATCACAACTTATAAAATAAAGAATTTTTAATAGGTCTACACCAGTTCACTTACAAGGATTTATTTCATGCCACCAAAGGCTTTAATTCCAAGCATTCAATAGGTGTAGGTCGGTTTGGAAGGGAGTACAAGGGAGTCCTTCCCACATCAAAATCAGAGGTTGCAGTAAAGACGGTATCATATAACTCAAAGCAGGGAATGATAATACAGATGCTTGAATCTGAATATGGATTAATCTTACAAAAGATAACAGCAGACCTCAGAGAAAAGAGGGATAAACATAAAAAAGCAGTGTTATTAAGTTGTCGCCCTAGGTGACGAAGTGCTCGTGGGGCCCTGGCCTCCTGGGTGTCGACATCACCTTGGCAGAACCAGTGAGAAAAGGAGGAGAGAGGAAGGGAAGAAGAACATGAGGCCAAGCAGCAGCAGCCAACACATCCCTTCCAGCTCCAGCATTGGTGGCCAGAGCAAACATTCTGTTGGGGTTTAGTCCCACATCGTGTAGCGATGGTGGGGGAGCACAACATATAAGGCGGGAGAACCCCCACCTATCAGGCTAGTATTTTGGTTGAGTAAGGCCCAAAGGCCTTATATGTTGTCAGCTCCGGAGGACCTGGGACCTGTGGGAGCGCAGGCTCGTAATGAGCCTGGCCGGCTGCAAGCCAGCTCCAAGATCGAGAACTCAGTAGTCACCACCGGTTCCAACAATTGGTATCGGGAGCCCATGGTCAGAAAAGCTAAACCCGATAAAAAAATCTCGCGTCACATATATGGCGGGGGCACCCCGATGTGTGACTAAGGGAGAGATTGTTGGGGTTTAGTCCCACATCGTGTAGCGATGATGGTGGGGGAGCACAACATGTAAGGCGGGAGAACCCCCACCTGGCCCAAGGCCTTATATGTTGTCAGCTCCGGTGGACCTGGGACCTGTGGGGAGCGCAGGCTCGTGGTAATGAGCCGGGCCGGCTGCAAGCTAGCTCCAAGATCGAGAACTCGGTGGTCACCACCGGTTCCAACACATTCCTCTGGTCACTAATGGTGGTGGCTGATCAAGAAAGGGAGTGGTGACAGTGGTCAATATGGAAGGGGAGTGGTGACAGTGATACATTTTAGGGCCAAGGAAGTGACATGGAGGAGGGAGTGGTGACAGTGGTCAATATGGAAGGGGAAAGGGGAGTGGTGACAAGTGATACATTTTAGGGCCAAGGAAGTGACATGGAGGAGGGGCTGATAGCTGGCAGAACGAGGAAGACAGGGATGCAAGCAGCAGGGTTGGTATGGGAGCTGGAATTGTGGTGCTGCTAAGGGAGAGGAGGGATATGGCCTGGGGGGCTGGCTGCCTAATATGCTATGGGATGGGAGGACATGGCTTGCTTTGGTGGGCTGGGCCAGTCTCCTTTGTCCTTCCCCTTATTGCCTTTTTGCTTTTCTTTTTTCTTCCATCTTCCTCTGCTGTCATTTTTCTTCTTTCTAAACAGTATGGTGTCGCCTCACCTCACAAGCGCCTACGTGTTGTCGGGGGGGGGGGGGGGGGGGGGGGGGGGGTGCTCAACGCCTTACGAATGCTAGGGGCTGACAAGATTACAAGAGTAATAAAAAACCATTCTAGTGGTGAAAGAATGTATATGCTCGGTACTACCAAATTACTGAGGTGATCCCAATTCCATCCCTAACCTCAGCAGCTGCTTACATGGTGCTCCAACACAGGCCATAACCCATAAGTGGAGAGAATTGTAGCTTTAGAAGAAGCCATGACGGATTTCATATACGATGCATACCCTGCTTATCATTGATGATTATAATCGCAGAAGCACCAGCAGATTCAGCAACCCTAGCTTTTTTAGTGAACGTACAGTTTCCCCTCTCCACTAACAAAATATCTCCAGCAACCTAACAAAGGAATAAGAAATCACTAGGTAGCAATGCTTAGAACAGTAAAAGAAAGACAGAAAGCTAAATTATCATTTCCAGAAAGTCAACCTTCTCTTTTGGAGGGGTGCAGCAATCAGAAGTGTCTGCTAACAGCAAGTTTGTCCAGTTGGATTGCTTTTCCTTTGACTCTATCTCGGGGCCAAATCGAGCACCAACACCAACAAACTCAATTTTATCCTTTTTGTTGATCCAGGTCCGCACTTTTACCTGACAACAGAACAGGGGCAACATGTGATTGTAGAGAATAAGATAAGTGTGCTAAAGAATCCAAACATTCACCAGTATTTTTAGATATTCAAACTTTCAAAGTGACAATACCAAGTGAACTTCAAGTATAGCGTGCATGACTTGTGGCTAGCTGATTACTTAGTTGTCAAAGAAGTACCAACCACCTTAAGTCGGGAAAATGTAATGGGCCCTGAGAACCACATTAGCTAGGTAGACATAAAGGCCCTCAGATGTGGGAATACTGAACCAGATGGAGCACTAAGACAAACATCTAGCCATGAAAACAAATTAGATTGGTACAAGAAAAGTTGTCCTGCATACTGCATTACATGAAGCAATCATAGCGGCTATGGGGCTGAAACAAAAATAAAAAAAATGACAATGGATCAAAGAGGGTGTTTAGTTGCTAGCCACACTTCACCTTAGGCAAGTTTGATCAAGTTGGCAAGTGTTTGGTTGGCAACAAAGCCTAGGAAAGATTCTTTTGGGATCCTCAGTGTCACAGAGTAAGAAAGTGTGGCAAGACTCCCTTAGATCCCTTATATTTCAGGACAGAGGGAGTAATATATATCTTGGACATAACACTAACTTTAGGACATGTGCTGGGAGCAAACAGACTATAACCACTAAGCAGGTTATATAGATAACCTTCAACGAGAGAATCCCAGCAGCTTAGTTGAGTTGAATGAGCTTACACTAAATCTGGGCTTTATCTTGAAATAGGGAACAGGAATAAGCCAACAGCACTGGGGTTCCGCCAATGTAAGAACTATAATCCCCAATTGGCAGCATTGTTTTTTTTTTCGATCAATCAATTGCCAGCATTCTCAAATTTGAAAGTCGTAAATAAATGTCATCATATGTCTAATGAAGTGCATAAAGGCAAGGACAATCCTCCGTATAATTAACAGGATATGTAATGAAGCACTAGAGGCGTCCATAGTCGACGCTCCTGTACGCGAGACCGTACGGCGACCTAATCGCGCCTCTTCCGGTCCAAGCAAATGACGTGGCTGAACACCCAACCCAATCCACGCACAAAAAAATAAAAATCAAGCGACGGTACAGCCACCCGAGGCGAGATTGCAAACTCCCAAGTCCACGAATTCAATCCCTAGTTTAGCCCCCAAACACCCAATCCGAGACTCACGGGCCCCCCCAAACCCTCGCTAGCATCGGACCACCAGCTGGACTGGACTAAAATCAACTGCGCCGCGCGCGAGGTGAGAGACAGGAGGCAGCCCTTACCAGCACGAAGTCGTTGGAGCATCCGGGGATCTTGGGCGCGTCGTCGTCCTGGAGCCTGATGTCCCCTCCGGCCGCCACGGCCGCCAGCGCCGCCAGCGCGAGCAGAACCACCAAGGGCTCCAGCGCCCCGCGGGCCATAACCACCACGCCGACGCCGCGGAGGAGGCGAGGCGAGCACGATGCGATGGATTTCGACGCCGATCTGCGTGTAGACAGGAGGCGGAGGAGTAGTATCTCCCTTGTTTTGAGAGAGAGAGAGGAGGCTGCTGGCTCCCTCGCTTTTTCCTCCGCTTTCGTCGTTGTTGGCTTCGGTTTTCTCGGCGCTGAAACAACGAATGGTCGTCTTTATCGGCGGCTGCGCTACTCTGTCTTTCGTTTCGTTGGGTCCGGCAGGAGGGCCCACCGGTCAGACGTTTCTTCTTCGATCGTCTTCCCGTCACCTTCAGCTGCCTAGGGCGATCTCATCCGATACGGCACTAGGCTAGGCAGTCACAGGAAGCAACAGTACTGGGCCTGTTCGGCTGCTCTCTTTTTTTTTCCAGCGTTGCAGCCAAACCATGGTTAGTTGAGAAATGAAGAGAAATCGTTACCTTTTGTGTAACCTGAAAGAACTGTAAAAATGGAACTCAGGAGAAAAAATCGTTTCTGGCACATTTCCGCGACTGTACAGTGCACGTTGCAAGACGATCGATGTCACACACTCAGGCAATCAGAGAACATTTGCCCAAAACAAAACGAAAAAAAAGAGAGGCTAATTAGCTGTCCCGCGTCAAAATTTTGCACCGGATCAGTGCAGCCGATGATGGACATGGAGCTGGTGGTGGCGCCACTCGTGGATGGCGGAGCGGAGCGCGTGGTTGGGGACCAGCTTCCGCGTCGGGAGCTTCAGGTTGGTCATCGGCGACGTGTCGTGGCCGCTGCCCAGCCACTCCCCGATGGCCTCCGCCTCGTACGTGAACCCGTCGCCGGCGAATCTGCGGGTCCCTCATCACCTCCTTGAGTATCGGGCAGAGGAAGTAGGACGGGGCGCCCGTCCGACAGCGACGACGGCGACCTGCCCGGCGCGGAGCTCATCGCGGCCTCCAGCACGCCGCGGGCCTCCTCCAGCAGCACCGCGGCGGGGACCCGCGGCCTCCGCTCCGCCTCCACGTCCACGTCCACACCGCAGCATCTCAGCCCGAGCAGGCCCACCTCCCTGGCGCGCTCCGTCGGCCACCCTCCCGCCGTCACCTCCTGCCACGACGCCCTGCCGCCCGCGGCCTCCCGCGCCGCCTTCCTCGCCAGGAACGCCGGCCTCCCGGTCACCAGCCGGAGGAGGACCACGCCCAGCGCGTACACGTCGCAGTGCGGGGTCAGCTCCCCCGTCGCAGCGAGGTACCGCGGGTCCGCGTACGCCCGCGCCAGCCGGGCCGGCGCCGGGGCGCTCTCGCTCCTCCACGAGCCCGCGCACGCCGAGGCCGGCCAGCTTGCACGACCACCCGCGCCGCGCGTCGTCCTCCACCACCAGGATGTTCGCCGGCCTCACGTCGCCGTGCACCGTCGCCCGCGGCAGCGTGGAGTGCAGGAACGCCAGCGCGGAGCACGCCCCGTACGCGACGCCGCACCGCGCGTGCCACGGCAGCGGCGGCGGCGCCTGACCCGCTCCCGTTCCCGCCTCCCGGTTCCGGACCCAGGCGCTCCTCCAGGCTCCCACCCGGCACCAGCTCGTACACGACGGCGCGCGCCGCCGGGCACGCGCCCACGAGGGTCACCATGTTCGGGTGTCTCGCCCGGCTGACGCCTTCCACCGCACGGGAGAACCGGGCCTCGTCCACGGCCACGTCGCGGTCCACCACCTTCACGGCGACGGCCATGTTGCGCAGCTCCCCTCTGTACACTTTGCCCCGGCCGCCGTCGCCGCCGCCGCCATCGATCCTGACAGACTCGTCGAAATGTTTGGTGGCCTCGTCCAGCTCCCAGTAACCCAGCTGCAAGAAGCTCACTCTCTGCTCGCCGCCGCCGTCCTCTGTGGACGTGGACGCGGACTCCCTCGCATTGCAAGGATGATGTCCTTGCCGGAGTGTGTCCAGGAGGTTGTACGATTCCGACAGCCTGACCTCGAGGTCGTTCATCGTGCGCTCCGAGCTCGCGATCTGGAGCTCCAGCTCGGCGCTCCGGCCGTCGACCTTCCGTATCTGCTCCAGGATGTCGTCGAGCTCTCGCCTGTCCTGCTCCATGGCCGCGCGCTCTCTCGCCACCATCTCCTCCACCTCCTTCCGATGCCTCGCCTCTCTCTGATACGATCTCTCTGCTTCGTCGGCCTACATCCATCACATACATACATACACATGGTCATCAGCTACATACATACATACATATGGTCATCGGCATGAATTTTGACAGGAAGTGAAGCTTCGTTTTGTGACCATCTTGGACGCTTTGGCGAGCTCGCGCTCAGCCATCTGACGCCGGCGAGTCTCTTCGTACGCCTCGTGCTTCAGGTTCTCAGCTTCCACGAGCACATGCTTCAGCTTCTCGTACAAGGCATCATCAATCTCACCAGCATCCTGGCAAAACAGAATGAACTGTTCATCGTCCGAAAAACATGTTCCTGGCAGATGCAGTGGCTGGATAGATCGAGTGCAGGACAGTCTAAATGCACATGGTAAATCTATATACACTGTACATGTATTTTTCAAACCAAATGCATTTATTTTTTGAAACGGAAGCTTTTAAACCAAATGCATATACTAGACAATTTTCAGATTCCTTTGGAAGCCAGCTTGGACTGCACACTGTTTACTGTCTGGATTATCCTGTGTCTGAACTCTGAAGAAGTTAGAATGTGAGGTACTCCTAAACACCACAATGTATCTGATAACCTCCAATTTTGCTCTTAATTTCTTCACTTTTCCTAAGGACACCAATTTACTCCGATACTTATTTCGTAATAAAAATCAGAAGTTGGCACGTACCGAACCGTCCAATGCGGGCATTTCCCGGTCCTCTTCAATTTCTTGTAGCAAATGCACAGCTGCCGGTTCCACTTGAGCCCCCACAATTTCAGAGATGGACTCAGCTGAGGATCCAGCAATGGCGGTTGCTTGATTATTTGAATCCTCTATGTTGAGGTCCCTTGCAGGAGTCTGTTCAGCTGATGGATCGTCTGATTCTTGTGTGCTGAATGTCTCGCTGCTGCGCAGGTGTGGCGAGGATTTCGATCTCGAGTAGTCAGAAGTGCTTGACCTGCGGCTTGTGCTAGCCGTGGACGATTCAGCTCTATGTGCTTGTCCCTCGCTCGCCTCCCTGTACCAGTTGCCAGAGAGGTAGATCGAAAACAGGAAATAATTCATTACTCCTCCTCCTACTACTACTTTGCAAGCAATTTTTACATACAGGAAAACTATATCGCATTTTTTTTCTAAAAAAAAGGTACAACTATGTCGCATTCGAATAAAATGAGTCCTGCTACTAGTTTGGCCTCGTTCAGTTACTCATGATGTGAATGAAATGAACCAGAGAAAGCTCGCTCCTTGACCGAAGAACGTCAGACTTTCTAGATAGATAGGACACAGAGCAATCAATCTAACACATGTTCAGTTATTGTGAAGCTACCACAGGTCCAAAGGTTCTAACACTTCTACACTAATTCCAGGCAAAGCAACGTACGCATACAAAAATGTCTTCGCCATTTAATTCGGAAGTATTCAGGAAGATGGAAATGACAGACTTTTGCAGCTAGCATCTTCTCGATGAATGCAGAATGCATACCTGGTGCAGATAAGATTTCCCCTGCAGACGAACCAGATCCTGCAGGAGGGATTCGCATCCCGCTGCACCGTCAGTGCCTTCTTAGACCTTGGCGTCCGCATCTTCCTAGCATCATCACGGAATCACGTCGCATCAAGATAGATAAAGTACGTTGTTTGTTACCATATTAATCAACATTGATCAAGCAAGGACAAGGATGAAACTACATACGAAACCTAGCTATATGTGCCTGAGGTCTGAACAATGGCCATATATACCATACCTGCTGTATGCCCGATCAGACGCAGCGCCCATGACGAGCTCGGTGACCCCATGGTCGTCAACCAACTGCACGAGACCCCTGGCGATATCGTCGCTCGCGATGATGATCTTGCTCGCATTCACCTACGGAAGTTTCTGAAACTCGTCAGAAAATTCATATGTCATTAGCAGTAGCAGGCTGAACTGAACCTAGGGAAGAAGCTAAGCCGGGGTGGGTAAGGCTATTATCATCTGAACACGGTGGATCCTAGAGACTGCTGAAAAGGCTCATGTCGACATTGACAGGTTGGGACGACTGACAAAAAAAAGATCTGGAAGGGAGCAGGCTTTCAACCTTTTGACTTTCGGCAAATTTCCAAGAGGTCGTCTAGGACTTTGGCGATCCTCTCTTCCTCCAGCTGCCTGTACGCAGCCACCTCCTCCTCTGCAAGCTGGCTCACTGGGACCCACGCCCCCACTGCAGTAATCCATGGGCCCAAAATGATTATATATTTTTCTTTTGAAAAGAATTGTTTAAGATTTGTAAAGACACAACACAACACAAGAACAAGCGTAGACTGTAGATGCAGGGACACAGCTGGCAACTAATCTTACATAAACAGGCAGTAACGTGAAGTATTGGAGTTCAAATGGTTAGCTGAAAGAATTCATGAGTTTATTACGAACAATACATGTTGGTTGGCCATGTCGTCCAAGAAATGGGAAGCTGATAAAGATGAATGCCCCTCTGAAACTCGAGGAGCCAAACTGGCAACGGTGCTCGGGGGCGGGGGGCTTGCATTTGTTTAAGATCTTTTAGGGGTCTCGTGTCTGAGATCCTGATTTGATCATTACAAATTAGACTATTTTCGCAGAAAAAAAATCATAAACAGGCATCAGGAGCATACAAGTCTTCAGTTTCCAGGAAGGGGACAAAAAAAAAGGATGTGAACAAAACTGAAAACGGCATGCAATGCAGTGCAGGCAAGCGAGCAGGATAAAGAAAGAACAATAGTAAGTAGAGGATAAGACCTGGAGACAGTAGCTAGCTGCTACCTACGTACGAAACGACAAGTAGAAAGAAGAAGAAGAAGTAGCTGTATGTAGCTGGAGAAAAATGCAGGCAGGCAGAGGAGGGGAAGGGAATGCATTATGCTAGCATGTGTTTCGAGAGAGAAAGCAGAGGGGGCAGAGGAAGGCACGCACTGATGTTCATCCGGGAGGTGGGGCGGCGCAGGTGCGCGAGCACGAGGCGCTTGCTGCTGCTCCGGCGGGGGGCGAGGGCGGAGAGCACCCAGCGCAGGTTGGCCTTCCATTCCTTGGCCGCCTGCGCCTGGTTCCGGCTGCCGCTGCCGGTCCCAATCCCCACGGCGCAGTACACCGCCTGCGCGTGCTCCTCCTCCGTCTCCTGATTCTGATGCTGCTGGTGGCGTCCTCCTCCTTCCGGCCGCGGCTGCCCCAGCTCGTCGCCGTCGGGAGCAGCAACCGCGGCACGCCCTGGAAGTGGTAGTTGTACCGCTACCGCCGCCTCCATAGGCACAGGCAGTGGCGATGGTTCAGCGGAGCAGGGTGTACGTACACGCACTGTCGTCGGCGAGGCGGCCGCCTCCGCTCTGCTCCCAGCGTGTTCCATTCGATCCGAGTGGGGTTTGGAACTCGCCCGGAACGAACCAGCGATGGATGGAATGGAACGTAAAAGGGTAGGAGAGACGGCGGGAGTGGGGGCTCACACGACCCGAGCTGCCCGGGCGCTGACTCGCGGGGCCGGATATTCCTGGTACCTTTTTGCCTCTACTAGTAGTGAACTGCCGACTGCCTGCTAGCTTGGCGCGCTGGCTGTGGCTGGTCTCATTCTCATCCGTCTGCTGCTTTCTTTTCTCCTCTTCTCCGATCGTATCTACTTAATCTATGTATATTAGAATAAATTATGATGAAATTTAATTTATTTTTTATTCTAATCTACTTTAACACATATGGATTGAGATGGATATAAGTACATCCAAACCAACCCTAAGAGAAAAATTCTTTGTCTATATTTTTCTCCACGTGGAAAATAATTTCTAGCTAGAGTAGTAATGTTACTTTATATCTGCATTGCGGCTCATAAATTAAGCACTTGTGTTAAAAAAATATATAGCTACATGCTTTTAAGTTAAATTCAATTTTTTTATTTGTGTTTCTTGACGAGGACAAGGATCCTCCAATTTAGATTGAAGGATGAGGTTAGAGCGATAAGGATGGATGGTGCGACACTGTGACCGGCAAGTGGGAGCGTCGATGGATGGGGGCGGTGGTGCAACAACAGAGGTAGGAGATGAGCCTTATTGTTGCTAGCAACCACACACCAGGAATGAGTGTCCCATCCTCATACGTGGAGGATCGGATGGGAATGGGACACACGACTGAGTTAAATGAAGACAAAAGCTAGTTGTCCCACCATGTCGCATAACCGTCGTGCGGTCTCTCTAGTTGAACATCTTCTGCGACTTTGTATTGTGACCCAACTCGGTTCACACTCCATGTCGATCCTTCTCACCCACGAGCTAGTGAATAATTGATGCGAGCGGGTCTTTTCATCTATGATAATCGACCAGAAAATTAACTTGTAAGATCACGACTCTATTTGTAATCGGCTTGCCACCAGAGTTTTCGCGGCTATAAGATGGAGATTAAAGGGTCATGGTGCCTTTTCTACCTCTATCGCTTGTCCTTTCCTCCATCTAGCTTCCTTTTCCTCTGTGTTGACACGCACCGTACCTCTATCTAGCCACCACAGCAAAACTTTCTTAACCCGTTCACATTGAAAGGTCCTAATATGGCTAGAGGGGAGTGAATAGCCTACTTAAAAATCTACAAATCAACTAGAGCAATTTGATTAGTCTACTTAAAAATCTATAAATCAACTAGAGCAATTTGATTAGTATAACAAATAGCGAAATACAAACTTGCTTTAGCTCTACAAGGGTTGCAAGCCACCTATCCAACAATCCTAGTTGCTATGATCTCTAGACACACAATTTGCTATATCACTACTCACTAAGAGCTCTCACACTTGCTACACTAAAGAGCTCCACTAGATGAACTTAAAACAACAAAGCAAGCTCTCAATTCTAATTACACTAAAGAGCTTGCTACAACTAGTTTACAAGAATATATATATAAGTGAGTAGGGATAATTATACCGCCGTGTAGAGGAGTGAAACCAATTACAAGATGAATACTAAATCAATCACCAGGAGAATACCAAAGGGCAAGAGACAACCATTTTTTCTCCCTGAGGTTCACGTGCTTGTCGGCACGCTAGTCCCCATTATGTCGACTAACACTTAGTGGTTCGGGCACTAAGAGGTGTTGCACGAACCTCGTCCACACTAATTGGACACCGCAAGAACCTACCCACAAGTGAGGTAACTCAATGACACGAGCAATCCACTAGAGTTACCTTTCGACGCTCCGCCGGAGAAGGCACAAGACCCCTCACAATCACCACGATCGGAGCCAGAGACAATCACCAACCTCCGCTCAACGATCCTCGCTGCTCCAAGCCGTCTAGGTGGCGGCAACCACCAAGAGAAACAGGTGAATCCCATAGCGAAACACGAATGCCAAGTGCCTCTAGATGCAATCACTCAAGCAATGCACTTGGATTCTCTCTCAATCTCACAATGATGATAGATCATTGATGGAGATGAGTGGGAGGGCTTTGGCTAAGCTCACAATATTGCTATGTCAATACAAATGGCCAAGAGAGCGAGCTTAATCCGGCCATGGGGCTTAAATAGAAGCCCCCACGAAATAGAGCCGTTGGCTCCACATTCCACTAAAAAACGGGGTGACTGGACACGCCCCTCAGCGTCCGGTCACGCGATGTGTGCCACGTGTCCCTGCTTCAAAACGTTGATCGCCCAATCTCAACGGTCATCAGTACATTTAAGTTGTGACCGGACGCGTTGCTTCGTAGTGATCGTACGTAGGGCCTCAGCGTCTGGTCATTTCCAGTAAGTATCTAGAAGCGTAAAATCATGACCAGACGCGTCCGGTCATACCTGACCGGACTCACCCAGCCCCAGTCACACGGCGTCTCCTCTGTGCGCTGCCACGTCAGCAGGACCAGACGCACCCCATCGGCACTTTGATAACCACATTTCAATACGAGTTTCACCCCTCTTAATAGTACGGCTATCGATCCTAAATGTGATCACACTCATTAAGTGTCTCGATCACTAAAATAAAATGGCTCCTACTATTTATACCTTTGTCTTGAGCCTTTTATTTTTCTCTTCCTTCTTTTCTAAGTTCAAGCATTTGATCATCACCATGACATCACCATTGTCATGATCTTCACCATTGCTTCATCACTTGGAGTAGTGCTACCTATCTCATAATCACTTTGATAAATTAGGTTAGCACTTAGGGTTTCATCAATTAACCAAAACCAAACTAGAGCTTTCAATCTCCCCCTTTTTGATAATTGATGACAACCCTTATACAAAGATATGAATTGAAATTTAATTGAATCCATGTTGCTTGCCCAAGCATATTTAGCATGTGTAAAAGAATATGGACAAGTTTCATTAAACTCCAAATGGTAGCAATTGCTCTCCCTATATATGTGCTAAGAGTTTAGATTGTAGCTTGCACATATGCTTAGATAGGAAAATATAGGAGACAATTTCTATCAAATGATGCTAAGGTATAAGATATGGACCTTTGAAGCGTGATACCAATCGGAGTGCACTAATATACCATCCTTAGCACCATTAGTAACTAGACATACACAAAAACTAGAATACCTTATGAGATCAACATTACAAGTAAGGGTCTAGTTTCCATAGAATGAACATAAGTCTAGTTACTTTAGCCTATGCATGCTAGTTTCTCATTTCATCATTCAAGCCTATAACTAGCATACACCACACAAGCATAGGATATTGAAATTTAGAACCTTGTGCTATGCAAGCAAATATATGAAATACACATTCAAATGCAACATACAAGTTTATGAGCTTACTCCCCCTACTTGTGTGCATTTTTTATTGATCCCCTTACAATATCATTTCATTTGTTTTCATTTGTTTGCTCCTCCTATCTTACTATCTTTATGAATTTTCTCTCCCCCTTTGTCAACAATTAGCACAAAAGGTGAGCTCAAATTATAGATAGGTTGGGGTGAAACCTATGTGAAATGAGGATCATTTTTCCCAATTTGGTTTAATCTAGATCACTTGCAAAAGATATTTAACTCGGTTTGATTCAAGGACAAGCTTCTTCACACCTCTAAATAAGAGTTATCTTGTACCATGTTAAGTTAAACACTTATAGCTTATTTTCTAGATCAAACACTAGGTTTACAAGCCCATAAATATGTCATATGCTACCACTAGACCATTTCAAACATACAAGCAATAGTGGTACCATACAAGCATCAAATTCATTTGATTTTCATGAATGAGCCTAGGACATGATGGGAATGACTAGATGCACTAAACAAGTCCTTAGCAATGGATGGATGACATGTCAATCAACTTTACCTTGCTTTGCTCGAAGGGGAGGCATGCCATATAATGGGGGGTGCATCAACACATATTAGAGAAATCAAGTATGTTCAATTTATTCCTTAGCTTGCAAAACCTCTTCTCATCAAGTGGCTTGGTGAAGATATCGGTAAAGTTGATCTTCGATGCCCACACTCTTAATGCAAATGTCCCCTTTTTGTTGGTGATCTCTTATAAATAATGGCGAACATCAATATACTTTGTTCTTGAATGTTGGACCGGGTTGTTGGTGAGCTTTATAGCACTTTATTGTCACATAGCAATGGCACTTGCTTAAATTTGATTTCAAAATCACTCAAAGTATCCTTCATCCAAAGTAATTGAGCACACCAACTACCGGCCAAAATGTACTCCGCTTCGGCGGTTGAAAGTGCTACACTATTTTGCTTCTTTGATGACCAAGACACAAGTGATCTTCCCAATAATTGATATGTGCCCGATGTGATCTTTCTCTTAACTTTGCATCCCGCATAATCAGAGTTCGAATATCCAATCAACTCAAATCTTGCTCCTTTGGGATATCACAATCCAACATTTTATGTATACTTCAAGTACCTCAATATTCTCTTTGTTGTCTTCAAATAACTTTCTCTTGGTGAGGCTTGAAATCTAGCACACATACATACACTAAACATTACATCCGGCCTTGATGTGGTCACATAGAGTAGACTTCCAATCATAGACCGATACATCTTTTGATCCACCATATTGCCACTAGCATACTATTCAAGCTTCCACTTGTCCCCATTTATGTACTAATAGCTTTAGCATCATTCATTCCAAACTTCTTGAGCATGTCCTTGATATACTTGCCTTGACTCACAAATGTGCCATACTTCATTTACTTGATTTGAAGACTAAGGAAGTAACTAAGCTTTTCAATCATGGACATCTCAAACTCACTTGCCATCATCTTGCCAAACTCTTCATAAAAATCTTAATTTGTTGACCCAAATATGATATCATCAACATAGATTTGCATTACAAACAAGTCATTTCCAAGCTTGTTGGTGAAGAGAGTGGTGTCAACCTTTCCCATCTTGAATTCCTTAGAGAGTAGGAAATCTCTCAATCTCTCATATCATGCTCTAGGTGCTTGTTTTAATCCATACAAAGCATTTATCAACTTGTAAACATGGTTGGATTTCTTTTTATCTTCAAAACCAAGAGGTTGCTCAATATACACAAGCTCATTGATGTACCCATTGAGAAATGCACTCTTCACATCTATTTGGTACAACTTGATATTGTAGGCACAAGCATAAGCTAAGAAGATCCTAATTGCTTCCAATCTTATAACCGGGGCATATGTTTCTCCAAAGTCAAGACTTTCAACTTGAGTGTAACCTTGAGCCACTAATCTTGCTTTGTTCCTTATTACTATCTCATCTTGATCTTGCTTGTTCTGAAAGACCCACTTGGTTCCAATCACATTATGATTCTTAGGCCTCTCAACTAACTCCCATACTTATTTTTTTGTGAAGTTGTTTAGCTCTTCATGCATGGCATTCACCCAATCAATATCCTTCAAAGCTTCATCTATCTTCTTAGGTTCAATGGATGACACAAATAAGAAATGCTCATAAAATAAAGCCAATCTTGATCTAGTTTGCACACCTCTTGAAATATCACCAATGATAGTGTCTAATGGATGATCTCTTGCAATATTGGTTGGTTGAAGCACTTGCACTTGATTGCTTGCATTTGATTGATCACTTGGTTGAGATGATGAACTAGCCACTTGTTGTTGATCTTGCACTTTGTCATGACTAGTACTTGCTCGAACTTGATCATGAGAACCACTAGCTTGTACATTTGAGTTAGAGAGCACTTGATTCTTGTCATCTTCAACATCAATCACCTCTCTAGGCCTTATATCACCAATATCCATGTTCTTCATTGCATTGACCAATTGAGTGCCTCTTACATCATCTAGATTCTCATCTTCTTCTTGGAAACCATTTGTTTCATCAAATTCCACATCATGAACCTCCTCAAGAGTACCACTAGCCAAATTCCAAACTCCATATACCTTGCTAGTAGTGGAGTAACCAAGCAAGAAACCTTCATCACATTTCTTTTCAAACTTGCTTAATCTAGTGCCTTTCTTCAATATGTAGCATTTACAATCAAAAACCCAAAAGTATGTTATGTTGGGCTTTCTTCTATTCAATAGCTCATAAGGTATCTTCTCCATCATAGGGTGACAATAGAGTCAGTTGCTATAATAACAAGTCGTGTTGATTGTTTCGGCCCAAAATAAATGACTCACATTGTACTCACTCAACATTGATCCTGCCATATCAATCAAAGTTCTATTTTTTCTTTCAACTAGGCTATTTTATTGTGGAGTGTACTTGGCCGAGAATTGATGTCTAATTCCAAATTCATCACACAACTTATCAATTCTAGTGTTCTTGAATTCACTACTATTGTCACTTCTAACTTTCTTGATAGTTGTTTCAAACTCATTGTGAATGCTCTTGACAAATGATTTAAATGTTGCAAACATACCACTCTTGTCAACAAGAAAGAACACCCATGTGTATCTAGTGAAATCATCCACAATCACAAATCCATATTTGTTTTCACCAATGCTAGTGTATGTGGTTGGTCCAAACAAGTTTATGTGTATCAACTCAAATGCCTTAGATGTGCTCATCATGCTCTTCTTAGGATGTGTGTTACCAACTTGCTTTCTGGCTTGACATGCACTACATAGCTTATACTTCTCAAATGTGACATCTTTTAAGCCTCTAACTAAATTATGCTTAATCAACTTGTTCAATTGTTTCATTCCAACATGACCAAGCCTTCTATGCCATAACCAACCCATGCTAGACTTAGTGATCAAACATGATGTCAATTGAGCTTCTCTAGCATTGAAATCAATCAAGTATATATTCTCATATCTAAATCCTTTGAATATCAAGTTAGAGCCATCTACACTTATGATCTCTACATCATCCACACCAAATATGCACTTGAAACCAAGATCACACAATTGAGCTACCGATAATAGATTGAAGTTCAAGCTCTCTACTAGTAACATATTGGAGATGCTCAAGTCATTGGATATTGCAATCTTACCAAGTCCCTTGACCTTGCCTTTCTCATTGTCACCAAATATGATACTATCAACCCTATTGCTCTTATTTTCATTGATTGAATTAAATATTCTTGGATCACCGGTCATATGTTGTGTGCACCCACTATCAAGCACCCAATGCCTTCCTCTGGCCTTATAATTTACCTACAAAAGAAGATTAATTCTTTTTAGGTACCCAAACTTGCTTGGGTCCATGAAGGTTAGTTACCAAGGTCTTTGGTACCCAAATAGCCTTCTTCTTTGGGCCCACAATTGATGTACCAATGAACTTAGCCTTCACACCATTGGCACCCTTAAAAACCATATAACAAGAATCAAATTTAATTGAGGATACATTAGGTAGCTTATTCTTGTTAATCTTGTAATATTGCTCTACATGCCCAACTTGCTTGCATCTATTACAAAATGGACTATTGTCCTTCACAAAGCTAACTTTGGAGTGACAAAGACCACCTTACCTTTCTTGGGGTTATAGCCTAATCCCTCTTTATTGAGAAAAAACCTTTGGCTACCCAAACACTTTAGCAAACAGGCATCTCCACCATAGGCATTGCCTAAGGCACGAGTGAGCTCATTCACCTCCTTCTTGAGGGTCTCATTTTCCATCATTAGTGAGGCATCACAAGTGAGACCATCACTCAAAGGCGAAGTATAAGTAGTAGTGCTACAAGAAGTGTTAGTGGGAGCAACTAGGGTTTATAAAAAGATTCATCAATAATATCATATATTAGTCCCACATCACAAGACATAATCACTTGCTCCTTCTTGGCTTCCTCTATTTTGACTTGCTCGATGAGAGAGGAGTGAGCCTTTTCAAGCTTAGAGTAAGCTTTGTCAAGCTTCTCATGGGCTTCCATTAGCCCCTCATGAGTGGCATCATCAAAGGATTGCTCATGAAATTTGACTTTCTTACGTAATTCTTTGCACTCCTTTCTCTTCATTTCAATGCAAGTGTGCACTTGCTCACACATATCCAAAAGCTCCTCCTTGGTGTACTCCTCCTCCTCATCATCATCATCATTATCACTCCTACAAGCATCACTTTCACATTCATCATCATCACTCACATCATATTTTATCTTAGTAGGCTTTGCCATGAGGCATGTCGATGGAGTGTCGAAGATGAAGGGCTTGTTGTTGATGGTGATGCTTGCTAGTGCTTTCTTGATAGATTTCTTGTTATCATCACTAGAGCTATCACTATCCGAAGAGCCATCACTATCCCATGTGACCACATAGCCTCCGCCTTTCTTTTTCTTTTGGAAGGTCATTCTTTTCTCCTTCTTCTCCTTTTCTTTCTTATCCTTCTTGTGCTTCTTCTTTTCATCCTCATCATTATCACTATTGTAGGGACAATTTGCTACAATATGATCGGGGCTCTTGCAATTGTAGCATCTTCTCATATATTCTTTGCTTTTGGTGTGATCTCTTCTCTTTCTTGCACCATAGCACTTCTTCTTCTTCATGAATTTTCCCATCTTGCATACAAAGAGGGTCATAGCTTCATCATCAATATCACTAAGATCATCATCATCACTTGATTCTTTCTTGGACTTTCCCTTGTTCTTGGATGATGATGAGCTAGCCTTGAATGCTATACTCTTCTTCTTGTCTTCTTCTTCCTTCTTGTCATCCTTGTCATCCTCCTCCCTTTCCACACGGTATGTCTCTTATGTCATGACATCACCTGGTACTTGGTTAGGGGTAATCTTCTTCAATGCTCCTCTTATGATAAGCAATCTCAACATCTTAAATCTTGGAGGTAGGCACATTAAGAACCGATGAGAGACATCATTATCCTTGATCTTCTCTCCCAAAGCCTTCAAGTCATTGACAATTACTTACAACCGATGGAACATCTCTAGAATGCTCTCATCATCCTTCATCTTGAAGCTTGTCAACTTATCCTTGAGGATATACAACTTGGCACTCTTCATCGCCGTTGTGCTCTCATATGTTTCCTCCAATCTCCTCCACACCTCATTAGCTCTTTCACAATCCTTGATTTGCTCAAACACCTTGGAATCAATGGTATTGTATATGGTGTTAAGAGCCATTATATTGCATTGTTTGTTGGTCTTGTCTTGGTTGGTGGGATTGTTAGGATCAATGATAGCATAGTCATTCTCGGTCACCTCCCATACTTGATCATTGATTGAACCAAGATACATCCTCAACTTTCTCTTCCAATAATCATAGCATGTGCCATCAAAGAACGGTGGTTTACCCCCCACATGGTTGAACACAACTTGAGCCATAATTTGACACCGAGGTTGTTAAGCCTTTAATCAAACGGTAACTATAGCTCTGATACCACTTGAAAGGTCCTAATATGGCTGAGGGGGAGTGAATAGCCTATTTAAAAATCTACAAATCAACTAGAGCAATTTGATTAGTATAACAAATAGTGAAATACAAACTTGCTCTAGCTTTACAAGGGTTGCAAGCCACCTATCCAACAATCCTAGTTGCTATGATCTCTAGACACACAATTTGCTATGTCACTACTCACTAAGAGCTCTCACACTTGCTACACTAAATAGCTCCACTAGATGAATTTAAAACAACAAAGCAAGCTCTCAATTCTAATTACACTAAAGAGCTTGATACAATTAGTTTGCAAGAATATAAATAAGTGAGTAGGGTGATTATACCGCAGTGTAGAGGAGTGAACCAATCATAAGATGAATACTAAATCAATCACCGAAAGAATACCAAAGGGCAAGAGACAACCATTTTTTCTTCTGAGGTTCACGTGCTTGCCGGCATGCTAGCCTCTATTGTGTCGACCAACACTTAGTGGTTCGGCGGCTAAAAGGTGTTGCATGAACCTCATCTACATAATTAGACACCGCAAGAACCTACTCATAAGTGAGGTAACTCAATGACACAAGCAATCCACTAGAGTTATCTTTAGGCGCTCCATCGAGGAAGGCACAAGAACCCTCACAATCACCATGATTGGAGCTAGAGACAATCACCAACCTTCGCTCAATGATCCTCACTGCTCCAAGCCATCTAGGTGGCAGCAACCACCAAAAGAAACAAGTGAATCCCACAGCAAAACACGAATACCAAGTGCCACTAGATGCAATCACTCAAGCAATGCACTTGAATTCTCTCCCAATCTCACAATGATGATAGATCAATGATGGAGATAAGTGGAAGGGCTTTGGCTAAGCTCACAAGGTTGCTATGTCAATGCAAATGGCCAAGAGAGTGAGCTTAAGCCAGCCATGGGGCTTAAATAGAAGCCCCCATAAAATAGAGCCATTGGCTCCTCATTCCACTAAAAAACTAGGTGACCGGACGAGCCGGTCAGATCGACCGGACGCTGGACCTCAGCGTCCGGTCACGCGATGTGTGCCACATGTCCCTACTTCAAAACGTTGATCGCCTAGTCTCAACGATCATTAGTACATTTAAGTTGTGACCGAACATGCTGCTTTGTAGTGACCGGACACAGGACCTCAGTGTTCGGTCATTTCCAGTAAGCATCCAGAAGTGTAAAATCATGACAGGACGCGTCCGGTTATGCCTGACTGGACTCACCTAGCATCCGGTCATACGATGTCTCCTTTGTGCACTACCATATCAGCAGGACCGGACACAACCCATCAGCATACGGTCACTAAGTGACCCAGCGTCCGATCGAAGACCGACGCCAGCGTCTTTATGCTTCCATTGACTGGACATGCTGGTCCTACCAAGACCAGCGTCCGGTCACTTATAGTGACCTCTGTCTTTTTCGTATAGAGCGCTGGTGATACTGTTGGACTGTTCATACTCTACGGGTGGACACTCCACCGATGAAGTTCCTATCCCTTGCTCAAATGTGCCAACCACCAAGTGTATCACCTTGTGCACATATGTTAGCATATTTTCACAAATGTTTTCAAGGGTGTTAGCACTCCACTAGATCCTAAATGCATATGCAATGAGTTAGAGCATCTAGTGGCACTTTGATAACTACATTTCAATATGAGTTTCACCCCTCTTAATAGTACGACTATCGATCCTAAATGTGATCACACTCACTAAGTGTCTCGATCACTAAAACAAAATGGCTTCTACTATTTATACATTTGCCTTAAGCCTTTTGTTTTTCTCTTTCTTCTTTTGCAAGTTCAAGCATTTGATCATCACCATGACATCACCATTGTCATGATCTTCACTATTGCTTCATCACTTGGAGTAGTGCTATCTATCTCATAATCACTTTGATAAATTAGGTTAGCACTTAGGGTTTCATCAATTAACCAAAACCAAACTAGAGCTTTCACACATTGTGGTTGTCCCTGCCCCAAGCCACCCTATGATCCTTTGTTACTATCTCTACTACCATCAATCATCGTCGTCGTCATCTCCACCCACCTTACCCACTAGACGTCCTCTTACCGATAATGCCCTCCTTGGCTTGCCCACTCTCTACCAGCAACCTATCACTGTGGTTGTACCCCTTAAATCCCATGGGACTTTGATGACTCTAATCCAGTCCCTGGCTCTCAACCAGGAGTAAATTCATGAGTTTGCTTCGTTCTCTCGCCCATCGCTCACCTCGCCTCGTTGAGCAAAGCTAGCCTTGCCAATGCAGATAGGTTGAATTGGCTCACCCATGCCAGCGAAGCCAATCCTTGCTTTCATAGGTTATAATGCAACCAACAAGGGGATCCAACATATTGTTCATGATTCTACTTCTTGCTGGGCCAGGAGAAGGGAGGGTGAGCAAGGGATCAAGAGCACACCCTAATCTTCATGATGAGGTCATGGAAGACAGACCCAGAATATGAATTCAATAGGGGCAGATTCAGGGGGGGCTGGGTGGGTTGCAGCCCCCTGTGGGCCACAAATACAAGGAGGATGTTGGCCCAACGCGTCCTTAATTCAGCCCAAAAGTCCTATGGGAGCCCACTTAAATCCTTTTTCTATTATTTAGCCTCCCCTGGGCTAATTCTAGATCCACCCCTAGAATGCAACACGGGCGCATCAGCAAACAATAAGCAGCATGTTCGCTTGGTCATATTTGACTTATAAGCCATGACTTATCAGCCAACGAAAAATATTTTTCTTTCACATCAAACCAACCAACAGTACTTTTAGCCATGGCTTATAAGGCAAATAAACCCAAACAAACAGGCCGAAGGATTAGGTGTTGGCAAGGCACTAACGCTAGATTGATTGTTGTTTCTCAGTTTTTGGATCATGTGAAATACTCAGATGAAGTATGCACTGATGAAGCTAGACATGGCTAATCGCATGTCTATGTGTTATTTGCAGCTAGCATATATAGCATAGCGTGGAGTGGTTGTTTGTTCCTTATGCTGATGATGAAACTATGTAACGCGCGTTTAGCTGCCTATTCATCTTGCCCAAAGTGCAAGGCGTACGTGCAACTAATAACGCATACAAAATGTGACACCGTGCCTACCCAGCCTGTGCTGGGTGAGGGTGAGAGACGTGCCACAAGTCAATATTAGTATCATCTTCATCCTAGAAAGAATATTATCTTAAGTTTGTACTAAATCAAAATTTTAAAATGTAAGTATACATTTATTATATAGAAAATATTACCAAAATTTGTATCTCTAAAGTTTTTATATATGAAAATATATTATATGATTCATTGAGACCTAATGGTAGTTGTTATATACTATAAATATTAATGATTTTTTCTTTATATTTGATGATGAAATATGAGATTCATTGACTCCTTGGAAAAGTGTAACTAACATTATTAATTTTTTGGATGGAGGGAGCATTATGCAGATAATAGTAGTTGTTTCTGGACTTTGGGCGGTTAGATGGATCAGCTTAACAAAATGTGTGTGTAGGAGAGGAGGGGGCGGGGCAAGGCATGCCGCCGTTGACCAACATCAGGATACACATGAATGCTCGATATATACTAGTCCGTGGCACGCGCCCTCGTGCGCGTCGTACATGGGCCAACAATAGATAATTTTTACTAGGATGTGGTACGTGGACATGTCAAAAGATAAGTTATGAAGCTAGAAACATAATACATTATTATATACAACTTTACACACAAGCATGTAGCGTTACTGGGATTATAGATTATGTAAGCATAGTGTGGTATAACATAGTGACATAGTAGGAGAAAGAAATAGATAAGTTTAAGGTCCCATGTGCACACGGTGTCATTGTTTCTCAATGATCTTGGCAGAGTCTCAATTTTAAATCTCTAGCATAAACAGTACCACAATATTGATAACAAGCTGAGGGAGCAATTCCATATCACCACTAATCTTTGAATATACATACAAATAAATATATATGGCTGACGATACGGTGATAACATCAGTATGACATAAGAAAATATGAACATATTTGGTTTCTCTAAGTTCTAAGATGCAGGTGTAGGCCTCTTTGTTTTTGTCAGTGTTTATGAACTCTTGGCATCCTTCTATGTCAGCGATTTGTGCACTTGGAGGAGGAACCTGTAATCATAGATATTTGCTTTTATTCTTTAATATGTTGCATGAACACGAATCATTAGGCAAAACATATCATTTTGCACACAGATTTAACTAAATAGCGAGGAAAACACTAAGTAAGATATCTTACCGAGGAAAGCCAACCTAGAACACCACATCTGCTTTCTTCTCTACATATGTGGGCCCATGAGCATCCAAACCCTGACATAATATACTAGTAGGATTAAGCGGGCATGAAATCAATAGAAGGAACATATGCTTGATTAGTGTTACCATACTCTACTAAGGCAGCGTCCTTGTTATCCATCTTATTCTAGCTTTTGTTATTAGGAACATATCATTGGCTGAACATCTAGAACCCTTGCATAATATATTTGGGCTAATTGACCATGCAACCAACAAAAAGAAGATATGGATGATTATCTACTATTACTTGTTTATCTAAATTACTTTCAGGAGGCAGCGCCATTATTATCTACTGTCGGTGTTTTGGACCAGGGGGTCCTCAACCAACTAGTGAATTTATCCTGCGTGTTCCTGATTCCAGATGGTGATGCAAAGAGACACAAGGTTTATACTGGTTCGGGCAATTCGAGCCCTATGTCCAGTCTAGGAGATCGATCTTGTATTCCTTGCACCGAAATACTTGTTGTAGGGGGTTACAAGCTAGGCGAGAGAGGGAGTTAGTCCTAGGTCTCGGCAAGGTGTGGTGTGGGCTGCTTGAGATGTTGCTCTCAGGCGGCTGGGAAGTGTGTGTTACTGGGCGTTGTTCTTCGTGAGTCTCTCTCTAAAAATAGCCCAAGTCCTTTCCTTTTATAGTTTGAAGGGAGGACAAGGGTAGTACATATGCCTTACTATACGGTGTCGTGCGAATAGAGGCGGCGTGTCTGAGCCTTATGGCCTGTTCCTATGGTGGCGTAGTCATTGGAGTGGTCCGTCCTTGGGGCACTGGGGCAGCGTGCTGGTCACATCCGATCCTGTGCGTCATGGGAGCTCTAGGGCTGCCTCGAAGCGGATGCGGCGGTCAGTGTGCGAGTCGCTGTGGACTAACTGTGTGCGAGGCCGAGGCTCAGTCGGTGCCGAGGCTACACTGCAGTGGGGGGTCTCGGCAGACATGAATCCTGAGATAGCCGAGACCCTAGTGCATAGTGCCGAGGCCCGGAGAGAGCGGTTGATCTGGTGTGCTGGTTCGGAGGTGGTGATGGCCTGGGCCAGGCTGCCCATGTCGTGTTGTTTTCGAGGCAGGGATCGCGGGGCACAGTGTAGTGCGGGCGATGATCATGGGCATAGCGTCAGCATACAGTGGCCGGTAATCCCCGCCGTGCCCTGTCTCAGCTGGTATGGCGCTGATGCAACCTCATGTCCTGTTGGCCATTCCGCAGTGTCGAGTCGTCATCCGACTGAGATTACGGGAGTGGTTGACGCATTAATGGGACATGACGTGCTGTTGGGAAGATCGGTCGAGGCGAGGGCGATGGGCTATGGACAAGTTGGCCTCAAGCGATACAGAGAATGAGGCCTCGCGTGAGACGGAGATTGGGCTCCTTGCCGAGGCCTTCCGTGAGAGGCCTCGCACGAGGTGGAAATTGTGTCAGGACACCGAGACCTCCTGTGAGAGGCCTGAGGCGATGCGGAGAGCCGAGTGGGCTCGGACGGGTCTAGTTATGAGCCCATGGCTTACCCTCTAACTTTGCCGTTGATGGGATTTTAGTGCCTCTTTTAGTGTACGCTCGGGGTACCCCGTTTTATGGTACCCGACAATAGCCCCCGAGCCTCAGGAAGGGTGAGTGCATTCTCCCTGAGGGTTTATCGAGACTTGGTTTGCAGTCGCTCCCATAGGGATTGTGTTTTGTTTCTTGAGGTTTCGGTGGCTGGGCGCGAGCGCAGCCGCCGGGTGTAGCCCCCGAGGCCCTGGAGGAGTGGAGTTACTCCTCCAAGGGCTTTTTTTGTTTTTGTGTTTGAGTGAGGAGTTTTTATCGTATTTGTCGAGCCCACAAGTGCGAGTTCGGGTCATGGGGATCTCGGTGAGGTTATAGGAAGAGCCCTCTAGCCTCCGCACGGAGCAAGAGGTCTATCAGGGGTTCCCCTGGCTTTTGGTATGACCCTCACGCTTCCTTTTCACTCAAAAGGAGGGGTGGAATATGCTAGGCTACCCTCGATGAGCACGAGCGTTGGCACTTCTGGTGAGCTATTATCGGGTGAGTCTGAGTGGAGGCCCATGCCCCGTTCGCTAGGGGACGGCTAGCAGTCTAGAGACACACTCCAAGAGTACCAGAGGGTTTCTCTAGTGGGTGCCGAGGCCATTCGCTGGGCCTTGGTGGCTCGATGCCTCCCTACGATGGGATCCCATTCAGAGACTTCCCTGTCGGTCTCAGACATGACTTAGGATGCCCCGAGCGATTGTTCGCTCAGGCCTCGACCATTCATAGGCTCGCCCCAAAGTTGTCCCTGACTCTGTTGCCCTAGGGCGGCTGTCGAAACCTCTAGGTGCCCAGCCTTTGAACCCCTGGACCATAATGGGCTTGGTGCCCTTTATCGTATTTGTAACGAAATTTCTAGCATGGACTTAGATCATTTGTCTTTGTCTATGGTGCAGGAGGAGCCCCTGAGCCTCTGCCTGGAGCAAGAGGGCGGTCAGGGGTCCCCTGGCTTTTTTATTTGACCCTCCCATATCCTTTTTGTTTGGACGAAGGGTTTGTTTGCCGAGCCCATTCAGGTGCGGGCTGGAGCCGCTGGGTCTTGACAGGATTGCAGGAAGAGCCTCCTAGCCTCTGCATGGGGCAAGAGGGCCATCGGGAGCTCCCCTGGCTTTTTATATGCCCCTCACGCTTGAGGGTTTGTTTGCCGAGGCCTCTTTGGGCGCGAGCCTTGGTCGTGGGGTCTCGACGAGGTTGCAGGAAGGGCTCCCTAGCCTCCGCACAGAGCAGAGGGCCGTCAGGAGCTCCCCTGGCTTTTTGTACGACCCTCACGCTTCCTTTTTGCTCAGAAGGAGGGGTTGTTTTGCCGAGCCCCCTCGAGTGCGAACCGGGGTCGCTAGGTCTCAGCAAGATTACAGGAAGAGCCCCCTAGCCTCTGCATGGGGCAAGAGGTCCGTCGGGGGTTCCCTTGACTTTTTTGTATGACCCTCACGCTTCCTTTTCACTCAGAAAGAGGGGTGGAATGTGCCAGGCTACCCTCGGTGAGCATGAGCGTTGGCACTTTCGGTGAGCTGTTATCGGGTAAGTCCGAGTGGAGGCCCAAGCCCCGTTCGCTAGAGGACGGCTAGCGGTCCAGAGACACACTCCAAGAATACCAGAGGGTTTCTCTAGTGGGTGTCAAGGCCATTTGCTAGGCCTCGGTGGCTCCCTATGGTGGGATCCCATTCAGAGACCTTCCTGCCGGTCTCGGACACGACTTAGGGCATTCCAAGCATTTTGCTTGCTTGGGCCTCAGCCCTGTATAGGCTCGCCCGTAGTCGTCCCTGACTCTATTGTCCTAGGGCGGCTGTCGAAACCTCTTGGGGCCTAGCCTTCGAACCCCTGGACCGTAATAGACTCAGAGCCTGGTTCCTTCATCTAAAAGGAATAGGCCGAGGGAATATCTTTCCCATTGGCTTGGCAATGGGTGGCGCGCCTTTTGAGGTGGTTTCCTAGGGAGGTGAAATGACGCCTGCTGCCATAGTGGCCGAGCGTGACATGGTGGATGGGACATAACTGTTCCTGCAATTAATGAGAAAGAAGTGGGCGCGTGGGCGGCAAAATCGGCTCGTGGTTAACTGCACCAGATTGGGGGGAAACTTCCCCGATTTCATCGCCCATTCGCTTCACCTTCCCCCTGCATAAATACTCGAAGAGTCTCGCCCCTCCTCACCTTACCTTGCCTACATTAGCTCTGTCCTCATCGAGCCATCGCTAGAGCAGTGGGTGCCAGGAAGAAGAAGGAGAAGAGCGAGCCAAGGAGAAAGCGAGAAAAAGCAAGAGAGTGAGAGAGAGAGAAAAACTGACCGCCGCAATCGATCCCTCCACCGAACTCATGGCCGGTGACATTGTTGTTGTCGAGGCGGACCCCTAGGATCCTTTCGATGTTATCGTGGAGACACTCCAGTCACTCGTTGACGGCGGACTCCTTCATCCGGTGACCGACCCCAATAGGCTGGAGTGGATCGCTCCGTACAGCGAGCCAGAGCCGAGGCCCTGCGACGGCTACGTCGTGAGCTTTGTCTCCTTTCATGAGCGCGGCCTCGGCGTCCCGGTGGATCAGTTCATGCGGGTGCTCCCATACTACTACGGCGTGGAGCTCCACAACTTTAACCCCAACTCCATCGCACAGGCGGCCATCTTCATTGCCGTCTGCGAGGGGTACTTGGGGATTGCTCCCTATTGGGAGTTATGGCTCCATCTCTTCCGGGCGGGGCACACCACTAAGCCAACAGGCACGTCGGGCACAAGGAAAGAGATGAGGGCTGGCGGCTGCACTCTCCAAGTGCGCTAGGACCACCAGCACCTCTACATCCCAACCTAGCTCGCGTCATCCAATTGCCGGTGGTACACAAGCTGGTTCTACCTTCATAACAATGACGGATGACTTCCCCCTACACTAGGCGGATTGTGGGGAGCTGCCCAGAGAGATGGAAGTACGGCATCCTGAAGGATGACTAGCCCAAGCTGCAGCCACTTCTAGAGGGGTTGGAGAGGCTACGGGGCCGTGGCCTTACCGTGGCTGTGGTCGTGGCTACCTTCCACCATCGGAGGGTGCTGCTGCTGATGGCTCGGCGGCGGCAGCTGTTCGAGATGAAGTCGGGTGAGCCCATTGAGGGCATCTGAATGTCCTCCTCTACCCTTTCTGATGAGGAAATTGTTCGTCGGGTGGGGGAGACAGTAGAGGCGAAGCTGAGGGGTGGCAACTTGACCCCCATCACGATGCGACTGTCGTAGGGGTTCCTCTCGCTGGTAAGTCGTGTGCCGCTGTAGCCCCCGAGCCTCCTTAGTTTCCCCTTACCCCTTGTTCCCTTATGCGCGTTCGTCGTTCCTACAGGGGATGAGGGACATGCACACCTCTCCACCACCCATTCCTAAGGATGCGAGGCGGCGGGTGATCAACCGAGCGCACACCGACGCGTAGAAAAAACGGAAAGACGCCAAGGTGGTGAAGCGCACAAAGAAAATCCTCGCGCGCGAGGAGCTGGATAAGCGCCGCCGTCAACAAAGGAAGGATGGTCTCCTGTTGGAGGAATCCCCATCGCTGTCGGTGTCGATAGAGGCCTCGGACGGGGATGACGAGGGCGAGGTGGGGCGAGGTCCCCTAGACCATCTCCCTGACGTAGTGGAGGTGGTGCCTAGGGCGTTGGCAAGCAGCCCAGCACTCCCGGGAGGAGGAAGAGCTCACCCAGGACCGGCAATTGCCCGCTCTAGGGCCGAGGCTGACACGCCCGAGGCGCGGGCATTGGGCAAACGCGTTGTCAGCCCGGTGGGCTCGACGGCTGCGGTGGAACAAGTGGCGGTGGAGGCAACGCCACCGCCCCCACAGAGAACTGAGGGGGCGTCGGGGTCCGTTGAGGACCAACCGGCGCCGATGGACACGGAGGCGATGCCTCTGCTGCCGCCATTGCCTTTGTGGACGAGGGTCACCGTGGCAAAGCAGTTGCCACCCCACTCGAGGTAGGTGTATTTTTGGTGGGGTCGTAGTGCTTTCTGTTCGCTCTTTGGTCTCGTGCTGACCCTGTAGGTGATTTTTCCTTAGTCAGAAGCGACCTACGGACGAGCTTCCCTTGGCACCCCTTAAGGCACTCAAGGTGAGCCCTGGTTCCTCCGCCCACTAGGTGATAGAGGCGCAAGCCGCTATTCAATGCGGCGTGGCGTCGGCGACCCAAGGAGGGGCTGCTAAGGTGACCCCAACACAGATGGGGGAGGGAGTGGTTCTGCCCTACGAGGGCAAGGCTCATGAGTCAACTAGGGCTAGGGTGCCCTTGGCTGTTGAGGCCCTCAAGGTGTCCGAGGCTGAGGCGATGGAGGCTAGGGCGCCCAAGACCACTGAGGCCACAGCGGCAACGGTCGGTGTTTCTACGACCACCGAGGCCACGATGGTGGAGGCCGGAGCCCCCAAGACCGTCGAGGCCATAATTGCGGAGGCTGAAGCCCCCGAGATCACCAAGGCCGATGTGATGGTGGTGAGGCTGTCTGCCTAGGAGGTGGAGATGAAGGCGGCGGAGGCCTTGGTGGCGCCCCTGGTTCAGGGCCCACCATTGTTACGAGAGAACGCCCAGGAGGCAGAGGTCTATCCGATCTCCTTCGATGATACTTCTCGAGCTCAGGAGGTGGTCGATGACGAGGAGACTGGCATCGTGGAATAGCCGACTCCGATCTTGGGCGAGGGAAGCTCGGCCCTCGTGCAGGCGTGACCTGAGCCTCACGGGTGGGATCACCCGTGGGTACAGTGGCAGAGCCGGGATGACCCTAAAGGGGAGCCTCTGTTCGCCCTCAAGGATGCAGCCGAGGGCGGGCGTTGGGGCACCTTCGAGCAATGCTGCCAGCTGGTGGAGCGGTCGCTATGGATGGCACTGTCCATGGTGGCCGACGAACTGCTCGGAGTCGCCCAAGTTCGCGTTTTCTTTTCTCACGCGACGTTGTCTTTTTCTGAGTTTTGTTGTAATCAATGGCCCCTATTCTACTTCCCTAGGAGCTCGAGAACCGATCCCTTGGGAAGTTGGTCTTTCTCTGGCAGGAGAGGGACGTCTGGGACCAGCTCCAGCGGCAAAAGGGCCTGCTTGCGGGTGCCAACGAGCTTCTGGCGACGCGGAGCGCGGAGGTGGACGACCTCTGCCTTCATTGTGCCGACACGAAGGTCGAGGCAGCCACGGCCCAGGAGCAGCTCGCCCCTCTGGTGGCGCGGGTTAAGGAGTTAGAGGAGGAGCTCGCCCGTGCGGCCAGTGATCGGGATGCCTTCAGGGCTCGAGCCGTTGAAGCTACGGCCTCAGCCACCGCTCTTGCGGGGCAGCTAGGGGCAGAACAGAATGCGCACCAGCTGACGAAAGGTGCCTTAGATGAGGCCCTTGCTACAGCTAAGGCCTCGCAAACCGAGGCTGTGGTTTGGAGGGGGACGGTCGAGGGTGAGTCCTAGTCCCCTCGTTTTGTTTTGTTTTCCTTATGTTCACTCCCTAACTTCCTTGTGTCACGTAGAGCTGGGGAGTGAAGCTTCTAGGGCAGCCGAGGCTTCTCGGGTCGAGGCCCAGCGCTTGAAGGAGAAGGCCGAGGCTTCCTAGGCCGAGGCCCTATGCTGGAAGGAGAAAGCCGAGGCCTATCAAGTTGAGACCCAATGCTGGGAGCAGAAGGCCAAGGGTGAGTTCCATGGGCTTTCGTCCCTAATTTAGGTTGTTTTTCCCTCGCTCAACCTCATTCTGTTTTCCGTGGTGCAGAGTCAGAGGCGGAGGTTACTCGGGCAGCCAAGGCTTCCAGCGCGGTGCAGACGGTGCTCGAGACCGAGATCGGGGAGCACAAGGTGCTAAAACATGTCACCCTTTCCACCTACGAGGCCTTGGAGGTCGAAGGGGTTTAGTCAAGTAGCTCCCTTGGGAGCCGTTTGATTGTGCTGAGCGGCTAGATGCATGAGTAGCTCCGAGGAGCGCTGCACACGGGTGTCAAGCGCGTGTTGGCCGTCATCTCCTCTCACTACATTGGTGTCGACCTCCCTGCCATCAGTGATGGCTATGTCCTACCTGATGAGGAGGAGGAGGCCGACGCGGTGGTCATGAAGCTGATGGAGGCGGCGGAAGGCCCTGGCACGGCGCTGGCAACGCTCTTCGAAGAGGAGGTGGTCCCTCCCCTACCGCCTACCGATGCTGGAGGCCCTGAGTCTTGACCTGGGCCCAAGGGGCCATGTAAAAATAGAGTAGGGATTATCTTTGTATCATGACGCTTGTGGTCGTCGAGGCCTTTCTTTTTGAAGTATTTGTGTTTCTTAGTTGTTTTTCTCGTGTTTCCGAGCCTCTGCCCTCTGTTGCTTCTAATCAGATTTCTTTTACAAAATACCTCCTTGGAGCTTAAGCTGTCCCTTGGGCAAGAGGTAGTGAGGGAGTGCCGTAGCCCGGAGGCGTGGGCCATCTCATGACTCTACCGGCCTCTTGCTTAGGACACAGACTTTGGTCCGAGGGCTTTTTACAACTAATTCGTCAGAGCATGCTAGAGACTTGGCATAGGAATTTTTTCAAAAAATGACTGAAGAATGGTGCATGGGACTTTAGGGGGAGTCCCCCATCTAGCCCCTGAGGGAGGCTTGGTTCTGCAGAGGCAGAGCCGAGTCTCCCTTACCGTGTTATCGTATTGCCAAAAAAATTAGACCAACTAAAGAACGCTTTTTAATTGTATTTCGAGAAATAATATATACAATGCTTGGAAATTTAAGGATAAAATCGACGTAGATGTTCTATGTTCCAAGCGTTGGTGAAGATTTCGCCCTTCTTGTTGGCTAGCTTGTAGGTCCTGGGCTTCAGTACTTGGGCGATGATGTACGGTCCTTCCCATGACGGGGTCAGCTTGTGGTGGCCCTTGTTGCTCTGTGCTAGCCTCAACACTAGGTCGCCTACCTTCAAGTCTTGGCCTTGGATGCGCCGGGCCTGATAGCGCCGTAGTGTCTGCTGGTATTTAGCCGAGTGTAGTAGCGTGACGTCTCGGGCTTCCTCTAGTTGATCGAGGGCGTCCTCTCGGGTGGTGCGGTTACTTTGTTCGTTATAGGCTTGTAGCCTTGGGGAACCATATTCCAAGTCAGTGGGAAGGATGGCCTCGGCCCTATAGACTAGGAAGAAAGGCGTGAACCCTGTGGCTCGGCTTGGAGTGTTCCTCAGGCTCCAGATGACCGATGGAAGTTCAGCGAGCCATTTCTTGCCAAACTTTTTCAACTAGTTGTAAATTCTTGGCTTGAGGCCTTATAGGATCATGCCGTTGGCATGTTCTACTTGGCTATTGGTCCTTGGGTGTCCTACGGCCGACCAGGCCACACGGATGTGGTGGTCGTCGCAAAATGTCAGGAACTTTTTGCCGGTGAACTATGTCCCGTTGTCGGTGATGATGGTGTTAGGAACCCCAAACCTGTGGATAATGTCAGTGAAGAACATCACGCCTGCTTGGATTTGATTCGATTGATCGGACGAGCCTTGATCCATTTGGAGAACTTGTCAATTGATACCAGTAGATGGGTGTAGCCTCCAGGGGCCTTTTGTAGAGGCCTAACCATGTCGAGCCCCCATACGGCAAATGACCACGTGATGGGGATGGTTTGGAGGGCCAGGGCCAGGAGATATGTTTGTCGAGCATAGTACTGACATCCTTCGCAGGAGCATACTAGCTTGGTGGCGTCGGTGACCACCGTCGGCTAGTAAAACCCTTAGCAGAAAGCATTTCCTACGAGCGTCTGAGGCGCCGCATGGTGCCCGTAGGCGCCTACGTGCAAGTCCCAAAGCAGGGCTCGGCCCGCCTCGGCAGTGATACATCGTTGGAGGACACCGGAGGGACTTCGCCTGCACAATTCATCATTGCAGAGGACATAAGTCTTGGCTTGGCATGCAAGCCATCAGGCTTCGGTCCTGTCGCTAGGAAGCTCCCCCCGATCAAGCCAATTGAGGAATGGGATTCGCCAATCCACGTCTTGGTCGGTCTGCGGAAGCTCGGTATTGACTTCCATGACCTTGGGCTTGGTCGAGGGGGTCTCGGTAGTAGAGGGGGCATCAAGCCCCGTCGTGGTTTCCACAGGTGGGCCCCCTTTGTTACCAAGGTGTAGTCGATGGAAGGTTTGTGAAGGTCCCTGGCAAATACATTCGGGGGGACCGGAGCCCGTGTCGAGGCCATCTTTGCCAGTTCGTCGGTGGCCTCGTTGTACTTCCGTGCGATGTGGTTTAGTTCAAGACCGTCGAACTTGTCTTCTAGGCAACGTACCAACTTGCAGTAAGCCTCCATTTTAGGGTCGAGGCAATTAGACTCCTTCATGACTTGATCGACGATGAGCTGCGAGTCGCCCCGGACGTTGAGACGCTGTACCCCAAGTTCAATGGCGACTTGCAAGCCATTGATGAGGGCCTTGTACTTGGCCACGTTGTTGGAGGCGGTGAAGTGGAGCCGCACCATGTAGCGCATGTGTACTCTAAGGGGCGAGATGAAGAGGAGTCCCATGCCTGCCTCGGTCTTCATCAGAGACCCATCGAAGTACATGGTCCAGCATTCTGTCTGGACTTGGGCAGGTGGTAATTGGGTGTTGGTCCACTCAGCCACAAAATTGGCCAAGACCTAAGACTTAATCGCTTTCCGAGGTGCAAAAGTCAAAGTTTCCCCCATAAGCTCAACGGCCCACTTGGCTATCCTGCCTGAGGCCTCCCGGTTATGGACTATCTCTCCCAAGGGGAAAGACGATACCACGGTCATTGGGTGAGACTCAAAGTAGTGACGCAGCTTGCGCCGGGCCAGGACTACGGCGTAGACCAGCTTCTGGATATGGGGTAACGCATTTTGGTCTCGGAGAGCACTTCGCTGATGAAGTAAATAGGCCGTTGGGTGGGTAGAGCATGCCCCTGTTCCTGCCTTTCTACTGCTACGACAGCGCTGACCACTTGGGTCGTTGCGGTGACATAGAGTAAGAGGGCCTCGTCCCTGGCTGGGGGTACCAGGATGGGAGGATTTGTGAGTAGCGCTTTGAGTCTGTCGAGGGCTTCTTCGGCCTCAGGGGTCCAAGAAAAACGCTCAAATTTTCTCAAGAGTCAGTACAGAGGCAAGCCTTTTTCACCGAGGCGCGAGATGAAGCGGCTCAAGGCCGCAAGGCATCCCATGACCCTCTGCACTCCCTTGAGGTCTCTGATTGGTCCTATGCTGGTTATGGCCGAGACCTTCTCTGGGTTGGCTTCGATGCCATGTTCCAAGACTATGAATCCTAAGAGCATGCCTCGGGGGACCCCGAACACACACTTCTCGGGATTGAGCTTGATGCCCTTCTCTCTAAGGCATTTGAAGGCTATCCTTAAGTCGTCGATGAGATCCTCGGCCTTTCTGGTCTTGACCACGATGTCGTCCACATAGGCCTCGACGGTCTGCCCAATGTGGTCGCCAAAGACCTAGGTCATGCATCGCTAGTATGTGGCCCCTGTGTTTCTGAGGCCGAAAGGCATAGTCACGTAGTAGTACATGCTGAATGGGGTGATGAAAGAAGTCGCAAGCTAGTCGGACTCTTTCATCTTGATTTGATGGTAACCAGAATACGCATCAAGGAAAGACAGGGTCTCGCACCCCATAGTGGAGTCAACAATCTGATCAATTCGGGGTAATAGGAAGGGGACTTTTGGATAGGCTTTGTTCAAACCGGTGTAGTCTACACACATCCTTCATTTCTCATTTTTCTTCCTAACTAACACGGGGTTAGCCAACCACTCTAGGTGGGACACTTCCTTGATGAACCCGGTCGCTAAGAGTTTCTGCACCTCCTCACCGATGGCCCTACGTTTTTCCTCGTTGAAGCAGCGCAGGCATTGCTTCATCGGTTTAGCGCTGGCCCGAATGTCCAAGGCGTGCTCAGTGACCTCCCTCGGTATGCCCGGCATGTCCGAGGGACTCCATGCAAATATGTCGGCATTCGCACGGAGGAAGTCGACGAGCACGGCTTCCTATTTGATGTCGAGGGTGGCGCTGATCCTCAGCGCCCGATCGTCGGGGCAGGCGGGGTCGACCGGGACGAGCTTGATGGCCTCCATGGGCTCAAACGTCCCTGCGTGACGCTTGGAGTTAGGCGCCTCACCACTGAATTGGTCAAGGTCAGTGATGAGGGTCTCGGCCTCGGTGAGAGCCTCGGCGTACTCGATGCACTCGATGTCATAGTCGTATGCATGTTCATATGTGGACTCAATCGTGATGATACCGCTGGGGCCTGGCATCTTGAGCTTGAGCTAGGTATAGTTGGGAACTGCCATGAACTTGGCGTAGCACGGCCGCCCTAGGATGGCGTGGTAGGTTCCTCCGAATCCGACCACCTCGAAGGTAAGGACTTCCTTGCGGTAGTTGGAGGGGGTGCCGAAGCAGACGGGAAGGTCGATGCGCCCGAGGGGTCGCGTGCGTTTCCCTAGCATGATGCCGTGGAAGGGTGCGACATCACCTCAAAGCCTCGATCGGTCGATCTCCAAGAGCTCTAGGGTGTTGGCGTATAGGATATTGAGGCCGCTGCCTCCATCCATCAACATCTTAGAGAGTCGGGTGTTGCCGATGATCGGGTCGACAACAAGTGGGTACTGCCCGAGATTCGGAACATGGTCGGGGTGGTCGTCTCGATCAAAGGTGATTGCCTCCTGAGACCAGTCGAGGTACCGGGGAGTGGCCACCTTGACCAAGAAGACCTCTCGGCGTTCCCTCTTTCGCTGCCGCACCGTAAGGCACGTCGAGGGTCCACCGAAGATCATGAAGGCGTTGTGTATCTCGGGGAACCTATCATCCTTGTCATCATCCTGGTCGTCGGCGCCCTTCTGCTTAGCGTCATCATCGGGGGGCCCGAGCCTGGCATAGTAACAACGCAGCATGGAGCAATCCTTGAGGGCATGCTTGACCGGGCCTTGGTGGTAAGGGTAGGATTTCTTAAGCATGTCGTCGAAAGGTCTGGGGCCCCTGGGGCCTCGCAGATTCTTGCATTCTATGGCCACGACCATATCGGTCTCAAGGACGGCCCGCTTCCCCTGGCGATCCTTCTTCTTCCTTTTGGGGAGGCAGGGAACCAAGGCCTCGGGGGCCACATCCCTCCGCTTCCCCTTAGCGTCATCCGTGGGGAAGATGGCCCCTATAGCCTTCTCGCCTAAGGCAAAGTTGGTGGCGATGTCGAGGAGCGCGATGGCCGAACGTGGCATGTTTCGGCCTAATTCTCAGACCAAATCTCGGTAGGTGGTGCCAGAGAGAAAAGCCTGGACAATCTTTGAGTCACCGACGCTGGACAACTCGGTGCATTGTTTTGAGAAGCGCCTGATGAAGTCTCGGAGAGACTCGTCTAGTTTCTAGTGACAACTCTTAAGGTCCCAGGAGTTTCCAGGGCGCACGTATATGCCCTGGAAATTCTCAACAAAGATCCAAACTAAGTCGCGCCAATCGTGGATCTTAGAGGGAGGAAGGTGCTCAAGCCAGGCTCGCGCTAAGTCTGATAAGAGCAATGGAAGGTTACGGATGATGAGCTGGTCATCGTCGGCGCCACCTAGCTGACAAGCTAGGCGGTAATCGGCGAGCCAGAGCTCGGGGTTGGTCTCACCGCTATACTTGGTGAGGTTGGCCGGCTGGCGAAACTAGGCCAGAAACTGAGCATTGCGGATGGCTCTACTGAAGACTCGAGGGCCAGGTGGTTTAGGAGAAGGACTGCGGTCCTCTCCACTATCGTAGCGGCCGCCCCGATGTGGATGGTAGCCTCGGGCGAGCCCCTCGCTGTCGTGGCGTCGTCGTCGGCCGACCACCTCGTGGTCACCCTGCGCCTCGCGTCGATTATCGAGGCGGTCATGGACCAGGGGGACTCTACCGATTGCCAACACCCAAACGGGTTCAGGATGAACCGAGGCCTCCCTATCCCACCGATGCAGTGCTGAGGGGAGGTCCGAGACGGCATCACGCCGCCGGGAGGTGGAACTCTCAGCCTGTTGCATCATGCGCACTAGCATTGCCGCAGCCACGACATTCTGGCTAGCGCGATTGAAGATTGGGGGACGATCATCCCCTTCGTCGTCGTTGATGCGGTGGTGTACGTCGTGAGCCCATCGCCGGGCTCCTCCACCGTCACCGTAGCCTTGCTGCTCCTGCTCGAGAGTGCTTTGGAACTGTTGCAGAAGGAGCCGATCTTGCTCGACCTTGGCCTGAAGCTCATGGAGTTGTTCCAGGTCCGAGCGCCAGAATTATCTGAGGGCAAAGTTCTTATTCTGTGCTGCGGGTGGGACAATGCGTGAAGGTGTAGCATCACCCATTCCCTGATGAAACAGAGTGTGATTGTCTGCCCCCTCGTCCTCGTCGTCCGTGCTTGGCATCCCAAGTCTAATGTGGAAGCACTCACGAGTGGGATTGTAAGTACCTCCATCATTAGAATCGAAGTAGTCAAAGCAATAGTCGCTTGAGGCCAAGAAGCGACGCATAGTTTCGTGGTCACGGAGGTCAGAGAAATCTACTTCGGCCCACGCCTCGTCCTCCTCCGAGGAGTCGGCATGGGTGTGGGTCGACGCTGTGGTGTTGAAGTTGAGAACGAAGCACTGGCGGCGCTCCAAGAGATCCACGTGAGCGGAAGCATAGGCGTAAGCATAAGATGCGGCGGCATTTCTCAACCCGAAGGGGTATGGAGATAGTGCCATCGCCGGGCTCTGTTCTGCCGGAGTTAGCTCCTCAAGGATTGGTGGAGCGGAGCTTGATGCCAGGGCGTCGCTAGGTGCCACCGGCGTTTTTCCCTTGTCCATGCTCAGGCTAGACAGATCCCCAACCAGGGACCCTACGCCAACAGCTGGTTGTGGGGTGTCGGCAGAGAGCGACGAGTCGCCCTGGGTTTGCGTGGCATCGGGATGACTTTGCTCACATTGTGCCTGGCGAGCGTGGTGAGAACGGCCACCCACGCGCCGCCTGCGCCTGGGCTGCCGATGCGTGACATCGTCATCGGCAGGCGGGGCTCGGGGTGTGAGAAGTACCTTGTCATACTCGTGCCCTAGAGACATGAACTCTAGGCTCCCAAACCACACCACCGTGCCGAGATACAGCGGTCGTACGGGGTCTGCCATCCGGAACCTACTGGGATGATGAAGCTGACACGCAGAGGCCCCTACCTAGCGCGCCAACTGTCGGTGTTTCGGACCGGGGGGTCCTCAACCAACTAGTGAATTTATCCTGCGTGTTCCCGATTCTAGATGGTGATGCAAAGAGACACAAGGTTTATACTGGTTCAGGCAATTCAAGCCCTACGTCTAGTCTGGGAGATCGATCTTGTATTTCTTGCACCGAAATGTTTGTTGTAGGGGGTTACAAGCTAGGTGAGAGAGGGAGTTAGTCCCAGGTCTTGGCGAGGTGTGGTGTGGGCTGCTTGAGACGTTGCTCTCAGGCGGCTGTGAAGTGTGTGTTACCGGGCGTTGTTCTTCGTGAGTCTCTCTCTAGAAATAGTCCAAGTTCTTTCCTTTTATAGTTTGAAGGTAGGACAAGGGTAGTACATATGCCTTACTATACAGTGTCGTGCGAACAGAGGCGGCATGTCTGAGCCCTATGGCCTGTTCCTGTGGTGGCATAGTCGTCGGAGTGGTCCGTCCTTGGGGCACTGGGGCGGCATGCTGGTCACATCCGATCCTATGCATCATGGGAGCTCTAGGGCTACCTCGGAGCGGATGCGGCGGTTAGCATGCGAGTCACTGTGGACTGACTGTGCGCGAGGCCGAGGCTCGGTCGGTGCCGAGGCTGCACCGTAGTGGGGGGTCTCGGCAGACATGAATCCCGAGATAGCCGAGACCTTGGTGCATAGTGCCGAGGCCCGAAGAGAGCAGTTGATCTGGTGTGCTGGTTCGGAGGCGGTGATGGCCCGGGCCAGGCTGCCCATGTCGTGTTGTTTTCGAGGCGGGGATCACGGGGCACAGTGTAGTGCGGGCACTGATCGTGGGCACAGCGTCAGAATACAGTGGCCGGTAATCCCGGCCGTGCCCTATCTCAGCTGGTATGGCGCTGATGCGACCTCACGTCCCGTTGGTCATTCCGCGGTGTCGAGCCGTCGTCCAGCTAAGATTGCAGGAGTGGTTGACGCATTAATGGGACATGACGTGCTGTCGGGAAGATCAGTCGAGGCGGGGGCGACGGGCTATGGACAAGCCGGACTCAAGCGATACGGAGAATGAGGCCTCGCGCGAGACGGAGATTGGGCTCCTTGCCGAGGCCTTCCGTGAGAGGCCTCGCGCGAGGCGGAAATTGCGTCAGGACGCCGAGACCTCCCGTGAGAGGCCTGAGGCGATGCGGAGAGCCAGGTGGGCTCGGACGGGGCTGGTTATGAGCCCATGGCTTACCCTCTAACTTTGCCATTGATGGGATTTTAGTGCCTCTTTTGGTGTACGCTCGGGGTACCCCGTTTTATGGTACCCAACATCTACATTGCTGTAGGATCAGAAGGCAGATACATATCACTACCTAGACCCTATTGATGTAGACCGTGGTCAATATGCTCTGTAGAAAAGATCTAAACTAAATAAGCGACAACCTATTTAATTTTGCTAATCATGTAGTGCTCCTCCGACAATAACTGAAAGAAGTGAAGAACATGCGGTGCCAACACATATTCCAAAGATATTGATTAACACTTTATGGAGCTACAAACTGAGTGGGCAATGTATTAAAAGATAGGACATGACCATGTTATTTTATTTTCCAACAAAATCATGAAACAGAAGTGACATGAATATTGAAAATTCAATTAAGCAAGTAAATGTCCCTCAAGAAACAGAGAGAATGAGCAGAAATGTAGATAACTGCACCGATCATCAGGGCCAGTAGGGAGAAACATTAGGATAGATCTTTATTGACTAAAACTTCCTTTTTTTGGCCTGCAATGGCCAGCGCCCAAATTAGACCGAGAAAGAAGTTTTTTTTAATCCGAAAACCAAGTAGGAGACACCAAAACTAATAAGGCAATGCACAACTTTAAATCAATAAGCTCATTTTTTTTTGTCAAAACAAGCTAAGAAATAGTGCTTATGCTGAAACATCGGTAAGAGTCAGAATAATTTCTACCTGTATTTGTGTCAATTAGATAGAAAGAAGGGACATAAATGGTGCTACGTTACCATAGATCTTTATCGACTAAAACATCTATTTTTGTCACCTCCAATGGTCAGCACCCAGATTAGGCCGCGAAAGGAGCCTTTTTTCTCCTCTGGAAATCAAGTAGGAGACACCAAAACTAACAAGGCAAGTCACAACCTCAAATCAATAAGCTCATAATTTTTCTCAACACAAGCTAAGAAATAGTGCTTATGTTGAAACATCGGTAGGAGTCATAATAATCTTAGCCTGTATTTGTGTCAATCAGATAGAAAGAAGGAACACAAAGGTGCTATCAGCTATCATGCGCATTGCCTCAGCTATCATGGGACAGGTAGAAAGAGATGGCAAAAATAGTATCAACACTGGCCATGGTCATCGCCAAAGTTGTCAACATAGTAAAAGCATGTAAGACGAAGAATGATAATAGGTCATGAGCATTTCCTCAGGTATCTAAAAAAACAAAGCGATGCAATCTGTGGAAAGGTAGACCATGATCATTACTTGAAACAGTAAACCTAATTTATGGTGCAATCATCATGGCACAAGCTCATTCCCACAACTTGAAACGTAACAACAATAGGAAATCGTACTCATCACTGCACATGAACGAAATGCAAACAATAAAACAAAAAACATCACCAATGTAGTGCATATGGTGTCAAACAAATATCACGGACATGCTCATGTGCTCAGATCTATGTCATAATAGCTGTCTGCTCTCAGATCTAGCCGAACCGAGCAGATCAGGACTTAAAGACCAACAAAAATTTGTAGTATGCCACATCAGAAGAGAGAACATCAGATCTACGACGAAACGGAATTTGCGTCGGTGCATATGCCACATCAGGAGAGAGGGAGAGGGAGGGAGAGAGGAAGAGGGAGAGAGAGAGAGAAAGAGAGGGGAGTAAACCAGCGAGCGGACGGATCTAGGGACAGCAGAACAGCGCCGACCGTCTGCAGGACCTCGCGCGGAGGGGGGCCGGCGGCTGGCGGTGGCCACCCGCGCCGCGCCGTGCCGCGGGGGCCACCCGCAGGGGGGTGGGGGGAAGGGAGGGGGCCGCCGCGTCCTGGCCGCACCGGCGCGCAGCCCCAGCAGGCACCGTCGCCTCGCACCCGTTGCTGCTTCGTGAGGGAAGGAGAGAGAAACGGGGGGGAGTGAAGGAGATATTTTACGTTCTACAGGATTAAGAAGGGATCATGGACATTGAAGCCGGCATCCAATGGCCTAAAATGAATTTGCTATCGTGGATAGCCCAGTTAGCGGCCAAAGTCTCCTTATATATAGAGAACCCAACCCACATCTATAAACAGGATGGAATATCCCATGAGCAGATGTGGATATGCTTTCACTTGACATTAACAAAACATCACTAAGAGTTGCAACTGGATGTTTTTTAGACAAATATAAATAATATACCAAGCACCATATACCTGCATGACATGAACCCACGGTCTGGTCGTCTTAATAGTGCAAGCACACTATTACTGTTCATTTAGTACTTGCACCTACCTAGCCCAGTACACTGCTGCATATCGTAATGCCTAATACTGACCGCATATATCCTAATGCTCGCAGCATTTAATTTGACCTAATCACTAAGAAATGCAGGTACATATATTATTAAAACCTGGTTGCCACGCCACAAGCATCGGAGTTGTGGAAGAGATCAACGGTTCACAGTCATTTGGTACCACAGCAAAGGCCTTCTATATATGCTAGTGATGATGAAACGTCGTGCTATAAGGGCTTGTTTGCTCGGAGGACAGGGGAAAATCTGCACAGCGATCCTAGACGTCCGATTAGAGTTGGATCGAGCTAACCAGAGTGGCAACTAATTAAACACACCCTAATCACTGATGTATATATGACGGTTTCTATGCCACAAACATCAGAGTAGTTGTGGGAGAGTTCATCAGCCGCCTGTCATAATCTAGCCTACCTCTACTATAAAAATAAATCTATTTGAAGATATAAGTGTTGATTATTTTCTATAAATATGGTCAAATTTATGAAAGTTTGACCATTCCAAATCTAGCTTTGTATTTTTTTTGGAAGGAGGGAGTATATTGATCGATATAGATTACTGAGCATGATGTATGTATGTGTAGTCAATCGAGTAGTAGATATTTTTTGCATGATTTGTTTTAGTCATCCCGCAGCAAGGCACGGTCATTCAACTGGTGTCAAAGAAAAAAGGTACAGATTTTTTTTAAAGGAGCAAAATATGGTCGTGCGGGAATATGCCATCTCATACCGCGGCATGGGGAACCGCATCCTGGCGGCCGCGTCGACGTTCCTCTACGTGGTGCTCACTGATGCGTCGTCGTGGACCTGAGCATTGAGATGGACGAGCTCTTTTGTGATCCATTATTCCCCGGCACGACGTGGCTGCTCCCGCGGGACTTTCCGTGGCGAGTTACACCTACTTCAGCACCAACACAATTGCCGGCGTTCGTATACCTCCACCTCGACCACTACTACGAGGACAAGTGTCCAATACTATCTCTTTATTCGTTGTGAGAGAAAAATACTATTTATTGACAGAAAGGTTTTCTTATGCGCTGACGACCAACAGCTGTTGTCGAACATGCAGTGGCTGGTCATGAGGACCAACATGTACACTGTGCCGAGGCTGTTCGTGGTCACGACGTTCCAGCAGGAACTCGACATTCTGTTCCCAAAGCACGACACCGTGACAGAGGATGATGAGCCCAAAACTCACGAATTCGGCCCCGTTCGACCGGTAGAAACGGACTTAAAAAATACTGTTCTAGCTGAATTATTATAAGAGAAAAATGCTATTTCGACTGAAAAAAAGAAGCCAAACAAACCGATTTGGTTGTTTTTTATTTGATGCAAAGAAAAGCAAGATTGAGGATGTAACTCTGTCACTCGTTCATTTGCCGGCCAAGCTAAATATGAAGGAGATAATTTTCTCATGAAAACTGGAAAAAAGCAAAGAAATTATATTGGTATTATTGTCTCTACTCTAATGGAATTCAAAGATAAATTGATGACCCAATTTTTTATAATTTGATTCTTTTTTTTTTTGAAAAAAATTTACGTTTAGCCATCTGAGAGACGTAAACTTATCTTTTGACTTTAGGAGTCGACGCCAGGACTCATAGCGCCGAGGTAATACGTCTCGGAGGCACAGATCTTGGCTCCGAGATGCCTGACCATGCATAGCAGGGCATCCTAGGTGGTGTTGACATGGCCGGTACCTCGACGTCAGAATACATGGCTCCAAGCTCGGCGCCACAGATCTTGGTGCCGACCTCGGAATCGTCAGATGATGTGCTGCGATGAAGATGATGAGACGTGTAAGCAGTAGCAGCCCACACACCACACACCACACACCGCTCTCCTCTCCTCTCCTCTCCTACGGACGGCAGATGCCTACCCGTCTGCCACCGTGCGCGCGTTCAGTGCCTGCAGGTTTTCAGTCGCGGAGTAAGGGTGCGTTTAGATCCAAAAAATTTTGGATTTTGGCTCACTGTAGCATTTCGTTTGTATTTGGTAATTAATGTCTAATTATGGACTAATTAGGTTCAAAAGTTTCGTCTCGCGATTTCTCGATCAACTGTGTAATTAGTTTTTTTTCGTCTACATTTAGTACTCCATGCATGTGCCGCAAGATTTGATATGACAATTACTATGCAAAAATTTTTGGCAACCCCGTTTAGATCCAAAAATTTTTGGATTTTGGCTACTGTAGCATTTTCGTTTTTATTTGGCAATTAGTGTCTAATTATGGACTAATTAGGTTCGAAAGGTTCGTCTCGCGATTTCTCACCCAACTGTGCAATTAGTTTTTTTTTTCGTCTACATTTAGTACTCCATGCATGTGCCGCAAGATTCGATGTGACGGATACTATAAAAAAAAATTTGGCTTTTGGGTGACATCTAAACAGGGCCTAAGTCTTCCCGGTCATCCATCCCTCGTCTTCAGCCTTCACAGTTCACACTACAATCAGTCATTGCTATAGCTGTCTAGGGAGCCAGCATTAACCACCGGCTCATCGCCGCGTCCTTAGACGGCTGTTCACATCCTGCATGCCAGCCCAACTGATGACGTCTTCCTTCTTTATGCATGTCAGAGTAGTAACTTTGATAGTAACGCCTAACATTGTACTATTACGGCCGGGATTGATAGTACAGGTGTTCATTCCTGAAATTAATATCACATTGAATGTTTAGATTATATATAGATTAATTACAAAACCAATTATATAGATGGAGGTTAATTTACTCGACGATTTTTTTTAAACCTAATTAATCTGTCATTAGCACATGTTTACTGTAGCAACGCGTTGTCAAATCATAGACTAATTAGGCTTAAAAGATTCGTCTCGTAAATTAGTCGTAAATTGTGTAATTAATTTTATAATTAGTCTATATTTAATACTCCATACATATATTTAAATATTCGATGTGACAGAAATTTTAGAAGGTACTGCAGAAACTAAACCGGCCCTAAATAACACCACCAACTACAATCCTACTTATCAAACACCTAACAGTTGTTTACAGTCCCCAGTCACCGCGTACCAAAGCAGCCGACGTGGCACTGCGCTCGCTGAGCTTGCTACTACTCCTGCTGCTATCCTCCTCGGTCACCATCTCGGCACTCACCACCGCCGCAGAAGCCGAGGACGAGGAGGCCTCGCTGCTGGCCTTCAAGGTAGCGGCGGGTACAACGACCCGCTTGCTTCGTGGAACCGCAGTACCTCCGGCAGGTACTGCAGCTGGGAGGGGGTGAGGTGCCGGGGCAAGCACCAGCGATGAGCCAGTGGTTAATGCTGGCTGATGCAGAGCTGCACTCAATTACTCTCCCTATATAGCCATAGCAATGACTAATTATAGTGTGAACTGTGAAGGCGGAAGACGAGGGACGACCGGGAAGACTAGACTCCGTGACTGAGGTCCTATTTAGTTTCCTCCCAAAACGCTAAATTTTTCAAGATTCTCCGTCACATCGAATACGAAAACGTATGCATAAAGCATTAAATATAAATAAAAAATAAAACTAATTACATAGTTTAGACAAAATCTACGAGACGAATCTTGTAAGCCTAATTAGATTATGATTGGGCACTAATTGCCAAATAACAACGAAAATGCTACAGTGCTTATTTTGCTAAATTTTTCGGATCTAAACTGGGCCTGAGGCTGTGTTTAGTTCCAGGAAGTTGGAATTTGAGACTACTGTAGCACGTTCGTTTTTATTTGGCAAATAGTGTTCAAACATGGATTAATTAGGCTCAAAACGTTCGTCTCGTAATTTCCCACCAAACTGTGCAATTAGTTTTTTTCGTCTATATTTAATGCTCCATGCATGGACCGCAAACATTCGATGTGACAGGTACTGTAGCACTTTTTAGGATATTGGGGTGGAACTAAAAAGGGCCGAGAGAAAACCTGTATGGCAGATTGGCAGGCACCTGCCGTTCGTGTCATTGCTTGTTTAGGCCTTATTTAGTTTGGCGAATTTTTTTTGGGAAAGGGTACTATAGCACTTTCGTTGTTATTTGGCAATTAGTGTCCAATTATAATCTAATTAGGCTTAAAAGATTCGTCTCGTGAATTTCGTCTAAACTGTATAATTAGTTTTATTTTTTATTTATATTTAATGCTTCATGCATGCGTCTAAAGATTTGATGTGACAGGGAATCTTGAAAAATTTTGGGAACTAAACAGGCACTTAGTTCGTAACCAAATTTGCAAAAAACGCTACAGTAGCCATCACATCGAATCTTGCAATATGTACATGGAGCATTAAATGTAGACGAAAAAAACTAATTACACAGTTTGGTTGAAAATTGCGAGACAAACGTTTTGAGCCTAATTAGTCCATGATTGAACACTAATTACCAAATAAAAACGAAAGTGCTATAGTAACCAAATTCCCAAAATTCACGAACTAAACACGCACTGAGAGGGGAAGAGAGTTGAGCGGTGTGTGATGTGTGGACTGCTACCGTTTACACGTCTCATCATCTTCGTTGCATCACATCATCTGACGGCTCTGAGGTCGGCGTCAAGATCTGTGACATCGAGCTCAGAGCCATGTATTCTGGTATTAAGGTACCGGCCACGTTAACGCCACCTAAGATGCCTTGCTGTGCACGGCTAGTACCTCGGAGCTAAGATCTATGACGTCGAGACGTGTTACCTCGACGTCATGAGTCCTGACGCCGAACCTCAGGGTCCAAAGATGAGTTTACGTTTTCAGGAGTCGAGCGTACTTTTTTTTTCAAAAAAAGAATTAAATTGTAAAAAAAAACAGGAATTGCTGACCACCTAACTGGCATCGTTCGGAGGCTTACTTTCTTTAACTACACTGGTGCCATATACACGTGTGCATGTGTGAAGCGCAGGGAGGAGGAGACATGTACATGCAGGAGGTCAGAGTTAGTTGTTTAATATTCAAGTTTTAGCTTGGATGCTAGCTATTTGCCTATTTTTAGTTTCATGGTTATATGTCAGTCCGATTATTGGCTCGGAGATATCTTGTCCCTGCGTGCACCTGTTTTGGGCATACCAGGTTCTTGGCTTGAGTCCGATTAGGATTAGGAATTTGGTGTCCTGTGCCTGCGTGCACCTGTCTGGTCGAACCAGTTTCAATTGGAATTGTTTCTTACCTATTGCTGAGAGATAGAGTTGTAGCTGCAATCCTTTTGATTTGTTGGGCGATTATTAATTTGGTCTTGCACGATCCAATATGTTTTGTATCATGTTAGACAAGTGTTATTCTAACTTGTATGGTACGTGTTATATATGCAAGTCTGAACGGAAGAAACTCTTAGCTGTCCGGTAGTTAGATGGAAATGAATCAAAAAAATAGATAGACCAAAAAAATAGGCTAAAATTTATTAGGTAGGTATAGATATAGATTAATATTAGGTATAGATATAAATACACACACTACACATTATGTGGTATGCCTACCTTTTTTTGAGATTAACGTAGTATATGACTACTTAATATGCCAATTATCATCAGATGCACATCTCTTTGGACTACATCTTCTTATCTAAGTGCCTATTTGGTACAACCTCATAGTTATACAGCCTGTTCACTTATGCTGAAATTTAATTTATGATGATGCTTACGCTAAAATATTGTGAGAGAAAAATACTATTTCATAGCTAAAAAGTGGTTCTGAATAAGTTAAAGCGAACATGAAGTTAGTTATTATAGGCCCTGTTTGGGAACGCTTATCTGAGAATCAATTTTAATCTGATCAGGATTTTTTGATAAGCTGCGATGAAAAGAATCTGCTGTCTAAACAATCGAGAGTGTTTGGCAATCCTGATTATTGCCCTTAGATTGTCTGTCATGAGTGCAAAATGACCTGTATGCCCCTGAGGTTGATGACACCTCATTTATTCACTGAATACGAGCTGAAAACAGTTATGGTACTATTTTTTTGTGTTTCCATAATAATTAGTTTGTGACAATAACTAATGTGTAGGCAACATAAAATTAACAAAAGTCTAGACAAATTGAGATCGATACAACAGTTCATCAGCCAACCATATCATCTCCGGAAGTACTTCCTTCACCCGAGCTGAATTCGGGTCCATCTGTACCTTCTTCTTCGATATTTGATTGAAAGTAAGCATCATTTATGGAATTGTCTCTAATAAAATTGTGAAGGGCCATACACGCAACTATAAATTTTTATTGCTTGTCCACCGAATATTTGGGCATCTTCAAGAGAATGCGTCATTTCATCTTTAGGACTCCAAATGACCTCTCAATCACGTTTCTCAAACTTGAATGCGCATTATTGAACACCTCCTTGAATCCCACTGGAGTACGACGGTGTTGCCATTTAGAAACATGGTACCTTTGTTCCTTGTATGGTGCAAGATATCCTTTTTTATTAGGATATCCTGAATCGACGAGATAATACTTCCCTACATTTTATAATTATAGGTTACTTAACACCTCATGTCCTTGTCAATTGCAAAAAAAATGAATTGAGTCCAAAAGATACGTACCTTCGGGAGGGTGTGGGAATTATTGCTTGTATGGGACTAGAGTATCCAATAAGACACGACTGTCAAGCACAGATCCAGACCAACCAGTGACAACAAATATGAACCGCATATCAAAGTCACAGACCGCCATTACATTTTGCGAAGCATAACCATGGCGACCAATGTATTTAGGTTACTCATGTAATGGAACAGTTACTGGTGCAATCTTTGAAATGAGGCCAAAACCTAGCTTCTTGTAGCTTAGGATGTATACAACCAAAATGTGGATATGTAGGCCTCACAATGTAAAAAGCCAACTGCATGACACACTTAAGTACCTCTGTAAATTTCCTGCTAATAGTTTCTAATGAGTGGGTGAACTTGTTCTTCACTTGCCTAAATGATTGAGGTGCACCACATGCCCACAAAAACACTTAAGTACCTCTGTAAATTTTCTGCTAATAGTTTCTAATGAGTGGGTGAACTTGTTCTTCACTTGCCTAAATGATTGAGGTGCACCACATGCCCACAAAAACACTTAAGTACCTCTTGGTACGTTCGAAGAACTTTCGGACAAGATTTGCATAGCCCAAACTATTCAAACAATGTCCAGACCTATCGTGGGCAAGAACTTCTTCCACACAAATGTCATTGAAGGCCTTAGCAAAAAAAGCATCCCATTTTGCCTGAACTTTTGCTGACTTGTCCATTTCAAATCTCCACAGACTAATAAATATATAAAACACAAGCATTCAACATTATATTTGAAGAAAAATTCTTAACCAAAGCAATGCAGCTCTAATTCCTAAAACAAAAAGCATTCAACATCTGCACAGACATATCCCTGGCCATGGTACTCATCTATAATTCATCCTTTTGTAATACAAATCAAAGCAATCCATAGATCGGGTATGAAGAAAAGTACCTCAACAAATCAAGGGAACTAGGATGGAGGGGATCGTAGACGAAGCGAAACACCTTCAGTCGGAGTAGAGGAAAGGGTGACGGGGGAGACGGCCTCCACCTACCGAACAGCTGCGGGTGCCTCCGGAGAAGATGCCAGCGGGAGGAGCGGCGCGAGCGGAGGGGAGGGGCGGCGTGAACCCTAGCGAGCGAGTCACGAGTGGAGGGGAGCGGACGGGAGACGGACGGGTGAGCGGAGGGGCAGAGGGTGGAAAAAGAGTCGCGTTGTGAGAAACGCAGTCGCTCGCTCGCGGTTCGCAAAACGCCGGTACAAGTTCATTTATGATTGTTTTCACCTCCCCGATGATTACATAATCTAAAATATTTCCACCTCGATTCCGATTATAAGCGAAAACAAACACACCCATAGGCTTGTTTCGTGAGGCAGAGTGGGATGTCGACTCCTCCAAACACACAGAAGCGTTTCTACTGGTGCGGCTCCTCCGGCTCCATGCCAAACCTAGGGCCAGTTTAGTTCCAAAATTTTTTGGCAAAATGGGCACGGTAGCATTTTCGTTGTTATTTGACAAATAGTGTCCAATCATAGTCTAATTAGGCTTAAAAGATTCGTCTCGTGGATTTCGTCTAAATTGTGTAATTAGTTTTATTTTTTATTTATATTTAATACTTCATGCATGCATGTAAAGATTCGATGTGACGAGGAATATAAAAAATTTTGCAAAATTTTTGGGAACTAAACTGAGCCCTAGCGCCAGCGCCGGAGCCGAAGCTGCACCAAACACGCCCTAACGTGTTCGCCCAAATAATACGTTTTCACAGGGCGGGTTTACGCGTCTGCCCTGACGAAGCGCGATGCAGTAGCTCGCCGTTCCGTCGCCCCAACGGAACACGCACGCACGCGGCGGACTCCGTCGTCCGAGTCATCGGACGACAGGCCCGGGGTCTCCCTCTTCCACTCCCTTCCCTCAGATCCAAGTCCGTTTCTCCATTCCATCCCTCTCCCTAGCCCAGCCAAGGAATCAGTCCTCAGTGAATCCCGCACCCGGATCAATCTCGCCCAGATTCATCCATCCCAGGTGGGTTGGGGGCGTCGGTGGGGGAATGGGGGAGGGAATCAGCGGCGACGCCGGCCTCGCCGCGGCGCCGTACGACCAGTGGGTGCTGCTGAGCCCCGCCGGGGGCTCGCCGCGCCCGCCCGCGCGCTATAAGGTATGGCACGAGCGGTTCCTGCCTTTCTGCTGCTGCTGTTGTTATACCTACTACTGTATCATTCGATCGATTTCCTCGTCACCATTACCGTTGCTGGCGGCGATCTCGCTGTGATTTCGTAACCAGCTAGGAGCCTTCCTAGTGTGCCGCCACCATCATCACTTCATATTCATTACTGGGTGCAAATTCGATCGGTGCAAACAGATGCATCGCCTGCCACAGATTGCAGCAGGAACCGCGCTGTAGTTCTGCCTTCTAGTGTCCGTCCCGTTTATGTCTAGCGGCTAGTTTTAGCTTAGCTCACGAGGAAGGGACATTGGCCCATCAAGCGGTAATTTCCGTCCATGTGTCTATGCTGCACTAGGACGACGGGGTGAATGGCGGAATGAATTAGATCTGCTGGCCGTGGTGTGTTGTGCGTTGATTGAACCCTCTGCTTCGGTTACCGCCCTCACTCCTCAAGTGCGCTGATATGTGACAGCATGCCGCGCAAGTGGTCCAAGACAAGCTGTATGTGGTCGGAGGGAGTCGCAACGGCCGTTCTCTATCGGATGTCCAGGTTTGCCACGCCACTAAATCTCATCCCTCACGGTTTTCCGTTACCTATATTTGAACAAACTCGGACACGTTTGGCAGGTTTTTGATTTTAGGACATCCACGTGGTCAGCGTTAAACCCTGCTAGAGACTCAAACCAGCTGAATCATGAAAACAATGCCACAGGTGGATCTTTCCCAGCATTAGCAGGCCACAGTTTGGTAAACATACAATCCTTCCTTTTTAATGGATTTTTTTACTGTCTTGTTCATTCGATCCAAACAGCTATTATGATCTATGCTGACCGTTGTTTTTTGCTCAGGTCAAGTGGAAAAACTATCTCGTGGTTGTAGCTGGAAACACGAGGTCATCATCATCATCAAATAAGGTTTCAGGTATTTCTTCATGAAACCATTACATTTTTTGTAACACACTAAACTTAGAGCAGAAAAATGTGAGATCATAGATTTCCTTTGACGCACATATAGTTCTCAGTACACCAGTAATTCAGTTGTTTCCCGTGCTTCGTTGATGTACCCCTTTTTCCCAAAACATTGCCTGTTGCGTGTTAATTTTATTGTAGTGATCTCAGTTCTACAAGAACCAAACTGATTGTAAATGATAGTGCTGAATTTCTGAATGCAGTTTGGCTTATTGATGTGCAAGCCAATAGCTGGTCTGCTGTTGATACTTATGGAAAAGTTCCAGTAAGAATCCTTTCTTCTGCACTTAAAAACAAACTGATTTGTAAGTGAACTGGTGCACATGTTTACCAGGGACCTTGCTGAGTTCTATTGTTTTTTTTAGACAGCTCGAGGTGGCCAATCTGTATCCCTACTTGGTTCTCGATTACTAATGTTTGGTGGAGAGGATAACAAGAGAAGGCTACTGAATGATCTTCATATACTTGACTTGGAGACAATGATGTGGGAAGAAATCAAATCAGAGTAAGAATTATGTACAGCTTATACTGAAAATATCCTTGTGTAATTCCAAGCTCTTGCTGAGCTTATTGTTTTGTTTTCCTATTGTGAAATAGGAAAGGTGGTCCGGCTCCTAGGTACGATCATTCAGCTGCTGTTTACGCTGACCAGTATCTTCTGATCTTTGGTGGCTCTTCTCACTCTACATGCTTCAATGATCTTTACCTACTCGATTTGCAAACTGTAAGTACTGAATGTTGTTTACGAGTTAGGTTACACAAGTTCATTTGTGTTCTTATATACTTTGGAACTTCGAATAATTTTACAAAAACAATCTGTTGCAATCCATCTTCTAATCTTGTTCTTTGATTGCTTATGAGTGCCTTCAAATCATTTTACACGTACTAGTAGTTTTGGTTTTAGTAGGACTACCAAATTCAAAAACTTTACCAAGTTAATAGTAATTACAATCCATTGATAGGGTAGGACTCCATTTCACTATGTCTAAAAGAAGCTGCTGTATGGCATAAGGTATTAAGGTGACATGCAGACATGCTAAGCAAATTACACCGTACTTCTACAAGATGGGATCAAGTCTATGTTCTCTCTCTCTCTCTCTCTCTCTCTCTCTCTCCGAAGTTTAACATTAAATTTGAAGACTCCAATGAACATAGGAATGAATAATATACTTTCAATACTCGCTTAGGTAATTTCTTGTGCTAACAGCTGGAGTGGTCTCAACCTGATGCCCAAGGAGCACATATAACTCCTAGAAGTGGTCATGGTGGTGCTATGATTGATGAAAACTGGTACATTGTTGGTGGTGGAGATAATGCAAATGGTAATGTGCACAGGATGCTGCAATTAGTGTTTATATTTTTTTTGGGTACAATTACTTATGATCTAATATCTATGTAAATGCACATGTTGCAGGTTCCACTGATACAATTGTAATGAATGCTTCCAAGTTTGTGTGGTCAGTGGTCACCAGCGTCTCAGCTAGAGATCCTCTAGCTTGTGAGGTAAGAAATATTTGGTGCAATTGTGTTTCCTAGTTCTGGAATTAGCTAAACTCACCATAAAGTAAGGTAGTCTTGTAGCAGCATTCCATCTGCAATTTCATGTCTCGAGTGCATGGATGTAAAATTGTAATAGACTCACATTGACAACTTTTTATTTTGCCTTCTGTACACTGCTTATTTACTAAATATCATATTATCATGATTATTCACATCTAACTCTTGTTTTCATTTTTTTTTTCCAACACTTGTCTAGATTTGGTTACAATACTTTTGTGGATAGATGTTAGGGATGGCTTAATGCTTTGCAATCAGGTTTAACTTTTACTCTTGCAAACACCATTACAAAATGCCATGCCATCTTTGTGGTACTTTCATTTGCAATTCTTTTTGTTTCAACATTAGCCTAAATAAATGACAGTGTGCTGTTTATTTTTGGGGGCAACAATCAAATATGCCATTAAGAAACACATTCATGTTCCTTAGATCTTGAGCTTTGCAAAATGTGGTGATGTAAGACTAAACTGTGACTTACCAACACACTTTTAATACTATCTTTTGACTTGTGCTTATTTGATACTTTATACAGGGTCTCACCCTTTGCTCAACCACAGTTGATGGTGAAAAGGTTCTAATTGCCTTTGGCGGTTACAATGGGAAATACAGCAACGAGGTGCTCAGTTTAAGTGAATGATATCTAGTCATATTACCTTTTTTTTTTTGGGGGGGGGGGGGGGGGAATGATTCATGTGTTATATGTCAGATATTAGATTCATTTTCTGGGATTGTCTTCGTATATGTTAGCGGCTTGAGTGCCTGAGTTTCTTTCAGTTATCTATTCCTAATGTTAAAAGACATGCTTAACTATCTGACAAAAATGAGCACTTTGCTGCAGATCTTTGTTTTGAAACCCAAGGCAAGAAATTTAGTTCAACCTCGTCTTCTTCAATCACCAGCTGCAGCTGCCGCCGCAGCTTCTGTGACAGCTGCCTATGCTGTAATTACTGCTACAGATGAGAAAACCAGAGATATTGTTGCTACAGATGATTTTGACATCAAGAGAGCTCAACCTGCAAGTAATTCCAAAAAGTTCGTTGCCGAAATTGATGTACTTAATGGAGAGAATGGTAAACTAGCGTCCAGACTGGCAGAAGTTCGCGATGAAAACTCAAAACTAAAGGATAAATTAGACATGGCAAACTTGTCATATGGTGAATTAGCAAAGGTAAAGCTTTCTTTACGTTCTGCAATATGGAATTCTTGAATTTTTGTTGACAATCTCTGCCTTTTCCCCTTTCAAAGGAGCTTAAATCAGTTCAAGATCAACTAGCAGCAGAGGGTTCAAGATGCCAGAAGCTTGAGGTGCTAAACTTAAACATACAATTGATTCGCTGATCCTGAAAATACTTATTTTCTGGTTTCCTTCTTATGCTTCTGATCACTTGTCTTTTTTCCTGAATCTCTCAACTTAGTCGCAAATTACTGCTGCACGGAAGAGACTGGAATCTGCTGGTTCTTTGGAGAATGAACTAGACGTACTGCGTCAACAAATATCTCAGGTGGAGCAAACCATTGCAACGACTCAGAGACGAAAATCTGGGGGTGTTTGGAAGTGGGTGGCAGGTGGTGCAGAGGTCTCTGACGACGAATAGTAAGTCCTATCTGCAGCATGCTTGGATCGAACAATGTTTGATGTACTCAGGGTTTCAGCTACAGTTGTAGCTTTATGGTTTCCATTCCACACGACCTTTTTGGTCAGAAACTTGTTCAAATAGGGTTCTAACTCATGAATTGTCTAGTGCACACTGCATCATGCTGTTGCTAAGTTGTACTCTGTTTCAAATTGTAAGTCGTTTTAGTTTTGTCCTAAGTTAAATATGTCTAACTTTGGCCAAGTTTATAGAATTAACATCTACAATATCAAATAAATGCAATGATGACGTGGACATTAAATCATAATTATCTTGGATTTTTCACATTTATTTTTACTTAACAGAAGACAATAGAAACCTTGTAGATGGTATAGCCTTTTTGACCAAGATTTTATGGCACACTAAATTATGTTTGCCGGGAACTTTAGGGGAGACGTATGTGATTACCTAATCTCTAGTACATCGTTTATCTAAAAAATCTCTACTACATCGTTTATCTAAAAAATCTCCAGTACATCTGAAGGTCTTTTGAGTTTAGATTTTTATATGTTTCATACTTATGGGACGAAAAAAAATGCAAAAGTTGTCACTTGAAATCTTAGAGGTAGGGACTTATAGCGTTGTAAGTATGGGGGTAAACTCTGCATCTTTTTTTCCCCATTCACATCATAAACTCACGGACTGCTTCCATACAATTTGATAGTAGAAATTATCAGCTTCTACTTTATAACTCAACATTTGATACTAGAAATTTCGACTGATTGTAACTTTTGAATCATGCTTCATCAGGTTGACAAGCAGCTTCCGAACAGGAAATGAAAGCGGAGGATCTGCTACAGTTTTGAGGCAGCTTGTCTGTTCCCAGTTACCGGGTGCTTCCTCAAGATCTTGCTCATGGTTGATCTTGAAAATATGCCTCCTGAAATAATCTTGTTTATCTTCTTAGGTGGTGGCACCTGGTAGAAAATTTTCCTAGGTAGTCTTAGACAATAATTCAACAGTAAGAGCATAGCATCATACAAGTATACCAAAGACTGAGATTGTATCACATTGGATTATTAGCTAGCTAGCACTTTGTTTATGTCGTCTGATACCCCTTTGTTTCCGTTTGGTTCTCCGGCGTGCCGGACAGCAGTTGCATCAGCTGGACCCACGGCAGCCTCCGGCGGAACTCCTCCCGCGCCCCTGGCGTCAATGGTGTGGGCACCACGATCACCCGCCTCAGCGAAGAGAGCTTCCCATCTAGCGGCACGGGAGCGGCGAGAGCTTGAAAGCTCTAGTTTGGTTTTGGTGAAACCCTAAGTGCTAACCTTGTTTATCAAAGTGATTATGAGATAGGTAGTACTACTCAAAGTGGTGAAACAAATGAAGATCATGACATGATGGTGACGATGGCATGATGATGATTAAATGCTTGGACTTGGAAAAGAAGAAAGAAAAATAAAAAAGTTCAAGACAAAGATGAAACTTGATAGGAGCTTTTTCGTTTTGGTGGTCGAGACACTTAGTGAGTGATCATATTTAGGATTGATAGCCGTACTATTAACAGTGGTGAAACTCGTATCGAAATGCGGTTATCAAAGTGCTACTAGATGCTCTAACTCATTGTATATGCATTTAGAATCTAGTGGAGTGCTAACATCCTTTAAAATATTTGTGAAAATATGCTAACATATGTGCACAAGGTGATACACTTGGTGGTTGGTATATTTGAGCAAGGGTAAAGAAGATAGAGTTGAAAAGGAGTTAGTCGCGCTGGTCATAGAGTGACCGGACGCGTCTAGTAGACATACTGGACGCGTTCGGTATTTTGTCGAGAATTCGAGTAGTCTGACAGAAGTGACCGGACGCATCCGGTCGCCACACCGGAAGCGTCCGGTATTTGGACTTGAGGTGAAGCGACTAAGAGAAAGTGATCGGACTCAGTGGAGTGATCGGACGCTGATGAGTTACTGTTCAGCGTCAGGTCAAAATGATGTAGCCCGATATAGGTTTGCAGAGAAGCGATCGGACACGTCCGATCGCTAGTATGAACCAAGAAATCTCGGTCTTCAGCGCTATATTTGATTGGACTCTAGGAGCGTCCGGTCCGGTGTGACTAGACGCGTTCGGTCAGCCCAGAGCGGCTCTGGGAGCTCTATGGACTCGGTCGGACGCTGCTTCTCCCGTGTCCGATCCGGTGTGACCGAACACGTCGCGTTGGATCGTAGTTGAGCGTGGGACTCGTGGCAGCAACGGCTACTTCTTTTGAATGGGACACGTGGCGGTCAGGCTACGACTGGACGCGTCCAGTCGCCACACCTAGAGTTACTCTTGGTGGTTGTCGCCACCTAGATGGCTTGGAGCAGCGAGGATCGTCGAGCGGAGGTTAGTGATTGTCTACGGCTCTGATCGTGGTGATTGTGAGGGGTTCTTGACCTTTTTTTAGCGGAGAGCCAAAAGGTACTCTAGTAAATTGCTCGTGGCTTATGTGATCCTCATCTTGTGTTGGTTGTGCGGCACCCTATTGATGGTTTGGCGTGTGATACCAATTAGCGCGTGAATCTTCAAGTGAGTGAATCGCCACAACGAGAACTAGCTTGCTAGCAAGCAAGTGAACCTCGGTAAAAAATCATTGTCATTATTTGATTCCGATGTGATTGGTATTCATTAGTATTCATTCGTGTGATTGATTGGTTTATTTCTCAACTCGATGGTATAACTATCTTGCTCTATCTATTTATATTACCGCAAATTAGTTGTTATGCTATTTAGTGTAGCTAGTCGTGAGAGCTTGTTAGTTTGGTTAGTGTGGCCCTTTAGTTAGCCTTTGAGAGCACACTAACTTAGTGTAGCAACATAGTCATTGTGTGAATAGAGACTATAGAAACTAGAATTATGGTAGGTGACTTACATTTTTAGTAGGCTAGCGCAACACTCGCTTTGCCATCTTATTGACTAATCATTTGTCTTAGTGTTGTAGAAATTTTAATAGGCTATTCACTCCTACTCTAGCTATTAGGACCTTTCAAATGGTATCAGAGCCATGTTATCGTGATTTGAGGCTTAACAACCTTCGGTGTAAAAATGTCTTAAATCAACAACAGCAAGAAGCCACCCTAATTTGATGGATCAAATTATCTCTATTGGATGGCTAAGATAACAACTTATATCAAGTCAATAAACATGAAGGTTTGGAAGGTGGTGGAGACCAAGATTGAGATTGATGATGAAGAGGCTCCCACCGCCGCCGAAGAGATGCTACTTCAAAATAATGTCATTGCTCTTAGTGCCATTCATGATGTTTTAGATGGGAGAACATTTGAGCAAATCAAAAATATTGAGAGAGCTCATGAGACATGAAAAAAGTTAGAAGAATCATTTGAGGGCACTCAAGCCGTGAGTTTGCAAGCTTCAAGATGAAGGAGGATGAGAGTGTGCCAAAGATGTTACATAGGCTTCAAATGCTTGTAAATGATCTCAAAGCACTTGAAGAGGAGGTGAAGGATAAAGACTTCTCTCATAAGTTCTTGAGATGCTTACCCTCAAGATTTGACATATTGATCATTATTCTAGTGAGGAGTGATTTGCACACCATGACACCAAACCAAGAGTTGGAAGATATAATGACCAATGATATATATAAAGATGATGATGAGAAGAAAAAAAGAAGAAGAAAGATGAGAAGAAGAGTGTGGCATTTAAGGCCACATCATCAAAGGGCAAGCCAAAGCAAGAATCATCAAGTGAAGATGAAGACTTGAGCTTTGATGAGATGGATGATGAGAAGATGACTCTCTTTGTCAAGAGATTTGTCAAGTTCATGATGAAAAAAGGCTATCGTGCTAGAAGAAAGAAATCTTCATCCAAGAACAAGGAAGAGTCAAGAAGGTGCTTCAAATATGGAAACAAAGATCATCTTATTGTTCAATGCCCATACAATAGTGATAATGATGATGACAACAAGAAGAACAAGAAGAATAAAAAGAAGAAGAAGAAGGACAAGATGACCTTCAAGAAGAAGGGTAATTCATATGTGGTCACTTGGAATAGTGATGCTTCCTCAAGTGATGATAATAATAGTGATGATGACAAGACCATCAAGAAGAAAGCACTTGTAAGCATTGCTATAAATGAGAAGCCTTCGCTCTTCGACACTTCATCATGCTTTATGGCTAAGGCCGCTAAGGTACAAACTTGTGATGATGGTAGTGATGAGAAAAATGATAATAAAAATGAAAATAAAAGTGATAGCGATAATGATAAACCAACTAAGGATGAACTACTTGACATGCTAGATGATACTAAAAATACTTTGACATTAAGAGAAGAGAATGCAAAAGCTTGCATAAGGAATTAAAAGCCCTTAAGCAAGCCTTTGATGAGCTTAATGCATCTCATGAGAGGCTAGAGGAAGCCCATGAGAAGCTTGACAAGGCTCACAAAAAGCTCGAAAAAGCTCATTCCTCTTTGCTTAATGAACAAAATAAGAAGAAGCATATTGAGACATGTAATGTAGGCTTAACTTATGATTTAATTGATGAATCATTATATATGCCTATCATTGTTGCTCCCACTAATCCTTCTTGTAGCACTTTCGCTTCCACCTCATCTAGTAATGATGGTTTTACTAGTGATGCCTCACTAATGGTTGAGAATGAGACCCTCAAGAAGAAGGTCAATAAGCTCACTCACACTTTGGCTAAGGCTTATGGTGGTGAAGACCGCTTGCTTATGTGCTTGGGTAGCCAAAGAGCTTCTCTCTATAAAAAGAGATTGTGATATATCCCTAAAAAAGACAAGGCGGCCTTTGCTCCTCACAAGACTAGTTTTGTGAAGAACAATAATCGATTTTGCACTAGTTGTAAGCAAGTTGATCATAAAGAGCATGAATGCAAGAACAAGAGCAAAAATGCTAATGTATCCTTCATTAAGCTTGATTCTTTCTATATGCTTACCAAGGGTGCAAATGGTGTAAAGGCTAATTCATTGGTAAACCATGGATGAGCTCAAAAAAGAAAGTCATTTAGGTAACAAAGAGCTTAGTAACTAACATTTAAGGACCCAAGCAAGTTTAGGCAACTAAAAAGAATTTATCTTCTTTTATAGGTCAATTATAAAGCCGGAGGAAGACATTGGATTCTTGATAGTGGGTGCACTCAACATATGACCGGTGATGCAAGAATGTTCAACTCAATCAGCACCAATGACAATGATGGTTATGATAGTATCACATTTGGTGACAATAGAAAAGACAAGGTCAAAGGGCTTGGTAAGATCGCAATATCCAATGACATAAGCATTTTCAATGTGTTGCTAGTAGAGAGCTTGAACTTCAATTTGCTATCCATGGCTTAATTGTGTGATCTTGGATTCAAATGCATATTTAGGGTAGATGTAGAGATCATAATTGTAGATGTGTTTAACTTGATCTTTAAAGACTTTAGATATGAGAATATATACTTGGTTGATTTTAATGCTAGTGAAGCTAAATTATCTACATGTTTGTTTACTAAGTCTAGCATGAATTGGTTATGGCATAGAAGGCTTAATCATGTTGAAATGAAACAATTGAATAGATTGGTTAAGCATGACTTGGTTAGATTCTTGAAAGATATAGTGTTCGAGAAAAATAAGCTTTGTAGCTCTTGTCAAGCCAGAAAACAAGTTGGAAACATTCATCCTAAGAAAAGCATGATGAGCACTAGTAAAGCATTTGAGTTATTGCACATGGACTTGTTTGGACCAACTCAATACACTAGCATTGGTGGTAATAAATATGACTTTATGATAGTGGATGATTATACTAGATATATTTGTGTATTCTTTCTAGTGGACAAAAATGATGTGTTTACAACATTCAAATCATTTATCAAGGGTATTCATAATGAGTTTGAAACAACCATCAAGAGAGTTAGAAGTGACAATAGTAGTGAGTTTAAGAACACTAAAATTGTTGAGTTGTATGATGAATTTAGAATTAGATATTAATTCTCGGCTAAGTACACTCCACAATCAAATGGTCTTATTGAGAGAAAGAATAGAACACTCATTGATATGACAAAGTCTATGCTTAGTGAGTACAATATAAGAATCTTTTTGGGCTAAAGCTATCAACACGACTTGCTATTATAACAACCGCCTCTATTGTCACCCATTGAAAGAGAAGACACCATATGAGCTCTTGAATGGTAGAAAACCCAACATTACATATTTTTGGGTGTTTGGTTACAAATGCTATATCTTGAAGAAAGGCACTAGATTGGACAAGTTTGACAAGAAATGTGATATAGGATTCCTACTTGGATACTCAACTACTAGCAAAGTATATAGAGTTTTTAATTTGGATAGTGGTACTCTTGAGGAAGTTCATGATATTGAATTTGATTAAACCAAGGGTTCACAAGAAGAAAATGAGAACTTGAAAGATGTTAGAGGCATTCAACTTTCAAATGTCATGAAGAACATGGATGTTGGTGAATTAAGGCCTAGACAAGTGAATGATGATAAAGATGATCAAGTACAAGTGCGCTCTAACTCAAATATGCAAGATGATATAAATTAAGTTAGTACTAATGGCTCTTATGATAATGAATAAAATCAAGTGGCTAGTACATCATCTCAATCCAATGATCAAGCAAGTACAAGCAATCAAGTTTTAAAACTCCAACCAACCAATATTGCAATGGATCATCCATTGAACATTATCATTAGTGATATTTCAAGAGATGTACAAACTAGATCAAGATTGGCTTCATTTTGTGAGTATTTCTTATTTGTGTCATCTATTGAACCAAAGAAGATAGATGAAGCATTGAAGGATATTAATTGGGTGAATGTTATGCATGAAGAATTGAATAACTTCATAAGAAATCAAGTATGTGAATTGAGAGAGACCAAAGGGACACAATATGATTGAAACTAAATGGGTCTTTAGAAACAAGCAAGATCAAGATAGGATAGTAATAAGGAACAAAGCAATATTGGTAGCACAAGGATATACATAAGTTAAAGGTCTTGACTTTGAAGAAACATATGCCCTAGTTGCTAGATTAAAAGCAATTAGAATCTTGCTAGCCTATGCTTGTGTCCACAACATCAAGCTTCATTAAATGGATGTCAAGAGTGCATTTCTCAATGGTTACATCAATAAAGAAGTATATGTTGAGCAACCTCCCTGTTTTAAAGATGACAAAAAGCCTGACCATGTGTACAAGTTGAAAAAGGCATTGTATGACTTGAAGGAAGCACCTAGAGCATGGTATGAGAGATTAAGAGGCTTCCTACTCTCTAAAGGGTTCATGATGGGCAAGGTTGACACCACTCTTTTCATCAAGAAGATTGGAAAAGATTTATTTATGTTGCAAATCTATGTTGATGCCATCATATTTGGATCAACCAATAAAGACTTTTGTGATGAGTTTGGAAAGATGATGGCTAATGAGTTTGAGATATCCATGATTAGAGAGTTAAGTTACTTTCTTGGTCTTCAAATCAAGCAATTGAAGAATGGTATATTTGTGAGTCAAGGCAAGTATATCAAAGATATGATCAAGAAGTTTGGCATGAGTAATAGCAAAGCCATTAGCACACCAATGGAAAGAAATGGCAACTTGGACAGTGATGCAAGTGGCAATATGGTGGATCAAAAATTGTATCGGTCTATGATTGAAAGCCTACTCTATGTGACCGCATCAAGGCCGGATGTCACGTTTAGTGTATTCATATGTGCAAGATTTTAAGTCTCACCAAGAGAGTTATTTGAAGGCTACAAAGAGAATATTGAGGTACTTGAAGTATACACCAAATGTTGATTTGTGGTATCTCAAAGAAGTAAAGTTTGAGCTAGTTGGTTACTCCAACTCGGATTATACGGGATGCAAGGTTGAAAAAAAGAATACCTCGGGTATATGTCAATTATTGAGAAGATCACTTGTTTCATGGTCATCAAAGAAGCAAAATAGTATTGTATTATCAACCGCCGAAGACGAATACATATCCGCCGGTAGTTGTTGTGCACAAGTACGTTGGATGAAGGTCACTTTGAGTGACTTTGGAATCAAGTTCAAAAAAATACCATTGCTATGTGACAATGAGAGTGCAATCAAGTTGACCAACAATCCGGCTCAACATGCAAGAACAAAACATATTGATGTCCGCCACCATTTCATAAGAGATCATCAACAAAAAGAGGATATTTGCATTGAGAGTGTAGGCACCGAAGATCAACTAGCTGATATATTCACCAAGCCATTGGATGAGAAAATGTTTTGCAAGCTAAAGAATAAGTTGAACATATTGGATTTCTCAAATATGTGTTGATGCACCCCCCACTTATATGACATGCCTCTCCTTCGAGCAATCCAAGATAAAACTTGATTGGCATGGCATACATCCTTGCTAAGGACATGTTTAGTTCATCTAGTCATTTTTCACATTTAATAGGCTCATTCATGAAAATCAAATAATTTTAATGTTTGTATGGTACCACTATTGCTTCTATGCTTATTTTGGTCTAGTGGTACCATATGACATGTTTGTGGGCTTATAAACCTAGTGTTTAATTTAGAAAATGAGCTATAAGTGTTTAACTCAACATGGTACAAGATAATCCTTATTTTGAGGTGTGAAGAAGCTTGTCCTTAGATCAAACCGAGTTAAATATCTTTGACAGATAATCTAGATTGGACCAAATTTAGAAAAATGATCCTCACCCCATTGATTGACATTGATTATCCTAACCTATCTATCATTTAATCCTTTGTGGTCACTGATGATAAAGGGGGAGAAATAGTATACAAAGATAGTGAAAAGACAACAAGGGGAGAGAAACAAAGATATAAGTAGATATAAATGATAGGGGGAGAAATAGTGAAAATTGACATAGAAGAAGAGATATGATAAAGAAAAGGATCAATTAAAATTTTAAGCATACAAGTAGGGGGAGCAAGCTCATAAACTTGGTGGATGCATTTGAATGCGCATTTCATATGTTTGCTTGTATGACACAAGTTTTAAATTTCAATATCCATGCTTATGTGGTGTATGCTAGTTGTAAGTTTGATAAAATAAAAAACTAGCATGCATAGGTTAAATAACTAGAGTAATGCTCATATTATGAAAATTAGATCCTTACTTCTAATGTTGATCTCACGGGATATTCTAGTTTTTATGTCTGTCTAGTTACTAATGGTGCTAAGAATGGTATATTGGTGCACTCCGATTGGTACCACGCTTCAAAGGTCTATCTTTTATACCTTAGCATAATTTGGTAGATATTGTCTCCCATACTTTCTATCTAAGTATATGTACAAGCTATAACCCAAACTCTTAGCACATATGTAGGGGGGAGCAATTGCTACCATTTAGGGTTCATGAAACTTGTCCATATCCTTTTACGTATGATAAATATGCTTAGGAAAGCAATATGGATTTAATTAAATTTTAATTCATATATTTATGTAAGGGTTGCCATCAATTATCAAAAAGGGGGAGATTGAAAGTTTTAGTTTGATTTTGGTGAATTGATGAAATCCTAAGTGCTAACCTAGTTTATCAAAGTGATTATGAGATAGGTAGCACTACTCTAAGTAGTGACGTAAATAAAGATCATGACATGATGATGATGATGGCATGATGATGATCAAATGCTTAGACTTAGAAAAGAAGAAAGAAAAATAAAAAGCTCAAGACAAAGGTGAAACTTAATAGGAGCTTTTTCGTTTTGGTGATCAAGGCACTTAGTGAGTGTGATCATATTTAGGATCGATAGCCGTACTATTAAGAGGGGTGAAACTCATATCGAAATGCAGTTATCAAAGTACCACTATATGCTCTAACTCATTGCATATGCATTTAGAACCTAGTAGAGTGCTAACACCCTTGAAAACATTTGTGAAAATATGCTAACACATGTGCATAAGGTGATACACTCGGTGGTTGGCACATTTGAGCAAGGGTAAAGAAGATAGAGTTAAAAAGAGTTAGTCGCGCTGGTCACAGAGTGACCGGACGCGTCCGGTAGATATACGGTATTTTGTTGAGAATTCGGGTAGTCTGACAGAAGTGACTGGACGTGTCCGGTCGCCCCACCGGACGCGTCCGGTATTTGGACCCGAGGTGAAGCGACTAAGAGAAAGTGATCGGACTCAGTGGAGTGACTGAACGCTGACGAGTTACTGTTCAGCATCAGGTCAAAGTGATGTACCCCGATATAGGTTTGCAGAGAAACGACCGAACACGTTCGGTCGCCAGAACCAGGAAATCTCGGTCTTCAGCGCTATATTTGATCGGACTCTGGGCGCGTCTAGTCTGGTCGGCCCAGAGCTGCTCTGGGAGCTCTCTAGACTCGACCGGATGCTGCGTCTCTCGTGTCTGGTCTGGTGTGACCGGACACGTCCGGTCGGCCCAGAGCTGCTTTGAGAGCTCTCTGGACTCGACCGGACACTGCGTCTCCTACGTTCGCTCGGCCAGACCAGACGCGTCTGGTCGTAATTGAGCGTGGGACTCGTGGCAGCAACGGCTACTTCGTTTGAATGTGACACGTGGCGGTCAGGCTACGACCGGACGCGTTCGATCGCCACACCGGACGCGTCTAGTGTGCACGACCTGCTCGTCCGGTCGTCCCGCAGTCAGCCCAATAATTGAGCTAACAGCTCTATTATTTGCGAGTGTCTATAAATATTGTTCGGTCGGTTCTAGCTCACTCTCTTGGCTATTTATATTGACATAACAACCTTGTGATCTTAGCCAAAGCCCTTCCACTCATCTTTATTATTGATTCATTATTTTGTGAGATTGAGAGTGAATCCAAGCGCATTGCTTGAGTGTTTGCATCTAGAGGCACTTGGTGTTCGTGTTTTGCTACGGGATTCGCTTATTTTTCTTGGTGGTTGCCGCCACCTAGACAGTTTGGAGCAGCGAGGATCGATGAGCGAAGGTTGGTGATTGTTTTCGGTTCCGATCGTAGTAACTGTGAAGGGGTTTTTGACCTTTCCCCAGCGGAGAGCCAAAAGGTACTCTAGTAAATTGTTCGTGGCTTGTGTGATTCTCATCTTGTGTTGGTTGCGCGGCACTCTATTGAGAGTTTGACGTGTGATGCCAATTAGCGCGTGAACCTCTAAGTGAGTGAATCGTCACAACAAGGACTAGCTTGCCAGCAAGCAAGTGAACCTCGGTAAAAAAAACTATTGTGTCATCATTTGATTTCGAAGTGATTGGTATTCATTCGTGTGATTGATTGGTTTATTTCTCAACTCGGTGGTATAACCATCTTGCTATATCTATTTACATTACCGCAAACTAGTTGTTAAGCTCTTTAGTGTAGCTAGTCATGAGAGCTTGTTAGTTTGGTTAGTGTGGCTCTTTAGTTAGTCTTTAAGAGCACACTAACTTAGTACAGCAACATAGTCATTATGTGGATAGAGACTATAGAAACTAGAATTGTGGTAGGTGACTTACATTTTTAGTAGGCTAGCGCAACACTCGCTTCGACATCTTATTGACTAATTATTTGTTTTAGTGTTGTTGTAGAGATTTTAATAGGCTATTCACCCCCTTTAGCCATTAGGACTTTTCATAGATGCCGCAGCCTTGTTGGGCGTCGCCACGAAGTCCGTGGCGACGTGCGCGACCACCGCCTCTCTCGCCGCCCTCAGATCGGACTGCGACGATGGCAGAGGCAGCGGCACCGTGGTGGCTCCTGTAGCTGGGAGCCCGAGGGCGAGCAGCGGCAGGCCGTGGGCGCTGCACATGGGAAGGGAAGCCAGACACACCCGGCGGCGGCCGCCGCCGCCGTCCGCGACGCGGGCCATGGCAGTCACGAGGTCGGCGTGCGTCATCATGACTACGGTGGCGGTTGTTGACTTGTTGTCGTGGACGGGTAGGCCAGGAACGCCACATCGGAGTCGGACACGGCCACCACCTCAGCAGCAGCGGCAGCAGGGTCCACAGGGTCACCGCTGTCGATGAGCTCCTCGGCCGAGAGCGTTGCGGGATCCTCCGGCGACCGCGACGTGAGGAGCGGCGGCGGCAGACCCATGACGGCGGGGGCGAGCTTCGCGGCCACATCGGGCACGGCGACGACCATGGCCGCGCCCGAGTCGCGCGCGGCGGCAGCTACCTCGGCGGGCGTGGCGTCCGGGTCGGCGGCGAGGACGCCGAGGAGTACCTACGGGAGCAGGAGCGAGTTGCGTGAGAGGACCAGGACGGTGTCACCGCGGCCGAGGCGGAGCGCGGAGGCGAGGGACAGCACGGCCCGCCGGAGGGCGGAGAAAGAGAGGCTCGTGCCCGTGCCCGTGGTGGCGTCGATGAAGGCGGCAACGTCGGCGGCCGTTGTGCCAGGGTGGGGCAGGCGAGACAGCACGAAGGCTGCCGCGTCGTCGCCGGCCACGGGGAGGAGGAGCTGGAGCTCTTCCATGCGCGCGCATCGTCGTCTTGTTGGATCGGCGCTAGCTGGCGGGGGAATTTAAATTTAAAGCAAGGAAGAAGGAAGCAGGCGGGCGGGAGGGGCGTGGTGGAGTCCGCGCTTGTTTGTCCGGTGGGGTGGGCGGTGGCGTCAAGGCCAGCGACGGCTGGACCTGGACGGCGGTGACGATGCCAATGCCAATGCAAGAGCCAAGCCACGACTCAATCCATTCTCTTCCTGACTGGTTCTTTGTGCTGTTGCGATGCCATGTTTTTCTTCTTTTTATTTTAAATGAGATTTGACATCTGAGATCATGTCTTATTTGCAATGTATGTATACGAACGATGTCTGCCAAGTGCCAACTCACTACGTAGCCAGAACACAGCTTACATATAGCGCTCCTTTCTTCAGTAATAATCAGTATGCAGTCAGCTTAAATAGACAGATGACAATATATCTATGATCTATCACAAGATAAAAAAAAAACGGCACAAGTAGTACCGCTCCTAGGTACTGTACAGGCTGAAAGTTCTGTATGGCATTTACATGATCTTTGATGCTACTAGTAATAATAAGCTTATTTAAGGGCGAAAGTATGAGTTCCGCAGGCATCTTCTTTCTAAATTTAATTTCTCCATATGTCCTTTTGAGAGAACGGATTTGTTATTTCACTCCCATTCTAGTATTGCATATACTTTATTGTAAAAATTCCTCATGAACACCTGCGATTACAATTTTTTACCTTAAAAACAACAACTGGTTACAATTTATGAACAATGGAATCATAAGAAAATACGTACGCATCCTTTTGCCATGGAATGTTTTTCTTCGCAACAACACCCCAATTTAAAATATCATAGTTAGACCACCTGGACTTGAACTTGTCCAATGAAGACATGTCAGCTTGCAAAATTGAATGAATTCCAATGATCTGCAAGATAGTTTAACTCAGTAAATTTATAGACCAGATTGACAATTTTAACTTAATTGCTTAATATAACAAAGTAATGCACATACCAATTCTTTTGTTTCTTGTACATAATATTTATTGGTCTATTGTAAGAATCTCGAACTTGAATTTCGTTTCTAGCAGGATGCAGAACACAAAGCCACCAGTGAGTGTCTGTAGTGTTTATGGGAATGAAGATCTACATTCACACAGAGAGCAACATTTAGGACGTGCTTTAACATATGAAATAATAAATTATGATTTTACTCTTACCATATCAGCCTCTAAAAATTCTTGGCATATACCACATGGTTCACCGTATAATAAGGTAAACCTGTTTTTCTCCAGGCTTTCGCAACAATTTGTTGTAGCCATTGACATGTCTCAGCTGCAATTGCATGTTTCTTGTTCTCGGTATCCTTATCCATTCAGAGTTAAGCATACTTACATATGAGCTCATTATCTGCATGACATAAGTTGAAGTACATGAATTACCCAAGTACATAACCATTTTGACTGTCCATCCTCTCTCACAGGTCTAACTAGACAATCCAATTGGCCTGCATTTACATTCAGTCCATCTATACATACTAGATCTTTTTCGGGAGCAACCGCAACTTCCTCTTGAACATATGTAGTGGCAGCAAGTTCAAATTCACTTAAATTCAGCCCTTCAGTGACCTCATCTGCATGAAGAAGAACCAAAGCATGAAAGCATACCAACAGAAGCAGCATTCGTTTTTTTTGTAGACACCCTCTTTTGTTTTAAGTCTGCGTACGGGGACTTCAAGACTTTGCTTGGTTGCCTACTTTCCCTGGTTTTCACCTTTTCAACAAGTGTAGGACTCGAAACAAAATCAATTTTCCTCTTTACTCCTGAAGAAAAGTTCGATCGATCACTGGTTCGAAAAGAAAACTCCCTTTCAGCAGCAGTACCTGGTTCTGGGCAGGGTTTTCCTTTCTCTGATGCAGGAATTGCCTTGTCACTTTCATCATGTATACATCTGAATGGGATTCTCCCGGTTTGCTAGTACCCGCTGAATCGCACTGTTTTTCCTCACACTTTGCTGGCTTATTATTTCCATCAGCTGGCTTTACAAGCATCAAATATTTTAAATGGAAATGGTGTAAGGAACTTTATACTGATAATTCACATTTTCCCATCGTCACTTTTACGTTTATGCGACGGCGCGCACGGGATATCACCTGGTATGGTATTATATGATACTCCTACTCCGATAAGTTAGGCATGGGTTGCGATAGGGGCCAAGTTGGGTCTAGACACCGGCACTTAGGTAGATAGATAAATACTAGTATGTACTAATCGATGCACGTAATAATGTTTCAAGGTATGTAAAAAAGGAATTACTTATACATATTACTTTCCATTTCCAGAAGTTAGAGGAGGACAGATAGGATAATTAAGCAAATAAAATTTATTTCGATTTATGGTGCTATATATAATTCATACTTAGCTCCATTACATACTAATAAATAAGGAGAATGATTAACACTGCCAATAATATAATATAATAGGTATACTTATTTTTGGTAAATAATACAAAAAAGGAATGTTTCTAAGAAATCAAATAATTGTGTGAGGACACCGTCATTAATTAATGGATCACATCGGTGATGATCGGAGCAAAAAGTTGTGTTCGTTGGTGCCCGATGAAATTAAAGCCATACAGAAGAGAAGAAGTAAAACAGTCGGAGGTGGACAGCAACTCCCGCCGGTTGTGTCCACTTTCGGATACGATGGTGGTGCCATCGTATTTATTGGACACATGCATGGAGTATTAAATATAGACTAATTACAAAACTAACTGCACAGATTGAGACTTATTTACGAGACAAATCTATTAAGTCTAATTAGACTCCTGTTTAATCTTTCTAATTAGTACCCGATGCGACATCCACTGAACTTTAGCCCTCGCCGCCGCCGCCGCCGCCGCCTGCTACTACTCGTCTGCAGGTGGTATGGATAGGATCCAATTGTCTCCAGAGACAAATTGGGTTCCAAGAAAGGGTGCGGCCTCGGCATACTTAGGCCCCGTTCGCTGGTACCTGTTGATCTGAAATTTGGCCCCTACGGGCCCATCGTCAGAGCCAGAGATGATTAGAGGAATCAGGTCGTGTTGTATGTCGGTGTAGGAGTAGACGACAGGCCAGCCCACCCTTCCCAGCGATGGTGCATGTCTTGAAAGAGAAACCGCCGCCATCAGCCGGCAACGTCAACGGCAGGTCGAGGTATCCACCGAACGTGGAGACAATGTTGCAGTCCTCGTAAAAGGACCTTGCATTACCCAAGATGAAGTCGATGGTGCCGTTGATTGTGCACTGACTTAAAGTAGTGCAGTCCCCTCGATGGTGCATTTGTAGAAGGTCGCCTTGGATGCGCCATGCATGTTGCCGGTACTCAGTTCGCTGATCTTTCCCTTGAGGATTCCGCTTCTCCTCCGGCCGCGGCGCGTCGTCCCTGAACACGACGCCGCTGGCAATATGAAGAAGTCCGACTCGATGGTCACGCTGCTGCTTCCCTGTGCTCCCAGGGTGGCGGCGGTGTCGTTCCAGGCGATGACGGCAGGGACCTTGGGGTGGCTGGATGGAGGCGAAGGTGACGAACAACGGCTTGCTCCTGCCCAGGAACACCTTCTGATGACGTACCGTTTGGTGTTGCCGTCGGGGATCTTGGCGATGGCCTCGCCGATATGATGGTGTTGACGAAGAGAGCAGGATCTGATGACGTACCGAGAGTGGGGTGTGTGTGTGTGCGCGCCTGACATCGATGGATCGAGCAAGACCAGTGCTAGTGTCATCAGGCATTAGTGGCTATATATATATAATAACCTAGCTAATTTCAGACCATGCATGCTGCCTGGGCCGGGCACTGAACTACCAGGAGGGTAGAGTGGTATTCTGGTCGATACAAAAAATACGATGCGGGGCCTAACGGCATCCAAAGTGTACAAAGTGGCAGATTTTAGGGTATCCGTGTATATTGTGTTAAGCCTAGAAGATTTTAGGGTATCACCTAGTGTTGTGTTAAGCCTATATATCCCATTTGTATCTCCCTGCACAGATTCAGGTGACTGTCCCATCTCAAGGAGCTAGAAGATTGGCCCCTCGATCAGATCACTGAGCTTCTCCAAAGAGTTTGGATGCACAAGACCTTGCCTCCAGAAGAAAATGGAGACTCATTTCACATTTTCACATGCATCAGCAACACGTGGGCCTCAAGGTACTCCTCCCGCATTGACAACCGCTGCGAGCTTTGTGGTAAAGAATGAGAATGATAAGCACCTTTTCTTAGATTCTGACTTCGCTAGAGTAATCTGGTTAAGTGTACAACTTTCGTTGTCCCTTCTCCATTCTGACTCTTGTTCGAATGAGCTATTACAGAAGGCTCACACCAATTTGTGGTATATTTACAAAGCTAGAAACGACTTTTAAGGTCTAATAACAAAAAGTGGACCATCATGAAGCGGTTGCCCTGAGATTTTATGTTGATTATAAGTGGTAATCGTCTTATAACTTACTCTGTAGACTACGTAGTTCACAATGTATTAAGAATGTGATAATCTGATTATCTGAACCAGGGCAAATAACACGGCCTGATAATAATCCTATTTTCAGTGTTTCTTCACCTGCAGCTCACCAGGGTATCACACCAGAAAAAATAGCTTTTCTTCCACAGGACAGAACATAACATACTGCAGTTAAATTTTGGTTACAATAATAAGGGCAGAGCCCCAAGTTCACAGTGCACTACTTTGCCTGATGAGGACATGGTCCCGGCATGGCTACCATCACCAGTTCAAAAGTTTATTACTATATGTTTCGACAGGTCAGAATGGTAAATGTGTAAAAAACAAACAAACAGTGTCTAACGACTGCTATCCCCTCCTCATCACTGAGGGGATGATCCACGTATAAAATCAAAATAAATAAACAGCCCTCGGGTCAGGCCAGACAAGAGGCACCATCACCTTCAACTTACCTGCTGTAGATACACGACCCTACTTTGTAGCTCAACAAGAGAATCATGGCCGACATAAAGAAAAGGTAAAAGCCACTTCGCAGCACCATGGGGACCGTGTTAATCCGAGTAGCATCCTCGAGACCAACAGGAAGCTTGGATGACACGTCGCTCTCTACGGCGAAAGACACAAGCAAACTCAAGTCTCCATTCTTCTGCAAGGGCCACCGATCAGAGCCACTGCTGAAAGTGAGGCCATCAAGTTGGATGATGCCAGCAGTAACACGAATTGAGCTCGAGCTGATAGCCGAGAGCACCCCAACAGATTTCCCTGTTGATGGCGGGAATTCTGAGGCCATTGCAGGTGGAGCTGGGATAGAGCCCAACATGCTGGCAAGGCGCTTTCCATAAGTTTTATCAGCAGTGTCATCTGTTGGCACACCTGGAGAAAAGGCAGTTACAAACTTACAGTCGAATTGTAGGTATGAATTTATTTCCAGACAAACTCAAGTATAGGCACCACAACATTAAAAATGAAGCTCTACAATACAAGTATACAACGCTAAGTATTAGTAAACAAAGAAATAAAAGGAATATAACTAATGTACCTGGAAATTCAGTATCTGTATGGGAACCAGATGAGGATGCACCGTACTGAGCATTTGCTTCCGGAACCTCAGAGATCCCATCGAATGTAAACTTGTCTTTGTTATCACTCTGTAAATAAGTAAACAATGTGGGTGTATCACCAGAAAGACAGGAAAGAAGACACGCTTAGGGATCCAAATTAGCTCCTTAGCATAGCGATCACCAATTATTTCTTTAGCCTAATAGTCAGAGAACTAGGAAAGAAATGCTACATACATACATACATACATCATACATATAAATAATAGTTCCAAGGCACACCTTTTGGGCAAAGTTCAACGGCATGTCTGCAAGTTGATAATTCGAACCCTGAGCAGAGCCCAAAATGTCATAATTGAAATCATTCTCTGTGGCATCAAAGTAAGCCATCACATTATCTCCATCAAAGAGTGATTCATTTCCAAGTGGCTCGTTGAGGAGGTCGTTCAGATATACGAAGTCATCATTTCCATCCACCAAGTTGTAATCAGATGGAGCATCATAAAATACCATACTGTCATCCACTTGGCAAGGTGCTGGAAAGCCATCAGCTTGCTGGTGCCCAGAATATGCAATCCCATTGGTATCATTCCCTGTGTCAAAGAACTCATCGGCAAGAGGGCCATTGACATAGTTCTGATTACTATATGCTCTCAAAGGCCAGCTTGTGTGATCACCATCTGCTGGACCACTCCCATTCATAGTGTTATCCTGGCCTACATAGCCATTATCTTTCCTGGGGTGTGCTGATAACAAGTCATCAACATTGATGCTATCATCAGTGGCATTCTGCCCTTCAAGTCTACCTATATTCTCCACGCTAATATTCGACAAAGGTTCCTGCAAAATCTCTTCCAGAGAAATAGCACCATCAGCACAGCTTCCATCACTCGTCTCTTTAGAATCCTGACCTTGTAGAGGAGCCATCTCTGGTGGATTGAGCATTTCATGGACCTGAATTCAAGGGAAATGATAACAGAAGTAAATATCAACACGTTAGCTGGAGCTGCAAGGCGACACTCAAATTCGATTGCATGCCAGGAAATACGATGTCATTTGTCCATCGGGAGAGTATAATATGAGCAAATAAACATTTACCAAAGGTAGATGAGATGGTTCTACTCGAGCAGGTCTGTTTGTTTCACAATATGCATTCTCATCGTCCTCATTTGACTCCTCATCTACAGCACATGTGATTGCAGCCATTTGAGCAGATGCGCCACTGGTAGGACCATTCTCAATAGCATCATCATCCTCTTCCCATTCCTCTTCCATGTATGGTGCACCATACTGCGCACCGTTCTGTGGTCCAGATCCATGCTTCTGGAAGATTCTACAGACCACATGCAGATCCTACAGGCTCAGCAGAAAATAAACATCAGGATTTAAGCAGAACATGGGGCAAGCCACAAAACCACGTTCTCCTAAGCAGCATACATAATATGAAAAGGAACACATAGCCAAAGAGAAACATTATTCTTAGCGCATTCCTTTTTTTCCTTCTTGACTTTTAGATCAATCACACACAATTTCTGGAACTGAACTCTGGTATGGGAACTTGCAGCAACAAATAACTACTTCCTCGATCCCTTAGGGCACCTCCAATAGTGGCTTATGAGCTAGCTCTAAGCATTTTATTTCATATTTTAATAGAAGAGAGAAAAAAGATATCTCTTGATCAAGAGCTAGTCTCATGCACACATTCCAAGATCATGTGAGGTCGTCATGTGGGCCTATCCATATTATGAGCTATTGCTAAAAGTTAACACCATTGGAGAAGCTGACTTAGAGACAGTAACTAGCTCATACTGTTGAGGATGCCCTTATACAAGTCCATTAGGACATTGATGGCATGGCCCGGTATACAAAGTTACACTTTAACTAGCAACATTTATAAAAACACACTACTTAAAATAGAAAGAAGGCCTAGAAAGAATTATAGTAATAATGAAAGTTATTTCCATGAGCAATCTATTAACATGAATCATATGAAGTCAATCTATAGGCTTTTATAGAAATAGATGGTAATAAACGTTAAGAAATTTGAGTTAGGACAAACTCAGATGAACTTATATTTGGGTTCAAAGGTAGTCCATTACACCATCCTAACGTTGTTTAATAGAACCATCCAATTCCAATGACACAAAAACAAGAGCTATGTATACTGTATTGTCGTATCATAATCATGCAGCATGATGAGAATACACAATGTGCTGTTGCATATTTCAGGTTACAGAATTTTTTTACAAAAGACAGAATCAATTATCTATCTATACTAGTAACCCCTTTTGGGTTGCATGCTGCCATACAACAAATGACAATGTGAACCAGCAAACTCGCCTTCCATGAATGACTAGATGTATTGTCAGAGGGTCCTTATTCACGAAAGGATAGTCTCACAACAACAGGGTTGCCAACGATATCATCTTGATGTAGAAGTAAATTAGCACCCACACAGGAGGAAGAGAGTGATTGCACCTTTTCAGGTTGCAGGGATTTATTTACAAAAAATAGAAACATGTACCAAGCCAAGCCATTTTTTGTTTTTGCATGGCATCCTACCATAAATTGTGAGAATACAAAACCATAAGGAGAGCTGCTGCCCTTAAGCGGCTGATGATCGAAATATTTGTATTGTAGATGGCCCTTAAATCGACAAAATAAAAATACTGTGCCGATTGGTCCGCGTGCAGAAGGGCGGGCCTGGTGCAAGCGGTAGAGTCATACCGCCTGTGACCGCCTGGTGCAAGCGGTAGAGTCTTACCGCCTGTGACCGGAAGGTCCCGGGTTCGAGTCGCGATCTCCTCGCATTGCACAGGCGAGGGTAAGGCTTGCCACTGGCACCCTTCCCCAGACCCCGCACAGAGCAGGAGCTCTCTGCACTGGGTACGCCCTACGCCCGATTGGCCCACGTGCAAAATAGATTGGGCAGTCAGCCAAGGGCGTGAATTGGGGCAGAAAGAGCAGATCATAATCCTCCAGAACTGGGAGGTGGTGTGTTTGGGGATCGGGTCGTGAGTAGTACATACATACACTCTAATTTAGATACAAGCTCTAATTGATTAGATGAACACTCTAACTGATATTGATTGAGGATGGACGGACTGGTTGATTGATTTGTGAATGAAGCAAGGAGAAAACAACCTGAGGCCCGTCTGCGTCGAGGAGGCGGTACTCGTGCATGACCCAGTTGGTCCTGTCGCCCTTAGGCGCCCTCCCGGCGTGGAAGACGAGCGTCTTCTTCATCCCGACGGGCTTGCCGCGGTGGTGCACCTCGCGGTCCTTGCCCGTGGTCTTCCAGTACCCCCTCGGCGTGGCGCGGTTGGTCCTGTTGCCGGGGCCGCCCCGGCCCCCGGCGCCGGCGCCGGCGACCTTGCGGTCGAGGCGGGCGAAGAAGTACCACTGGGCGTCGCGGCTGCGGATGCGGGAGAGGGAGGGCAGGTCCCAGGGCTCGAGGCGGTAGAGATCGACCTCGGCGATGGCGTCGACGCGGAGGCGGCGGCCGAGGACGCGGCGGCGGAGGTAGTAGGAGACGAGCTCCTCGTCGGTGGGGTGGAAGCGGAAGCCCGGGGCGAGGGGCACCTCCGCCGCCGCCGGCGGGGAGGAGGAGTCGAGCGGTGATAGGCTCATCGTAGTCTCTGTCTATCTACAGATTGAGACTACGAGGGTTGGTGGCGAGCGAGCGAGCGATCGATCGATCTGGTACGGTAGGGTTGGGCCGGGCTAGGATCTCGGGGAATTTCGCATAATTCCTCGGGTGGGAGGAGCGGATTTGGGTTCGATCGGGGGTGGGGGTTGCTAGGGTTTGGGAGTGGGGACCTGGGGAGGCGGCGAACACGATGAGGAGGGGAGCCGTGGAAGTGGAGGAGCCTGCCTTTCGGAAATGGAAGTCGTTGGCATGCTCTTTGACGTCGGCGTGAGCAACGCGCCTGGGAGTCTGGGAAGGAGGAGCGAAGGAGCCGCAGCCGCGTGCGTGCGTGGACTGCTCCACGAGGGCTCGCCTGCTTTTGCTTTGCTCTCCATCTTCTAGAAGACTACTCCAGGCGCACTCGAAAGTTCGGTACACCGAAAAATGTCGTATTTCTTGGTAGATAGACAAGGTGAATGTGATTGGTTTGGTTTTACTAGACACAAAGCTATTGCACTTAAATACTGCCATGTTCGTTTCGCTGAAATTTGGTTTATGCTAATTTATTGTGAGAGAAAAACAATATTCGTTTGCTGAAAAGTACTCCTCATTTGCTAAATTGTCTTATAATTTGAAGCGGAAGGAGTATATTATGATATGAGTTGTATGATATATGTCTCCATACGTTGAGATCAAGGTGAGACATGGCCTCCCTTGTATCCAACTAATTCTTAGCTCAATAAATAGTAAATTTAGCACTATTCATGGTGATTATAGCTAAGTTTATCTAGACCGCCTCCTTCTGTTTGTCAAGCTTCCCCTCCCTCTGTCTCCATAGTTCATCTATAAATTAAGTTTTCATGCTTCCAAAGCTAGGAGCCCTCGATTGGGGAAAGGAATATTCTTAGGCTGTTTGGTCATTCAGTTAGAAAAAACTCCCTCCGTCACTGTAAGGTCCCGTTTGGTCGGGCTCCCGCGGGCTCCGGCTCCTGCACTGTAGCCGGGTGTCGGCCGCCCAAGAGCCGACAGGTGCCTACAGGAGCCGGAGCCGCGGAACCAGAAAAACGAGCTTCTCCGGCTCCGGTTGCGTCAGTGAGAGAGGAAAGGAGGAGAGAGAGAAAAACGGCTCCGATGAACAGTAACCGGGTGTCGGCCGCCCAGCAGCCAACAGGCGGGAGCCGGAGCCGCCGAAGCCCGGCCAAACGGGGCCTAAATGTCCATACAGCCCGAGGCACGGCGGCCCGACACGAAGCCCACAATTTTGGTCTGGCCCAAGCACGGCATAGCCCGATGGTCAGCGGACCTAGGCTGGCCCGGCCCAAGGGAGCAGGCCATGCCTGGGCCGCTGCTCAGGCCCGTGGGTTGACACGACACGGTCCGGCCTTCAACGGTCGGCCTGGCAGCAGCCCGGCCTCCCCTCCCGCCGCCTGCCCCCACTCCCCATTCCCCCTCCTCCTAAGGCCCAGCGCGAAGCTGGCCAACCCCAACGGCTCTCCACCTTCCGCTCATATATAAGCGGCACGTCGCGGCGCCCTCTCCCTCACCCCGAACCCTAGTTCATTTCACCCGCCACGTCGCTCTCGCCTCGCCTCGCGCCCTTGTCGTCTCGGCTCTGTCCTCTCCGACTCCGATGAGGTGACCTCGACGATCCGCCTATCGTCATCGAGCAGCTCCCTACCCTCCTACTAGATCCCCTCACTCTCCGCCTCTCCCTTCTCCCTGTCCCTATCTCTCCTCTAGATCTCGGTGATTTATGTGAGTTCGTGTTCCTGTCTGTCCTTCCTCCGCCGCTCGCTGTCCTTCTAATTGGTGTGTCGTCTTCTCTGGATGGCCCTCATCTTCTCTAGCACCAGGCTCTGGTTGCGCAGGTACCACCCTAACCCTAACCCTAACCCTAACCCTCCTCTTCTTCCATTGATGATTGATCTATTCTGATCTGTTCTTTTCCTCCTCCATCTCTTTGCGTAGGTCAGTAGCCGATGCGTCGTCCTCTAGCTGTGGCATAGAGCGACCAAGGCGGCTCCACGCACCATTGAGGAACGGTGCTAGAGAGCCCTCCATGGTCGAGGGCGCCATGGCTGGTGCTGATGATGAGATCGTCTGGACACTCACCGGCAACGATGATTTGATCGTGGTAGACCTAGCCTCTGAGGACGACGATGACACTTGTGAGAACGCTGCTGCCTTGTTCGGTAGTGGCTCTGCTGCTCCGATCGATCTAGACAGCGACGGTGGTGAAGGGGCGACGGTGACTGGGACCCCGGTCTGCTCCAACGACTCAACTCCATTTGTTGCTAGTGCTGGTACCTCTTCTAGACCTAATGTTGATAAGCGTAAATCTGCTGTGTGGGCTGATTTTGATGAGATCTATGAGACTGTGAATGGTAGGCAAATCTACACTAAAGCTACCTGTAAAATATGTAAGCATACTTTGTCTGCTAAATTTAATGCTAGCACTGGACACTTGAAGAGGCACCAAAAATCTTGTAGGCAAAAAACTGATCAAGCTGCTAGGGTTCAGTCTAGGCTTGCTTACAATCCTGATGGTTCTGTGCATAACTAGGATTATAAATCTAATGTTGCTAGATCTAAATTGTGTCACTTGATTGCTAGGCTTGATTTGCCGTTAGGTATTGGTGAGACAAAGGCCTGGGAGGATTACATTGTTTGTGCTCATAACCCTAGATTTGTTAAAGTATCTAGACAGACCATCACTAAAGATTTGAGTAAACTGTTTACTGAACGTCGTAATATGCTTAAGAATTCTGTGTTGTCTGCTGCTTCCTCAGTTGCTCTGACATCAAATATTTAGTCTGGTAATGCTAAGGAGGATTACATTAGTATTGTTGCTCATTTTATGAGTGCTGATTGGGAGTTATAGAAAAAGATTATTGGGCTTAGGTTGATTGAGGTGAAACATACTGGTGAAAAATATCGCTGAAAGAGTTGCTTGTGTGGTTCAGGAGTTTGGTCTAATTGATAATGTTTTCTCTGTAACCCTAGGCAATGCTTCTTCTAATGTTAAGGCTATGGAATCTTTGACACCTATGTTTGCTGGTTATTTGGGTCCTGATCCTACACCTGAGCATGTTAATCCTTCGAAGCGTAAGTACAGTCTTATGCATCAACATTGTACTTGTCATATCATTAATCTGATTATAAAATTTGGTTTAAAGAGGTTCAAACCTTTCACAGAAGATTTTAGAACCGCTTTTAACTTCTTAAATTCCTCTAATCAAAGAATTACTATGTTTAAGAACTATTGTACTGCTAAGGGTGTTAGACCTAGAAAGTTTGGCTTAGATGTGGATGCTAGATGGAATGCTACATATCTTATGCTTAAACACTTGGTTCCATATAAGCATGTTTTTTCTGTGTTCATTAATTCTAATTATGGCTCTGAATTATTGTCTGCAAGGCATTGGTATATAGCTGAAATGATATTATAGTTTCTAGAACTATTTTATGACTCCACTGTTATTTTTTCTGGTGTTTACTATTCAACTAGTCCACTTATCCTGTACCATCTGCTAGAAATTGCTTCTCATTTACATGCAAGTGAAAAAGATCAAAATCTATGTTTGGCAATCATCATGAGGACATGACACCCATGCATGTGACTATGTTTGGCGCATGGTATGGAGGGGTAGGAGGCCAACAAGGGTGTTCAAGTCAAGAAGGAGGCCCGAGGCTAATTCGGTTCGAGTCCCCGAGGTGTAGGCCCAAAGCAACTCAAGTTCGAGTCTGCCTCGGCCTCCAGAACCAGTCTGCCTTAAACTGGTCACCTAGGACGCATCCGGACTCCGTTTTTGACGATCTACATATGGTTAGAAAGCTAATTTGATAAGAAAGCCAATGCAAGTGGTCTCACATCAAAAGCACTTCGAAATCAATAGAAATTATCGAAACAAGTCAGTGTCCAGAATCTGCTAGGGTGCTGTAACATCGTCTTTTGATCCGTTGGACCGTGTATCGTGTTTAGGCCCATTAGGGGGCGCGTCCAGGGGGATGACGCCTAAGACTCTATAAATAGCAATTGTCGCTCTCATTAGGGTTTGGGATTTTGTTTAGTTCTTGATTTTCTCGTGAAACAGACATCGTTTTGCTGCAGCTGTGCCGCCAAGGCTGCTTGCTGTGAACCAGGGCCTCAGTTCTTGATCTTGTTCGCCTGTGGCGATTAATCCTTTCGAAGAAAGACTTGAACTCCTTGTTATCATAAGCCTCATATTTATTTGCAATTTCAGATTGCGTTCATCCTGTTCTTGCTTGTGTTCTCGATTCGCTTGTAGGAAAGCCTTCTCGGTGAGGTTAATCGCGTTCGCGTAGTTGATAACCAATGAAGCAGTGGTGTAACGGTTGCGTGGGTCTGAATCAGTCTTGGTTCGAAGCCTAGATCGTGAACGTCGAGTCTCCACCAATCGATGCTATCATACCTTTCAAAAGATCAGGCCTAGTCTACATCAGCAGCCACAGCGCGACAGTGCGAAGCAGGGAGGGCAGCAGTGGCAACAGGTAGGGCAGCGACGGCCTACGGGGCACCGTGGCCCGTTGCTGGCCGACAGCGGGCGCTGCGGTCGGAGCGGCCAAGCCGCAGCCAGGCCACGGTCGGAGCGCGGGCGTGTAGGGCACGACTGCATGGCGATGCAGAGCAGTCGTGTGTGGTGACCGCGCGCGCAGGCCAGATAGACAGTGACTGTGTGCATGCATGAATTTTAAAGCGTTCATAAAACTAAACTATCGGAGTTGAAGCTAAACCACCTTTACTATGCTAAAGAGGGCATATCAGGCTACCCATAAAGGCTAGAACATGGTACCAAGTCTTAGCTAGATTGCTCAGAATTAATTTGTGAACTTGGTATTGTCAAACTTGTATTTAGATTTAGTAACTTCTTAAGTTTGGCTGATTTTAAATTCCAAGTTCTATTTCCAAGCCATTGGAAATACTATCTAGCAATATTATTTTTCTACAGCAAGAGTTGCATTGTCATCTACAAAGTTTGTGCTTCAAACTTTATTAAGGTGTCACACACATGTTCTATAATGTTTTTGCTCAATAAAAATTGGTTTTCAACCCTACTTGATACAACATGAGCTTTGAATCAATTTTCATTTAACCTTTTTATTGGTCATTTTAGGCTACAAAAAATTTATCTACACACTTTATTACATGCTTTATCACATAAATATAATACTCATGATATGGTTTAGTAATTTGTTTAGGGCGTAGCACCGAGGGTGTTACAACAGCCTACAAGACATACATGTAAGAAAAAACAGGTATAGGGAAGAATCTTTGGAGGCTCTAGATCTGTTGTTGGTCCTTCTCCTTCCTGTGCCCCCACTTTATCTTCATCTGGTTCTACTACTAGTGAGCTCTCAGTTTATCTGGACAGTGACAATGTCACTGCATATGAGGATGATTTTGATTTACTTCTCTGGTGGCGTGACCACAAACTAAACTATCCAATCCTATCTATGATGGCTAGAGATATTATGTCTGTTTCTATTTCTACTGTCTCTTCGAAGTCATGTTTCAGCTTGATAGGAAAGATAATTGAAGAGCGCCGTCGTCGCCTGTTGCCTAAAACTGTGGAGATCCTAGCCTGCATAAAGGATTGAGAGTTGGGAGAAAGACGATTACAGCATGTTGTTGACAACCAAGAGCTATAGGACTCCTTCAAGAATCTATACCTTGATGAAGATGCAGATGGGGTTGCTGGTACTACTGGTTCATCTAGGGCTGGGGCTAGGGCTGGTTCATCTAGGGCTGGTACATCTAGGGCTACTGGTAACTAGTGTTGAGAGAGGAGAGAGTGCTCTGATAATCTTTTATCTCCATTTTGTATCTGTCATATGTGACTGTGACTTGAGATCTTTGAACAATGATGGAAGCCTTAATTAAGAATTGTGCTTCACTCTTTTTCATTTTCTAGAGTTTCTCACAAAGGTGAGTTTTACCTAGAAAGGTTTTTAATGAGACAACATTGCACAAACAGCTCATTTACCTTTTAAATTCTCCTTTGTGGCTCTATTTCTTATTTTGTTGGATTTGAGATTGCCTGAGTTTTTGACTTAGAAGTTAGAACAATTTGAGTGTTTGACAGATTGTGCATTTGTTTGAGTTGTGACTTGTGAAATTTGATAAGTGTTTGATGAGTGAATCTTTTTGAGGGGTTTTGAGGTCACCGGGCTGTGGGCTGGCACTGCATGTAATTTTGGCCGTGCTCAACGGTCCAGCACTTCACGAATTACGGCTCGTAGTGTCGTGCTTGGGCCGAAGACCAGGCACGGCTCGGGAGGCACGGCGTGCCGTGCCGACCCGACACTCTACGGGCCATGCCTGGCCCGTGCCCATGTTGTGCCGAGCCGGGCCGGCCCATTGGTCAACTATATCCGTCACCAAAAACATACAATTATAGCGTAGTATAGTACAGAGTCAATGCATAGACCAAGTTTAATTATAAATAAATATCATTTGATTCTCTATTTAAGTATATTTTATCAATAGTGTATCTATTTAAATGTTGTTGTTTTTTATAAACTTTTTAATCAAACTTTTGATAGTTTGGCTAACAAGAAAACTAGATTGTAGTAGTTATAAGGAAAACTAAAGTCCTCGTAGATTGCTTCTTGAAAATTCTCACCCCTTGCTTGTTGAAAATTCTCGTAATATATCCGTTAAATTTTCAGCTCTTTTTTTCAAACAAATGGCAACAACTCTCCTTTCGCTCAAGAAGAGGGAAGCAGGCCAAAACTTTATAGACGTAATCTTCCGTCCCAAATTATAAGTTATTCCAGGAATTTTGGAGAGTCAAAGCATCTCAGGTTTAACCAAATTTATATAATAAGATAATAACATTTATAATACCGACTAAGTATCATTAGATTTTTTATTAATTATATTTTTATAGTATAACTATTTGATGTCATAATTCTTTGTGTTTCTCTTTATAACTTTGGTCAAACTTAAAATGTTTATAACAGAGAGAGTATGACATTTGTAGTTTGTTGTTTTAACACTAGATCCCTGCTGGATTTCCTTGCCTGGCTCCGACAGCATTTTAGTCCTCTCATAAGCAAACATTAGTCACATATACCAGCATGGCAACAGGGCACCAACGTCTTGTTCAGCACATTCGACAAGTCCGGTCTTGTTCCACGTAGCATATGCTCCCTCTGTTCTAAAGACCGGTCTTTTTGGTTTTTCTACATACAAATAGTTTTTCTACCATGGGTCTAGATATTATAACATATATCTAAATACATAGTAAAAAGCTATTATACAAAGAAAAAAAATCAAAACAACTTATAATTTAGAATAGTGGGAGTACTTTCATAAGCGACAGCTAGATGCTACTATTATCTCCATCTCAAAAAGGATACAATGCTAGAATAGTGTTGAGTCAAACATTCATAAATTTAACCCACACTTGTATAAAATTATTATTATTTAACATCATAAATATAAATAATTAAATTCACCATTAAATATATTTTTCATAGTACACCCATTTAAAGCCATAGATATTGATATTATCTTCTATAAACCTAGTTTAACTTAAAATAATTTAACTCAAAACTGATTAGAATGGGGGCACTGTTTACTTAAACTTATTAGTCGTACTTTTTCAGTAAAATAATAGTGTTTTTCTAGAACAATAAATCAGCATCAGCCGTTTTTCCCGCCGACCTAACAGGGCTAGAACGGAGGGAGTACGGTAGACAGGCGACAAGATATACCTGGCTCTCAATCTCAGCCCCCGTCAATACCGCAATACCCTAGTTCGCACCGGGCACAAGAGTGAATGGTAAAAGCTGAAAGCTTTCAGCAACGCTCTTTCTGGTCACGTGAAAGAAAGCAACCATAGGTAAGGCACTCCTTTGGAGTAACTGCAGCAGCACAGATCTACATATACATACACAAAACTCAAAAAGTGTAGCAGGAAATCAACAGCTCTGCAAAACCACTAGCACAGGACAGGCAGCACTAGCCACTAGCACAGAGCGGCGCCTGCCATGTTATGGCATCCATGGGATATAACTCAGCCCTATTCCCAAATCAATTCAAACGCTGCACCTAATTATCTTCGACTACCAGTTTATACTAACATAAAACCATTGGTCGGACGCAGCACAACAAACAATAATAACTTGATTTTCTCTTCTCGAGCTTGCTAGGAAAAAAGAAAAAAAAAAGGAAAGCAGTTCCCACATCCTCCTAACTTGCATCAAACATGCTGCTCGGACTCAACAATGGCCCACGTCATTCCTTCAAAAGGGGCTCATCACCTCTCTGAACTGGCTGACACCCTCTGCATGATCATGGACTCCGCGGTCCGGATAGCTTCTGATGTTCCAGTAATCGTCACCTTCCTGCACCAGTGGATAAGATTTAGCAAAAACACATTATTTACTTATAGGAAAAAAGGTATGGAAGAAAATACCTGTCAGATGTCCCAGATATGAAGTCACCCCTATCTGATATCTTGATCCGAGCACCACTAGCCTTCATGGACAACAAATTGCAAGACATTATTTAGCTACTAATTATAGTGAAAACAGTGTGCATTCACACCAAGGGCCACAGCAGTTTATCATGGGTTGTTCAAAACCTTTGTGCTATTGATGATCTTTTGTTCCTAAAGGTAACAATGGCACAAGGTATTGTTTATACTTCTCTTAAGGGCAATCTACTTGACCAAAACAAGTTTTGAGAGGCAGAAGCAATTAGTGATACACATCATACAGGGAGAATGGGATCTAGCTTATGATTATCTGATGACTGGCCACATTACTGCTATAGTAAAACCAAATGCAATATAAACAGTTACCTGAATGATCTCTGTTATGTTCCTTCCAGCACGACCTACAACAGCACCAATGTGTTCATCGGCTATACCAATGGTCAAAGATTCTTGGGCTTCATTACTAGCAGGCGACCTCATAGGTGTACTGGGCTGCAAAGTGTCAACAGCAAATAGTCAACTCAAATTTATGCACCAGTATAGATATGTATGTCAAAAAATATGAAACAATTAAATTGTAACAATGGGTGAAGTTCTTTCGTGTTTTCCACCAAAAGCCACACTTTCCACGACATGCACAACATCAACCAACAAAAAACTACATAATGTTCACAGAAAACATAATAGCATTTCAAACATCTCAGCATACGAGCAGTATTACCAAGTCATAAATATAAGCATATAAGTGTCAAACTGCAAGAAAAATAGCATATGCAAATTAAATCAAACATCTACACTGGTTCATTAACATCATTCTAATGTTAGGTTGCACTCTGTAATCACAACAATTCAACAAAGATCAATAGTGCCCACGACAATGCGAGCACAATATTACCTTAAATTTATGAGACCTCCAACTTGTACTATCAAAGTTTGTCTCCATGAGATTTCTTTGAATTTGTTCAGAACAGAATATATAACATGATTACACTACAGAACAGTGTTTCCATTAGATAACATTACATACATATCAGCCCTCCAGGCTCCAGCCTACCTCTCTAATGCATAACAAAAGAAAACATAGAATAGCTCAATTTCAACAAAGATGGACTGAATGCATGCATATTGCAATGCACCTACAGAATAGCATGACAACAAGCAGAGCAACCCAGAGAAAACACTAACCTTGTTGTTTTGGTACCTTCCTCCGTACCCATTATTAGGTCCATAGTTCACAGCATTATTATATGGCACCTGCGGAATCATATAACCAACAGGAACACCAGGATAGCTTGGGAAAGTAAGACCTGATTAAATTTAAAGAACAGAATCAATCGCAGAATATTGTGATCAATATAGAATCGAAATGCCAGGCTTGACCATGACTGGCAAATGGTACTGCAAATACCACATGTCGATATACAAGAAAGCTCAACTATGTTTCCAAGAAATGCATGTTGTCATAAAGTGTGAAATGCAGATGGGATACATAAAAGACAGATGCAAGGAAGAGGTCATAAGGAGACATTTTCAGATATACATGTGGTAACATCAAGTAGTTATAGATGCCAGGATTTACCTGCATATGGAAATGGGGAACTCAAATTAGGTGGGTAGTGAACATCCTCAGATAACTTCTTCAGTATCAAATCTATAGCATTCATCTGATTATCAAAGGTTCCTGTGACTGTAACAAGCCTATCATGCAAACCAACATAGTTGTTATCCTGTGGAGAAATTTTGATTCCAGCATGTGATTCTTCAATAAATGACCTGAAGAGAAAAGAGAACACACCAACTTTCAACATGCAGAGTAATGTAAAAAAGAACAGCCATATAAAATGGGAATATAAATGAGTCGAGATATTTAGGACTGGAAAAACAAATTTACCATCAAACAACTAGAAGACTATTTGCAAAAGTAGGAACAGTATGCTTCTTACTTAACTACTTAAGTAGCATGGTTAATTTGTCGAATCATCATATATCACTGGCTTGTAAATAAAATTAACTACCACAATAGGAACAAAACCACTGATAATACAACAAAGTAGAACAGGTCTATGAAGATATACATACTTTATGGTTGCTCCACCTTTACCAATTATCCCACCACACGAGCTGTTAGGAACTACAAGTCTAACTTTAGGTCTAGCTTCAGCTTCATTCAATTCTTCACCCTGATAAAGTAACTGGAGAACATCAATCATCAACCATGGATCAGTCACTTGCAAATAAAATGCTTTACCTCAGCCAAAAGTTTCTCGAGAATCAACTCCATGGCCTTCATTACTTCATCAAACAGTCCAGAAACCATGATGATTCTGTCATTTGTACCAGGGAAAAACTCATGGCTACGTGATAACTGAATACGAGCCCCAGACTGGGACTGAAAGTCATTAATAGTTGATCCACCCTTGCCAATGATACATCCTGCTGCCGTATTAGACACCAGAAACCTCAAATGTGTTGGTTTCTCCTTGTCATCTGAGAAGAAATATCAATTGAAACTTCAGAAATATGTTGAATCTCAATAGTTATTAAACCATTATGAGTTTAATCATTAAGTTTTTAATAAGTTAAAAAACAGCAAGGTTGATGCATATTGCAGTTGAAACTGGAAACCACCGGTACATCTATTAACTCAGTTGAAGCCTAAGGATGCAGTGGCTTAAATAATTTCAGTTAAAAAAATCACAAATCCAGAAAACAGTAAGCAAGTAAATCCAAATTGCCCATACACAGAACAGAACCAATGTACACAACATACTACGTGGAATAGGACATAGGATGGAGTCTTAAGCTGACAAAACTATTTCACCTAGTTGGTTGAGGGGTAGGCCACAAGCTTTATCCTACCTTCTGGCTTCTAGTGGGTTCATATAGGTTACCAATAGAACTGACTACGTGGACAAGTGTACAGGGCTGAGGTACCATTCAACAAGAGGACTATAAATGATCATAGAAACAACTTTTAGTCTATGCACAAGTACATGCACAGAGTCACAGATCCCAAGTACCACGGTTTAAGCATCACCAATTAGCATATTTTCACAAACATAACCAGTTGAAAACTATAGTATCCCAACATTTTCAGGATAGCAGACATTGTAGGTTAGAATAGCTACAATATGAATTTGGCATACTTATTTCCATCCAATGACCTACACTTAATTCAAACAGGACCATATCTGTAACTGAAACTTCTCTTTAAACAGAGAGGAGGAATAATTTACAACACTAAGCTTCGGGGGTGCCATCATTATACTAACTATTATGCACTAAGTGTCACATTTATCACGGCATCCAGCAGTTAAATGTCCTAGGTTAAGCCTGCCATGCCCACATAATAACCCGCATCATTAGCAGCTACCAGTACATGATGTGCAACACATGATGTGCAACGGCGTCAGCAATCTAACCGAGGACAAACATTATTACAGATTAAACCAGCTCTGAACCGAACGTCCTCCGCAGTGACGTTTATCATTAAGAGTGGAAGTGGAGACAACAAAGCAAAGCAAAGCAAAGCGGTACTAGGGCAACCCCGTGAAGGCGATCCTATGGGAAACGCAGCTCAAATCGCAGCGCACCGATGGCGACGCGACACTGGCGCCAACCAACTGCTTACAGATCTCGGCATCGGGGCGGGAAGCGGGGGCCCAGATCTCACGGATCCAGGCACGCTGCAGCCAGGCACGCGCACTCAGGGGCCACGTACATACAGACGCCGGGGAGAGCGAACCCGCGCGCGCGACGGGACGGAGAAGAGAGACGCGTGGCAGTTACCTCCTTCCTCGGAGGGAGGCTGCTGCTGCGGAGGGGAGCGGGGGGCACGCTTGGGGGCGGATTCCGGAGAGGAGGCGTAGGGGGAGCCCGGGGCTTCCATCCTTCCTTCCTGCGGCGGGGCGGCGCGGGGGCGGTGGGGGGCGGAGGCAGAGGCAGATGCGGGAAACTCTAGCTAGATCTCTCTGGGCCTACGCCATGGATTCCAAGTGAAGTGCGGAAGGAGAGGGAGGAGGGGGGCTGGTTGGGCTTTTTTGGACTTTATTATCCGCCCGTCCACCCGTTTTCTGTTTTTGGGCTTGCCGCGACAGAGCTACTAGTAGGGATTTTTTTTTAAATGATACATATATTTCCACACAAAAATAAAAAAGGGATGTATATTAAAATATGTACTTCCTCCCCATGGCAACTTTCACATTACTCCCTTGAAAATATGTATACTTCCCCCAAGTTTTTGTTTACTTGTCGTTCATGACTTTCACACTTTTAGATTTGATCAAATACATATAAAGATACTAATAAAGTATGATGTATAGTTAGTATCATTAGTTAATAATGAATCTCTGTTCATAGCAATAATAAACACATTAGAAGATACAAATAGTGATAATAGTTTCTATAATTTTGATCAAATTTAAAAATGATTTCTCAAGAAACAAGATAAAATAATTCCTTGCAAAACAAAGTTATGCAATTATTTTACAACGAAGGGAGTGTATTAAAAAGGTGGTGTAGGTAATCGAAGATAGCGGTAAGGATTAATGGTATAATCCAGAGCGTTGTATATATTTCACGGTCTAAATATTTGTTTCTTTTAGGAAGCAATACAATATCTTTGTGCTGCACTGTAGCACCATAAACAGAGGGGCTGTTTGGCAAGGCTCCGCTCCGCGTGCTCCAAGCCGGAACGGAGCCCTTCTGCAGAAGCCGAAAATCATAGCTCTACCTACCGTACAAGAAAGGCCCCGTTTGGCGGGGCTCCAGTGGCTCCGGCTCCCGCCTGTCGGTCGCCCAACGGCCGACACCCGGTTACTGTTCACCGGAGCCGTTTTTCTCTCTCCTCCTTTCCTCTCTCACTCCAGAGCCGGAGAAGCTCATTTTTCTAGCTCCGCGGCTCCGGCTCCTGTAGGCACCTGTCGGCCGCCCAGCGGCCGACACCCGGCTACAGTGCAGGAGCCGGAGCCCGGCCAAACGGGGCCAAAATAGCTCCTCACCCATTCTACGGCTCCTCCTCACCGCTTGGTGCAGCTCCGCTGCCGAAGCTGGAGATGGAGGTGAAGCCCGAAATCGCAGCTCTGCGTGCCGTACGAGAAAACGGCTCCTCGCCCATTCTATCGACATGTTCGCTGGTTGATTTCTGGACTGATAAGCCTGACTAGTACTGATTTGTTATAAGAGAAAAACGCTGTTGACTGACTGATAAGCCCTGTCCGAAACCAATAAACGAATAGAGCGGTCCTCCAACCTGCATCGTTTGGTGCGGCTCCCCTTCCCGACTGGAGCCGGAGCCGCACCCAACAGGCGCTTAGTTCGCATTTACCAGTGGCTAACCCCGACAAGTAACATGGATCCCGTACTCAACTAGCAAGTGGTATCTCAAAAATATTACCCAAAACGATCCACAGCCTTCAACGCGTTTTATAATCCACAGGGACAATTAACCTGACACAAAAATAAACGACTAAAATTGACCACTTCAACGTACGTACTCAGCAAAAATGGCGTAGCTGCTGACACAACACAGCGTGCAAAATGGTCAATAACCTTGGTAATAATTTCTCTAAGCTGCCAACTAGGCAATGTGTTCTGATAAGATAACACGCTCACAGAGGACATCGCAAAAGCTACCACAGTATATGACATTTCACCATCATCTTGTGCTAGGGCTTGATGACTTTTGCTGTTTGGCTTTCTCGACCAGAGGTTTTAGTTGCTGCTTCTCTGCAAGCATCTTCAGCAAGTTGAAGAGGAAAGGGATGTAGTTATGCTTCCTCCGAATGTTCTCCGTCTTCCACTTCTTGAACTTCTCTTCTTCCATGATCATCTTCTCTGTGACGGTTTCGATTGCCGATATCACCTCTGTAAGCGAGTTGTTCAAGGATTCTGTGGCGGAAGTCTTGTTCATCTCCTGCAAAATCTGCTCCCTTCTCTTCTCCAGTTCCTCCAGCTCAGCATTGTACACCTCTTTCCTGTTCTTTATGATGGCCATAAGATTGAACCTGATCTCACTCTGTGAGTAGCGCTCGATCCTTTCTTGAATAACGGGCTGAAACATCCGTAGCCAATCAAGGTCATCAGCACCACTGCACTGCCCAAGATTTACAGGCCCTTCCTTCAGCCCATCCAGCTCATACAGGACACCTTCAAAAGGTAAATAGCTTATGAAATGGTAAACATCATCATCCTTAGTCACGGCTCTCTGCTCATCAGAAATAAATGGCTCTGGCCTTGCAAAGCTGTTATGAGATGTCCGGATAGATTCGCTGTTGCTGATAGCTAAGCCCTTCAGATCAGGTGTGAAAGCTCCTGTGAATTCCTTCAATTGTGATAATTCTGGACCGATGTCAATTTCAGGGCGATTCATGAGAACTGAGAGAATAGCTTGAGTAGCACATGCGTTAGTGATGACCTGAAAATAAGCAGATAGATTGGCTGTTATTGTTAAGCACAAAGTAGCAAACATGGTAAGCTAAAAGGGCCAGAATGGAACTAACTTGGTGTGCAAAGAAAAGGTTTGGATTAGGATCTCTGACAACAGGCCGTTCATCCTTCTCCCCAGGTATCCACTTGAAGAGAAAAATTAGCCCATATATTGGCCTATGAAAAGTGGTGAGGAAGAATATGTGTTCAGGGCGTTCAGATAGCAGATATTGATGACATAAAAGAATAAAGATTCTCACCGCAGTTGACTAAGAGAGTCCACATCAAGAGAATAAAGCTCTTCCACCTGTTCAAAGAACATCCCAAATATATAAATGTCTTACCAGCATTATCAAACTCAAGAATAAAAGCATGACCTCAAACATAGTTGGTAGCTGGCATGTTGTCATGTGACTAGAGGTCCCATACTGAACGAGTGCAAGTGAATAAGCAAGTGAAGAACAAAATCTCACTCAAGGCCTCTCATTTGAATTTGAGTTGACAGTTGCATAAAGGTAAAAAAAAGTAACTATTGACAGCAAATTATCAGCTATTCTTCTTTAAACTATAGTGCACATCTTCACAATCTTGTTGACATACAAGTTTGCAATCAGCTACAACAACAACAACAACAACAACAAAGCCTTTAAGTCCCAAACAAGTTGGGGTAGGCTAGAGTTGAAACCCAACAGAAGCAATCAAGGTTCAGGCACGTGAATAGCTGTCTTCCAAGCACTCCTATCTAAGGCTAAGTCTTTGGGTATATTCCATCCTTTCAAGTCTCCTTTTATTGCCTCTACCCAAGTCAACATCGGTCTTCCTCTGCCTCTCTTCACGTTACTATCCTGACTTAGGATTCCACTACGCACCGGTGCATCTGGAGGTCTCCGTTGCACATGTCCAAACCATCTCAACCGGTGTTGGACAAGCTTTTCTTCAATTGGCGCTACCCCTAATCTCTCACGTATATCATCGTTCCGAACTCGATCCCTTCTTGTATGACCGCAAATCCAACGCAACATACGCATTTCCGCGACACTTAGCTGTTGAATATGTCGTCTTTTCGTAGGCCAACATTCTGCACCATACAACATAGCAGGTCTAATCGCCGTTCTATAAAACTTGCCTTTTAGCTTCTGTGGTACCCTTTTGTTACATAGGACACCAGACGCTTGCCGCCACTTCATCCACCCTGCTTTGATTCTATGGCTAACATCTTCATCAATATCCCCGTCCCTCTGTAGCATTGATCCTAAATATCGAAAGGTATCCTTCCTAGGCACTACTTGACCTTCCAAACTAACATCTTCCTCCTCCCGAGTAGTAGTGCCGAAGTCACATCTCATATACTCAGTTTTAGTTCTACTAAGTCTAAAACCTTTGGACTCCAAAGTCTCCCGCCATAACTCCAGTTTCTGATTCACTCCTGTCCGGCTTTCATCAACTAGCACTACATCGTCCGCGAAAAGCATACACCAAGGGATGTCCCCTTGTATGTCCCTTGTGACCTCATCCATCACTAAAGCAAACAAATAAGGGCTCAAAGCTGACCCTTGATGTAGTCCTATCCTAATCAGGAAGTCATCCGTGTCTCCATCACTTGTTCGAACTCTAGTCACAACATTGCTGTACATGTCCTTAATGAGCCCGACGTACTTCGTTGGGAACTTTATGTTTGTCCAACGCCCACCATATAACATTCCTTGATATTTTATCATAAGCCTTCTCCAAGTCAATAAAAACCATGTGTAGGTCCTTCTTCTTCTCCCTATACCGCTCCATAACTTGTCTTATTAAGAAAATGGCTTCCATGGTTGACCTTCCGGGCATGAAACCAAATTGGTTCATAGAGACCCGCGTTATTGCTCTCAAGCGATGCTCGATAACTCTCTCCCATAGCTTCATAGTATGGCTCATCAACTTAATTCCTCGGTAATTTGTACAACTTTGAATATCCCCTTTATTCTTGTAGATCGGTACCAATATACTTCTCCTCCACTCATCAGGCATCTTGTTCGATCGAAAAATATGGTTGAACAGCTTGGTTAACCATACTACAGCTATGTCCCCGAGGCATCTCCACACCTCGATTGGGATACCATCCGGTCCCATCGCCTTACCTCCTTTCATCCTTTTCAACGCCTCTCTGACCTCAGATTCTTGGATTCTCCGCACAAAGCGCCTATTGGTGTCATCAAAAGAGTCATCCAACTGAAAGGTTGTGTCCATATTCTCACCATTGAACAATTTGTCAAAATACTCTTGCCATCGATGTCGGATCTCATCCTCCTTTACCAAGAGATGCTCCCTTTCATCCTTAATGCACTTAACTTGGTTGAAGTCCCGTGTCTTTCTCTCACGAACCCTAGCCAATCTCATCCTCCTTTGCAATCAGCTACGTGCCATATATTAATTATGTTTATCCTACAGTCATATTTGGCAGTAAGGCAGTTCCTAAAATGAGAGTTTCAGGTTGCTGTCAGTTTCACAGCATCAGGAAGAAACAAATCTTCAGAAGAACTAGTGTACACTAGTGAATGAACAGGTCTGAGTGCATACTGCCATTGCAGATACAATAATAATTCAAAAGATGAGAAAACAAACAGTTGATAGAAAACAAACAGTTTAGGCAAGGAACGCAACAGAGCCCTGGAAGCTAACCTGTACACCTTTCACTTGCATTTGCTGAATCAGCTCGGTGAACACACCTGCTCAAGTAAAACATAAGCAATGGTTTAAAACACCGATAAGAACAACAAAGACAGAAGTACAAATGGAAGTAAGCATAACAAAATGCGTTTCAACTCATCAATGGTTTGCTGTTTCATGAAAGTAGGGAGAAAGTAATATGCCAAAGAACAGAGCTACCAATGGTCGGTAGATTATTCAAAAGTGTGATGACTGATGACATAAGTTGTTTTTTCACGCTACTATTAGGAATGGTGAAGAGCACATGCTGAATGACTTAAAAAGATGATGAAAGGGCGGGCCTGGTGCAAGCGGTAGAGTCTTACCGCCTGTGACCGGAAGGTCCCAGGTTCGAGTCGCAGTCTCCTCGCATTGCACAGGCGAGGGTAAGGCTTGCCACTGACACCCTTACCCAGACCCCGCACAGAGCGGGAGCTCTCTGCACTGGGTACGCCCTTGAAGATATTTTAAGTATAACCGAGCCCACTACACTTATGAGCAAAACACAGAAAATGCATGATATGCGAAGCTGGACGGGCAGGGAAAAAAAAGGGAGTATCCTGCCCGTGCGCTACCATGCCATACACCTCCCGTGAATCGGAAATTACAAGGAACAGTACATATGGTCATTGATGAGACCATGCTCAAACTCACCAGGATCAGACTCAATAGTGCACCAGGACATCCTTGCGAAACCACTGAAGTATCCTGGTTGCCCTGGCACAATCAATCATAACAAAAACATGGTAAATACACGCGCGGCACCAAACAGCTTATACTAATAAGCTGGGGTGAACGCAGGGGCGGACCCAGTAAAGGACATGGCTGTACACATGTACACCGATAATTTTTGCAAAGCAATCGAAGTTAGTAGGCATAATACATGCACATACACTTGTAGTTAGATCAGATCCGAATACAAATAGTAGGTTAGGGTTTAGGTGCTCAGTTTCGCACAGCACGAAGAGAAGACCAAGGGGCGGGCGTAACTGATGGTGCTCGTCGACAGCGAAGGGGCCGAAGAAGACCTGGGCACCAGGCGAGTAGCGCGGCTGCGACGGCCGCCCAGTCGTCGTCGTCGCCGTCGCCACGAGAGAGAAGTGGGGAGGGAGAGTGCAGCGCGCACGCTGTGTAACGGAAGGAGAAAAGGGAGGGTTGCAGGCTTTGCAGCGAATAGGCAGGTCCGGTCCGTGTACGGCCATTTACATGGGCCTGAGCCTGGACTTTTACTGGAAGGAAACTATCGATGGTCAAACGGGCTAAGCCTAGTGAGCGACACGAGGCCCAGTTCTATTAGACATGAATTTTAAACTATTTTTGACCTTCTTTTAGGATCGTCCGATTTACTTTACAAAACCGACTTTTTACCGTCTTAACTTTTAAAATCATTTGGGTTTTGCATCTATCTAGTTTTGTTGACGTGACACCATGTCAAAGGAGACAGATTGAATTAAGTTAAAAGTTTTGGGATATAAATCAGACTAGAAATATTATTTTTAAATAAGAATTTTTAAAAATGAATTCAAAATTTATCAAAATATTTTTTCCATAGAAAATAATGCAATTAAAAAAACCTAACATTTGGTTTAATCTAAGAAAAATCATAAAATTTTGTTTTAGCTTGGAAAATTCGGTTTTTTCCCTAAAAACATACTCCATCTTATAGTGCTTAGTTTGAAACTGTTCGAATCTTGATATACTTACTTTTGTGCCTATTTGCTAGTAGAAGCTCTTGTTACCTATTATAATTAGTCGATGTTGATCACCCGGACTATGTAGAAGCGTTAGTAGGAGAGCTTTGTTAGGACCATAGCGGGTGTTGGTCCCATGCCTAATAAATTTTCAAAAAGGGTTGGGAGCTCTGCTATTCACTTAAGAAGAATAGAATTGTCTCGTTTTTATTTATTTATTTAAGCTCCTTGAGCAGAAACCCACGCCACGTCACCCCGAAGTTCCCCTGTCCGTCCGATCTCCCATCCAGCGGCCCAGATTTGTTGGATCAGATTTCGTTGGAAGCGGCTTCTCCTGCTTCTTGTTGCCTTCTCTAGCTTCTCTGCATTTTTGGCTTCACGTCCAAATCCAGAAAACCAAATATATACTGCTGCTCCCGCTTCTCCTTCTAGATTCTGGCCCCCTCCTCTCTCTCCCCATTGGTCTCTCCCTCCCCATCCAGACGCGCATAGCACAGCCACGACCGTCATGGCCGGCTGCTGTGGCTGCAGCCACCCTCCTCATCCTCCTCTGCCCTCCCTCACCTGCCTCTCACCTCTGTTTCTCCCTTCCCTTCCCTCCCAAGGCGACGGCACCCCTGCGGGTGGTGCGTCCACGCGGGAGGGGCTCGGCAGCCCCCTTCCTCTCTCCATTGTCGATGAAAGATGCTCGGCAGTCCTCCAAGGGGTATCCCACGAAGGTAGATTGATCGGTGGAGGTGCGCGTGATAGGAACCGGATGGTGACACAAGGCGCAGAGACAGTGATTTAGACAGGTTCGGGCTGTCTGATCGACGTAATACCCTACGTCCTGTGTCTTTGGTGTATTGTATTGAGATGTAGTAGCCATCAACTAGGGGACCCCTGCCTCTTTTTATATACTCTAGAGGGGTAGGGTTACAAGAAAAGTATCATATTTGGTACTATACAATATCTTGCGGTGCACATCGACCAGTGTCGTGCACGCCTTGATCTTGTGGGCTAGGCCACCTCTGATGGTGCGGCCTATGTCTTGTCTTGTGTATATTGGGGGTCATATCCCCCATAGCTAGTCTCCGAGCGCCTTGTATCCTTTGAGCAACGCTGTCTTGAACAAGTCCGAGCACTTTGACGTGAAGCCGATCAGTTTAACTGGTAATCCGAGCAGTGAAAGTCGAAACCGACCAGTTTAACTAGTGACCTTAGCGGTGAAGGTCAAAACCAACCAGTTTAACTGGTGACCTGGGCGGTGAAGATCGAAGCCGATCAGTTTAACTGGTGACATGTGCGGTGAAAGTCAATGCCAACCAGTTTAACTGGTTAGAAGACCTCGGACTTAGCCAAGTAAAGCTTGCTAGAAGGATGTAAGGGGCTCAAGATAAAATTTGAAAATTCTTCCACTTAGGAGAAGTGCAGCCACTTAGACTCCATCAACAAAGAGAGTAAATCAAGAAATAAGCACTACATTCATCGCCAGGTGAAGTGTAGCCACTTAGTCCTCGAGCCTGCTGGAAGATGAAGAATAAATCTTGTAGCAGGGTCAAGGAAAAAAGTCTGAAAGCTTGCCGATGTCATCTGACATGCGCGTATTAAGACTCCAGATGTGCTGCCCAAGATCAGCACCCTGATCCGAACAGCATGGAGCAGCTTGATAGCACACCTATGAGACGTAGCAAGATCCGACTACTAAGGGAGTCCTTAGCTTAGCTGGTGATGCTTGCACAAAGAATCTGAACACCGAGGAGTCCTCAACGTAGCTAGCGATGTCCGAGCACCGAGGAGTCTCTAGCGTAGCTAACGATGTTCGAGCACCGAGCAGTTCTCGGCGTAGCTGGCGATGTTCGAGCACCGAGAAGTCCCCAGCGTAGCTGGCGATGTCTGAGCACCAAGGAGCCCCCGGCGTAGCTGGCGATGTTTGACCACCGAGGAGTCCCGGCGTAGGTGGCGATGTCCGAGCACCGAAGAGTCCTCGGCATAGCTAGCGATGTTCGAGCACCGAGGAGTCCTCGGCGTAGCTGGCGATGTCCGAGCACCGAGTAGTCCTCGGTGTAGCTAGCGATGTTCGAAGACCGAGGAGTCCTTGGCACAGCTGATGATGAACAGTATGGTCAACTTGTCGGCAACGAAGTGAGCATTGAGTAGAAGCGACCGATGAACAGTCTGATCAACTGGTCGGCGACAAAGTCCATGAACCTAGCGGTTCGACCAGTTAATCAGTGGAGAAGTCCGAGCACCAGGTGCTCCGATCACCTGGACGATGATCCTGCAATACAAATATATAGAATGGGTAGTACATGATGTAAAAATATATGAACTCCAGAGGAAAACCAGCAATAGTGATGAAATAGTGTGTGCAGCTCGACGATCAGTTGGTGTAAACACTTCATGTTATTATGAAGATGTATTTATATTTAATATAAACCGCCCGACCAGTTAGTGTATAGCTGACTCTCCAGCCCTAGCTAGCCCGTTAGCCATAACGTGGAGCGCGGAGCTCGTGTGCGTGTAGGAAGAACAAAGCGTCGCTAAGGAGCCACTGTCGACCACCCATAACATAAAGGGCAGACACTCGTGCACATGTAGGGAGGAGCCGGAGATAGGGCCGTCTTTGGGGACATCCGAGCGTCAACATGATTGTTCATGGATTTGCCTTAGGCTTAGCTGTATGTCATCTTTAAGATGGTATACATGAAAGAAAATTGTTTGAAGAGCAAACATGGAGAAAATAGCTCAGAGATATATTATGGCCCCGTTCGCTAGGAGGAATTTGGAGGAATCTGGATGAATCTAGAGGAATCTGTGAGAGGAAATCAGTCGTGAACATTGTTTTTCAGCCATAAATAGTGTTTTTATGGCACCAGCCGAACGGAGCCTATGGCGATATACGAAGATCAAAGAATATTTAAAAAAATATTAAAGCGTGACTTAGCTTTAGACAGAATATCTGGTCGGTGTTGTGTGGCGTTATCTGGTCGACGTTGATGAAATTACCCGGCGCTCGAGCTTTCTGAACTATCGTCATGATGGCGGTCGCAGTTATCACGGCGCCGTTCTTTGCGGCGATCATCATTGCGACGTGGTAGGTTCTCAGAGTGGATCATCATTGCGACGTGGGAACATAGCATGGGCGAAGGCTTGAGTCCAATGCTGCAGGTCTTGCGGTGTCGATGTTGGATCAAGAAGATATACCTACGGCAACAAGCAAGGGAAATTGCTTTGTTCGTTATGCATGCACACATGCATGAGTAGCCTGCTTGTCTTGTAGATCGGACGCCTTGGTTGTTTTGCTTGTGAAAGTGCATCTAGCTCTTTAGTGGGTTTTGGATGATTGAATAACAACGTGATTCAAGGACTAACCCGTTTGCTAAGTGTGGATAGGTAATAGGTTATCTCACAGGTACTTAATGAAAGCCAAAATAATGTATTGTTGTATAAACAATTTAGTTCAAGTACAAGACAACAATGCAAATGGAATTCATGCAAATGCTTAATTATTGTGGGATTTCCATGTACTAGTTTGAAAGCAAGCTTGTAAGAATTAATTAATGAGACATAAGGGAGTGCATATGGATTGGTTTCATATTTGAAGCTTGCTAAATTAAAATAAAAAAGATAATAATACATGAATGGATGATTCAACACAAGATGTGACTTGATGGCTTGAGATGGTGAAGATAGCAAGGAAAGGCTTCGAGGTACTAAGCAAGAGTGAAGGGCAAGCGACGGCTTGGCGGCTGAAGAACCTAGCTAGGGTGAAGAAGGAAGTACTTGCATTTAGTTGAGGTACTAATCAAGCTATGATAGTCACGTTTATTTGGAGGATCAAATCACTATTGGAGTGTTTGATGGAAGTGACTTGATACAATTGGGATTATTCAAATTTGATGAATGGAATCAAGTCACATGCTCAAGTGAAAAGATCAACATCAACAAGTTAGCACCCTTACTTGATGAAGATTGGAAGGGACAGCATCAATTCAAATGAGATCAACTCAAATGGTATAAATTCATTTTTCCTTTGATCTTGAGTTTAATAGGTATGCCATACTATTAAGAGGGATACATCATGTTGATAGATAATGTTTCATAAGTGCTCAAGCCAACCCATGTGAGTTTTGAGTATTTGAGCGACAAAAGAGCTAACTTTATCTTTGCTGGTCTGGCAATACCGGACGTGTCCGGTATTGATACCAGACGTGTCCGGTATTGATACCAGACATGTCCGGTACTTATCCAGCAGTGCTAAAACTGTTGTTTTCGGGTTGGTTCATCGGGAGTTCCGACGTAAGTCAGGAGTTCCGACGGTCGGGAGTCCCGGCAAGGGTCGGGAGTTCCGACGTCTCGCACTTTAACTAACTTGGAGGGTTCGTTGTCCTAGTCATACCAGACGTGTCCAATATGCAAGACCAGAGGCCAACGGCTAGTTTTTAAAAGCCTTGAGAGTCGGGAGTTCTGACATATGTCGGGAGTTTCGACACCTCACAAACTTCAACTCAATTATATGGTTTTCAAAATTACTGAGGGTCAGGAGTTCCGACATAAGTCGGGAGTTCCGACGGTCGAGAGTTCCAGTATTCATCGGGAGTTCCGACGCCTCACAACTTCACTGTAACTTAGTTACCGTTGGCGTAGTGTAAGTCATACCGGACGTGTCCGGTATTGCAACAGCTATAAAACGGCTAGTTTTTCCAAGGGGGCTATAAATACCCCCAAGCTATAACACCTCGGTGTTAATCATGCACTAACATTCCATCCCATGAACATAATCATCATCACCTCATGCATAAGCATCATTCACGCATTTCATTTCGAAAGAAATGAAGTATCATTTCATGTGATGCTTAAGTTGATTGAAAATTTATTCATGTTTCAAACAATGTGAAATGCCATGCTCATGTTTGGATGCCATGATTCTTGTTTTGATCACTAAGATAGCTTATAAATGTTTAAGATACAAATTGGAGCCAAGTTCATATTCAAAGTTTTGCCAAATTTTGCTTTTAAACAATTCTTCAAAATTAGAGTTTTGAATTAATATTGATGTTTATTTTGTAATTCAAAATCTATTTAGAATTGGACTGTGGTCATAAAAGCAAAGTTGTAGATCTTAAAAAATGGAACAACTTTCATTTTTACACCAACTTTTAAAACTGCTTTGAAATTGCTCAAAATTTGCATTGAAGGAAATGGGGATAGAAAATAAATAAAAAAATCATCACATTTCACTTGAATGGGCCGCAACCTCGCTTTCGGCCCAGCCGCTCACGGCGGCCTGGCCTGCCTCCGTGCTGGCCCGCTCACCCGGCCTACCTTAGTGCCGTGCCGCGCCTGTTCCCACATGCTGTGCCTGACCGCGTCAGAGCGCGCTCGCCGCGTGGCCGCCATACGTCGGCGACGCACGCCGCGCGGTAGCCCCGGCCTGCCCCGCGCCCTCCTATCGCGCCTTCACCTTCCCGGCCGCGCTGCGCTCCTTCTCACTCCCCACTCCACTCTCTTGCTCGCTCAGCAGCAGCAACAGCAGCGGCGCACGTCCGCCTTCACCACCGCGTGCCGCGCCTCGTCGGAAGTAGCTCGCCTAGCCATCCTAGCTCGCTGTTGAACCCTCCATCTCGCTCGCAGCTCCGCCTCCTCCTCGCGCACCTCGTGCTCACCTCGGTAAGCCGTGAGAAGCTCCCTCTCCCCAGGAATCTCTCGCTGGAGTCGTGGCCGAGCTCGCTGGAGCACTCCGCTCCATGGACCTCACCCCTCCGTCCTCCTTCTTGCTCTTCCTTCGCGCACACGAGCACCGCACAAGCTCGGGGAAGCTCCTGCACCACCTCTCGCGCCCCTTCTCAGCCAAAGATGGCCGACTGTCGGTGAGTCGCGCCACCGCTCCGCCATGCATGCCACCGAGCTTCATTACGAGCTCCTCCTGTGCCTTCACTTGGTGCACTACGTCCGCCTCGTCGTGGGTGAGCTGCTAGTGGTGGCAGCGCCACCGGCTAGCTCACCGTCGGCGAACGTCGGTCGGTCAGTGGCGGCCCTGCTCGGCTCCGGCTGACACGTGGGCCCGGTTTGACCAAGGGTCCCACCTGGCAGCCCCTCTGGGTGCACTGCACCGGGTGCACCTAGCGGTTCTGGGTTGGGGGAATTTCAGTGTTAAAGAAAATGATTTCAGAAATTGATTTACAAAGCTTGTAAAATGTATATCTCCAGTTATATTGCTCCAAAAATGGTGAAACAAATTTTGTTGTGCTTCTTGTCACGAGATCTACATGATAAAAATATTGCATGTCATTCTTAAGAATCTTTTCTGTGGAGTTTTATTTAATCATTGAAATTGTTGTTTTCTTAAGATAGTCATAATAAATCATAGAAAGATCAGAAAAATATGCTTCCAAGTTTGTTACTCTTCTTGTGTAAAGTACTTCCTAGGAAAAATATGTGCCATGCATGTCCTGTAGAAAAATTGTGAGGTGTAGTTCAAGTGCCTTTAATGGCTGATTTTTGTTATTTTTGCTAGAGAGCAAAATTTGTATAAAACATGCATGTGATAATTTTTGTGCAATGATTATTTACTGTATAAAACATAGGAAAAATATTACATCTATTGTTTGACACTTTTCATAATACAAAGTATTTTCATGTTCATAATTATGTCATAGCTTGTCATTTTTTGTGTAGGCTACTCCACTTATTCAAATGCCATAAAAATCTGATGGTAGACTACTTAGGGTAGTACTGTGCTATGGTAATTTTCTAAGATTTTTTCTAAGCTATAAAAATGGATGTTGCTATTCAAACCTATTATTAATTAGGGTTTAATCAAATGCTGCTTTTGTGTATGATTAAGAAATTAGTGAAGCTTTGGTGTATCTTTGAAGCATTTAATGAGATGTGTTGACTTAGCATCTTAATAGTAGAAGAGAATGCGGTAGATGACATGTGCTTGTAGTACATGTTCTTGGATAATGTTGACTACTTTGCATGCCATCATATTTATCGTGTTTATTTCATCCGATGCACCTTTTGCATAAGCACTTACGCACATGCATCATACAGGATCGCAAACCAAGAGCCTAGTCATCATACCTGAGGAGTCCGAGGAGCAGCTCGAGGTGCAGCCGCAGGAAGTGATCGAAGCAAACGAGGAGGACGTTGAGGAACTTCTGGAGTGCCCTGATCACCGCCCAAGCTCCTTCAAGAGAGGCAAGCCCCGAAGCATTTTTCCCCGATTTACAATTATTAATTAAATGCTTTACTTTAATTAATGCATTATGTTTAGGAGTTCTTTGCAACTGTTGCTGCATTATACCTTGTCTACCTTTGTTATACTATATCTTTGTTACCCTGGTATCCGCAGTCGAGTCAATGCTTAGCTGGCTTAGACCGATAGAAGTCGGGTGATTTCCTATCACCTGCGAGCTATAGGTGGTTACCTGGATCTGCTTGGAGAACTATGTAGTCATGGTATAACTAAGTATTAAATGAAGTTGAGACCGGACGAAGACTTATAGAGTTTTGAACTGTAGTGCTTTTCCGTCTGTGTCGATTAAGGACCGACCGTTGTTGGGCCTCGAGTCATGTTGAACACATGCCTTACATTTAGCTGGCCGAATAAAGTACCTTTCGACCGCGAAGCTGGGAGATTATTTGGGCCGAGTAGATTGCCCATAGCGCACTGTGCCAGAGCAGGTGTGGTAGGATACGGGGGCGCGATGATAAGACCAATGGGCAGTCGGTCGGCCCCTAGGTACATGTGGTTCCTGACAAACTCGAGATTCCTAGATAGTTGACTCGGTGATCAATACCTCACTTTAGCGGGTGAGTGAGGTTTGTGTAAGGAATAAATCACCAGCTGGTTAGGAATCGATTTGAATCGCCATCGCTCCTAGATAGTGAGCACTTGACTTGAGTGACTTCATCGTAGTAATGTTGATGGAACACTTGGACAGTTATAATGAATATGACATTATGAAAGTTGTTAACGATCATTGGTTATCATTATTTGCTTAATCACATGCTTGCTCTAGTATAGGTGCAAATGTAGTCAACAGGTTAATAATAATTAACTTGACAATAATGTTTTTGGAAAGGTTCTTGAAATACTAAAAATACCTCTTTTTGCAAATGAGTCAGCTACCCTACTATAAAGTCCTTCATAATCCTTGGTGTCACTTATTTTCGGTTATGTCGGGTAAGTCTAGCTGAGTATCTTCTCATACTCAGGGTTTTATTCCCACTTGTTGTAGATGGGTAAATGTATTATGGCTACTGTATCAACTGCCTTTATCCTGCGATGGGTGATGCTTAGGACCATGGGCATGGTGATTCCTTACGTCTCGTCTGATGCTTTTGTTGGAGATAATCATTAGCTGGCACTGTATTTGAACTCCGTGTGAGTGTGTGTGGTTTTGAACAAATGGCTTCCGCTACTTCTATTTGAACTCGTTTTGTAATAACTATGTTTAAACTCTGATGTATCTATGATGCGAACTTTTATGTAATATGTGATGGTGACCGCTAAACTTATTACGATCTTGGCTGGTATGTGAGTTGGTTTAAAATCCTTCATGATTTCATGGACTACCGGGTTATATGGGCTTAAGTTTGCTAAATTGTCTGCTCTAGCGGATGATTTTCTTACTTAATTTCATATAATTGGTCGGTTCTGTTACAGGGAGTTCCGACGGTCGGGAGTCCTGGCAAGGGTCGGGAGTTCTGACGTCTTGCACTTTAACTAACTTAGAGGGTTTGCTGTCCTGGTCATACCGGACATGTCCGGTATGCAAGACCAGAGGCCAACGGCTAGTTTTCAAAAGCCTTTAGGGTCAGGAGTTCCAACATATGTCGGGAGTTTCGACACCTCACAAACTTCAACTCAGTTACATGGTTTTCAAAATTGCTGAGGGTTAGGAGTTCTGACATGAGTCGGGAGTTCCGATGGTCGAGAGTTCCGGCATTCATCGGGAGTTTCGACGCCTCATAACTTCACTATAACTTAGTTACCGTTGGCGCAGTGTAAGTCATACCGGACGTGTCCGGTATTACAACGGCTATAAAACTGCTAGTTTTTCCAAGGGGGCTATAAATACCCCCAAGCCTCCACCTTTGGAGGCTACTAATTTTGTTGATACACACACACGTTTTTGAGCCTTGCCAACTCTCTCAACCCTCTCTTAGTGAGTGATTGATCAAATTTGCCAAATCAAATTATGGGTTGAGTGAAATTAAAAAAGAGAGCAATCCAACCACTTGAGCACTTGTGCATATTGTCAATCTCATGATTCGCATTTGTTACTCTTGGACTCTTCGATTCTAGACGGTTAGGCGTCGTCGGAGAGCACTCGAGAGATTATGGTGTGCCTCGGAAAGTTTGTAACGGTCGATTCCGCCACCTCAGAATCATCTAGTTAAAGGAGGAAAATGAGTTGGAAAAGACTCTGACAAGAGTGACCTTCATAGTACCCTCTAGGGCTGACCTTCGCTGGGTCGCCCGTAGCCCCCTCAATAGAGAGTAGGACTCGAACAAGTCCGAACTTTGGCAAAATAAATATCGTGTCTCAATTTGCATTTCATTCGATATTTGTGTTGCTCTAGCTCTTATGCAGGTTCTCTGTGTTTACTGTCATCTCCAGTAGATACCTACAGTTTGGTTTGAAGATAAAAATCGAAGGGAGCAAGTTTGGGGCTGTTCTGCAGAAATCATGTATACCAGACACGTCCGGTATTCATACCGGACACGTCCGGTATTGATCACTGTGCCAGGCTATTCTGCAGAACACGTGCATACCGGACACGTCCGGTATACCTACCGGACACGTCCGGTATTTCCTGCCTACGCTGAATATATTCATTCTCTGTTCTAACTTTGTGTTGCAGGGTTGTAGCTTCTAGATATATTCTTTATACCTTGTATACTCTGTGGCTAACTTGTGAGGGGTGGTACTACTCTTTATTTGGAGTTTCTATTTTGGAAACTCCCTTTACTAATCATTTCCGCATTTAAAGGTGTTAATTTTTAGAAACGCCTATTCACCCCCCCTCTAGGCGGCATCTTAGGTCCTTTCAGCTTGTGGCTGCATCTATGCTTGTATAGATGCATACGCATTCCATGCAAATCGATCGCTATTTGTAGGCATTGTTCTGCGGTCAACATGTGCTTGATTTCAGATCGGATCTGGCACGCATCGTCGACGTCACCGTGACCCATATTCGACGGCTTGCTTTTCTGTAATTGATCTCGATAATGATTTTTTTGAAAGGGCAGCATTATATATTATCTTAACATATCGTTACAAAGGAGGGTCCGAATTGCATCCGGAGCCTCATTACACCAAACTAAACCAGAGAACTGATCAGCTAGCCTAGCCATTACATGAGCTACCTCATTGCAACTTCTCTTAATGTACATGAAAGAGACAGAAACTTCACGTACTAAGTTTTTGACATCACACACAATGGATCCAACATGAGATCTATCTAGATGCAGTGATTGTATTTTTTGATGATGTTTTGATAGTTAGAAGCCACAATCATATGCTGAAGATTTCGTTCTTTTGCAAACAAAACACCACATCGAATTGCTAAAATTTCAGCCAACTCAGGATCTTCAACTCTATGCATCTTCTTACAAAATGCCATTTTGAAATCCCCAAGATGATAACGAATCACTCCACCTATTCCGATTCGAGAGGGATCTTTAAAGGTGGCTGCATCTACATTGAGCATCAACCAGCCATCCGGCGGTGGAGTCCATTTAGGGGCCAAGCAATTAGACTCGCACCTGTGGGGGGTGAATTCTTTTATAGAGTGCATCAATACCATCTCTATGTAAGCTTTTGTTCGTTCAGCAATGGAATGAGGATGCAACATTTTCTCTCCATTCCTAACTGCATTTCTTGCCTCCCAAATGTGCCACACAGTAATTGTAAATGCGGTGGCTTCATCATCCTTTGCTCTATCTAAAAAATAAAAAAGGCATTGTTTGATGTGTAGAAAAGCATGAGGCTTGCAATTTATAACAAAACACTTTCTAATTTGACGCCATACCTCTGAAGCATATTGGCACATTAAAATGGCATGCTCCACTGTTTCTTCTCTTCCACAATAGCAACAAGCATCAGATGCAGGAACATGTCTATACTTTAGTTGTGCTCCTGTTGTCAAACAATCATGAGCCATTCTCCATAGGATTATTTTCATTTTTGGTGGTGCTTTAATTGCCCATAGTCGCTTCCATAATTTAGATGTCTCATGTTGATCTGAAGATTCACCTCTGCCATTTTTGCTTCAAAAGTGATGAAGGCTTTCCAATCTTGTAGGTGAGTATGCTGATTTGACAGTATATATTTCTGATTTGGTGTGAGGCCAAGATGGAAAGTCCTCACATGAAGTATTGGATCAGTAGTCCGAGATGCATCCAGAGTGCTGGGCTACAGACAAGATTGGATCGCAGGTCACCGCATAGGAGCCTGGCCCAGCACTGCGCGTGGTGGAAGCAGTCCACAAGCGACGCGGGGTGGTCCGCAGCATCGTTGGCGGAGAACACGGCGAGAGCGCGAAGACTTGAACATGCAGCATGACACGATGATGGAGATGATGCCATCGTAGAGTGCGCCGCAAGATTGCATCACGCTGTCGCCTCGACACGCTTCAATGTCGAGTCTCATCGGGTAGGCTAGGGACGCCATTGCAGCTGTCGGAGTTGCCGCGAACAACATTGATCTTGAGATCCCATCTGGTTCGCCATGGATCAGCACGCACAGCCCCATGGTGGGCGCCAACTGTCGACGAAAGATGCTTGACAGTCCTTCGATGGGTATCCCATGAAGGTAGATTGATTGGTGGATGTGCGCTTGATGGGAACTGGATGGTGACACAAGGCGCAGAGACAACGATTTAGACAGGTTCAGACCGTCTGATCGACGTAATACCCTACGTCCTGTGTCTTTGGTGTATTGTATTGAGATGTAGTAGCCGTCGACTAGGGGACCCTTGCCTCTCCTTATATACTCTGGAGGGGTAGGGTTACAAGAAAAGTATCATATTTGGTACTATACAATATCTTACGGTGCACGTCGACCAGTGCCGTGCACGCCTTGATCTTGTGGGCTGGACCACCTCTGATGGTGCGGCCCATGTCTTGTCTTGTGGATACCGAAGGTCATATCCCCCGCACCCATCCACCGTGGCAGGGTCCTCAACGCCTCCTCCTGCTGGGGAGCTTGTGCTCCTCTGCTCGACGAAACCCTAGGTGCCTGTGCGGCGGCACGACGACATCCGCGGCGAAGCTCGGCGGTCGGATCTGACAGTGACTCACCCTCTTCTTCCCCTCCTTTGTTCCATGGCTCCTCCCCCAGATCCTTTCTCCCTCGCGTTTTTTTTGGAGCGGCAGGTCCTCACAGCAAGTTCTATGGCAGCTGACAACTACATTTTTTCTAATGCTATTCCTATTTTGTGTTTGTAAAAATATATTGCAGTGACAGATACAAAGTGTGTTCTTGCTGGTCTACATCTTGCTAATTTTATTCCCTTCAATATTGCATTTTTCTGTTATCTGAATTGAAGTTTGTTGGTTTGTTCAAAACAGTAGCTCTAGGTGCTTGATCCAATAGTAAAAATGGTTACGGTTACAATCTTGATATATTACTGTGCATTGACCCACCGGTGAAGCTGCAATGATCTCGCTACCCATGGTTTCTTCGCATGTTAGTGTGCGTTAGCTCAAACTGGATGTAGAGACTAAAGAGCCGCCCCACTCAAAGTGTATTTTCTATTTTTAACAATTTTAGTTACGTCATCTTTACCTGACCATGGATATGCTAACCTTAGCTTGCGCACCGAGTCAAGCCGCCCTACACCAATCCAAGCAGGTGGACTACTTGTGAAAATCTCAGAGGCGCGTATGGTGGTAACGTCGGCCTCCTGATGGCGGAGGTCACGATGGCTGCGTGTTCTATTGCGTTACGAGGAATTGCCCCTCGCGTGGCTTTTACAGGGAACTGCGCCAGGAGAGTCAGGCCTGAGATCTCGGTCTCGGTTGGTTTCCTTGTACAACAAACTCTATCTTTAGTAACTATACAACCTCCGAGATCTCGGCCTTCCAAGTCCTGCGCACAATTACCGTGCCATGCACATTTACATATCAAGATAACCTTCTATCTTTAACACTCCCCCTCAATCTAAACTTCTCAAGTTGAGATTGTTCTTAAACATTTCTAATTGCCTTACCGATAATGGCTTTGTGAACCCATCTGCAACCTGGTCTTTAGTTGATATAAAATCAATGACAAGTAACTTTCTTGCTACCCTTTCACGCACAAAATGATAGTCGACTTCTATATGTTTTGTTCGAGCATGAAAAACTGGATTAGCAGAAAGATACTTAGCTCCAATATTATCACACCACAACTTGGCTGCTCTAGGCGCCTGAATCCCTAGCTCATACAGCAAAATCTGTATCCACATCACCTCTGCAGTTGCATTTGCCACAGCCTTGTACTCAGCTTCTGTACTTGATCTTGATACTGTAGCTTGCTTTCTTGCACTCCAGGCTATGAGATTGGAACCCAGAAAAACTGCAAAACCTCCAGTAGACCTGCGATCATCCAAGTCACCTGCCCAATCTGCATCTGAAAATGCACTCACCAAAAGTGAAGAGGTTTTACAAATACGAAGTCCAATCTTCATAGTATGTTTCAAATATCTGAGAATCCTTTTTACTGCTGCCCAATGAACATTAGTTGGTGCATGCAGGTACTGACAAACTTTATTCACAGAGAAGGATATATCTGGTCGTGTCAAAGTCAAATACTGCAATGCACCTACCACAATCCTATAAGCCGTGGCATCTTTTGGTCCAAGTGGAATACCTTCATGTGCAGACAATTTTTCTGATGTGGACAAGGGTGTGCTCATTGGTTTGCAATCCATCATGCCTACACGCTGAAGTACATCTCTAGTATACTTCTCTTGTGTCAAGAGAATCCCATCCTTTATCTTGTTCACCTCTATACCAAGAAAGTAGCTTAACTCTCCAAGATCTTTGAGAGCAAACTCCTTTCTTAAATCTTGCAGCAGGCATGTGGTTGCTTCCTGAGTAGAACTAGCCACAATAATATCATCAACATAAATAAGAATAAATATAGTGACTGGACCTTTGTGATAGAAAAATAATGATGTGTCTGCCTTTGATGCCTTAAAGCCCAAATCACACAACTTGCTGCTCAATCTTGAATACCATGCTCTTGGTGCCTGTTTCAAACCATAAAGAGCTTTATCTAATTTACAAATGTAATCTAGCTGTGTTTTGCTCACATATCCAGGAGGTTGACGCATATACACTTCTTCCTCTAGAAACCCATGAAGAAAAGCATTCTGTATGTCAAGTTGCCGCAAGCTTCATCCTCTAGATACAGCAATAGACAAGACTGTTCTAACAGTAGCATGCTTAACAACAGGACTGAAAGTATCCTCATAATCAACCCCATATCGTTGTTTAAAACCTTTTGCAACTAACCTGGCTTTATACCTATCAAGACTTCCATCAGATTTCCTCTTAATTTTATATACCCATTTGCAGTCAATAATGTTTACTCCTTTTCTTGGTGGAACTAGGTGCCAGGTCTGATTTTTAATCAAAGCATCGTATTCTGCATCCATTGCTAATTTCCAATCTTTATTGTTCATAGCCTCATCTAGAGTATGTGGTTCCTCAGAAACTGCAAGACACCCATACCTGACCGTGCCATCGGTGTAGATTTTAGGCTTGCGGACGCCATGCTGAAGACGCGTCCGAGGTGCAGGAGTATCCGGCGCAGCATCGTGATTAACCGTCTCATGATTGGTTGCTGTTTCATGATTTTCAGCCTCGGTAGCCTCGGGCGGTGCAGTCGCTGTCGCCATCCCCCCGTCGCCCGCACACGGGAGATGCTGCGGCGATTGGCGTGGCCCAGCAGCATCCAGTGGGCCAGGGGCAGTCGGCCCAGTGGAGAGGGGCACACCTGGCTGGCGCCCGAGTGGCCAGACCGAGGAGAATTCCTCGGCCGTGCCAGAAACCGCGTCTGCGGTACCGGTGGGCGCCGATTCCGGCGCAGATCGGCCGGAAGTTGGCGCCGTATCGCTGTCGTGTCCAGCGCCTGGAAGGGAGTCTGTTGCTGCATGCCTGTTATCACATATACTTCCAAAATTTTGATTAGCGGTATTTGGAGAATCAAACACACCGTCATGTACTAGTTCCGCCCCAATTGAAGAAATAGGAACTAGTCCTGATGGGAGAAGATTTATTTCTGCACGCAATCGTGCTCCGGCATTTGGATGCAACTCGGAGAAGGGATAAATATTTTCATCAAACACAACATCGCGAGAGATGAAAACCCGACCGGTAGGAACATCAAGACATTTGAACCCTTTATGCAAGTTACTGTAGCCAAGGAAAACACACCGTTTAGAGCGGAACTGAAGTTTATGCTGGTTATAGGGGCGCAGATTAGGCCAGCAGGCAGAGCCAAATACACGAAGAGATGCATATTCAGGTGTCTGTTTATAGAGGTGCTCTAAAGGTGTAGCCTGTTGAAGGACTGTGCTAGGCAAACGATTGATGAGAAAAACAGCAGCAGCAAAGGCTTCATCCCAAAATTTCAGAGGCATGGATGCATGTGCTAACAAAGAGAGGCCAACCTCAACTATGTGTCGGTGTTTGCGCTCAACAATCCCATTTTGTTGATGCGCATGAGGACAGGAAACATGATGGACAATGCCAATATTATCAAAGAAACTATGCAATTTTTGGTATTCTCCACCCCAATCAGTTTGCATGGTGAGAATTTTATGGTCAAATTGTCTCTCTACCATGGCTTGGAACTCATGAAATTTCTTGAAAACATCAGACTTGTACTTAATGAAATAAATCCATGTAAATTTACTGTAGTCATCAACAAAACTAACATAATATTTGTTTCTTCCAACAGAATCCATGGCAGGGCCCCAAACATCAGAGTGAACAAGCTCTAAGGGAAATTTAGAAACGCTGGAAGATCTACTATATGGAAGTTGACAACTTTTAGCCTGCTGGCAGGCATCACACACTGACTCCTTGTTTGACTCAGAAGAGCAAGGAAGATTATTACTATGAATAATTTTTGAAACAACTGGAAACGCTGGATGACCCAGGCGACTATGCCATCTAGACAAGGACGGCTTTACTACTCCAAACGCCTGCTTTATTGAATGATCTGATGGAAGGGGATACAGCCCTCGATGACATCGCCCTCTAAGGATTGTGTTCTTCGTGGCCCGATCCTTAATAAGAAAATAATCAGGGTGAAACTCAAGAAAGACTGAATTATCTTTAGTAAGGCGATGAACAGATGCAAAATTTTTCTTAGCGTTTGGAACATGAAGAACATTATTTAGATGCAAATCACGAGACTGGGCTGGAACAGTAGTATGACCAATGTGTTTAATCTCCATACCTGAACCACTGGCAGTGTGGATCTGATCACCACCGTGATACTTCTCACGGAAAGACAACTTCTCCAGCTCGCTCGTGATGTGGTCGGTCGCGCCTGAGTCAGTATACCAGTTGGTGTCGATGTTGTAGCCGGAACTTATAGCTGCAGCTACATGGCGCTCTTCTGGAACATAGTTCTCGTCGAAGCGGTGCCAGCACTTGTTCGCCATGTGCCCCCTTTTGAGACACACCTGACAGAGGGGGCGCTCATCTACGCCTCCAGATGGAGGGCGCTGGCTGCCTCCTCCGCGCTGTTGTCCACGGCCGCGCGTGAAGCCTCCGCGACCGCCGCGTGAGCTGCCACGCCCACGGTTGTTGTTGAAGGAGTGGCGCCCGCCGTTTGATCCAGACCGGCCGCCCCTGTTAGCTGCATTAACAGAGGCGCCAGTTCCATCTTGGAGTTCAAGCCGTGTCTCAAAGCTGAGGAGTTGAGAATACAATTCCCCAACCGAGATCGGCTCAGCACGACCAGTGACAGATGTGATCACTGGGTTGTACTCGGCATCTAGCCCATTGCAGATGTGGGCTATCAGCTCCTCATCATCCAGCTTCTTGCCGGCTGCTGCCATCTCATCTGCATAATTCTTCATTTTGGCGACGTAATCTTGAATGGACATGTTACCTTTCCTGGTGGTGGATAGTGCAAGTCGTACGTTCATTGTCTTGGCACGATTTTGAGCAGAGTACATCCGCTCAATCTCGCCCCATGCTTGCGCCGCTGTGGTGGCGGTGCCGATGTGGGCGAATGGCTCCTTCCCAACCGAGGAGAGGATCAAGCCTAGGACCTGTTGGTCTTTGGCAAACCACTCTGTGAAAGCGGGATTGGGCGTCTTGACGATGGTCCCGTCGGCCTTCTTCTCTTCAAGCTCGGCATCTGGAGCTCCGGTCTTGCCGGTGAGGAAGCCCTCCATGAGGGCGCCGCGCACGGCGGTCAGAACCTGCGCCCGCCATAGCGCATGGTTCGTTTTGCCTAGCTTCTCGGTGATCTGGACTCCGAAGAATGGATTCAGTACGCTTAGATTCATCGCCATGGCAACCTAGGCTCTGGTACCATGTGAAAATCTCAGAGGCGCGTATGGTGGTAACGTCGGCCTCCTGATGGCGGAGGTCACGACGGCTGCGTGTTCTATTGCGTTACGAGGAATTGCCCCTCGCGTGGCTTTTACAGGGAACTGCGCCAGGAGAGTCAGGCCTGAGATCTCGGTCTCGGTTGGTTTCCTTGTACAACAAACTCTATCTTTAGTAACTATACAACCTCCGAGATCTCGGCCTTCCAAGTCCTGCGCACAATTACCGTGCCATGCACATTTACATATCAAGATAACCTTCTATCTTTAACACTACTTTCCTTACTTCTTTAAGTTTCTAATTCCTATGTGACTCTACAGAAAAAAAAAACATTAATACGTAGGGTTGATGGTCAGTGTGATAAACAAAATCTAGAATATTGCTCATGCAGTGTCAAGACCTCAAATATTTTAATACATTTGCTTCTATGTTCTGGCTAGGAAACGTCATATATGACATTAAACATTTCATCTTTACAATTCTGGATACTTTTCCCATCTTAGATGATGGCAGTATATTCTTGCCACCTGATGCACATGTACGAAAAGTGATGCAATGACGCCTCAAAATAGAAGTACAGCAATGCTTTGTTGAAGTAGTAAAGGTACATTATGTTATGCTTCTCATGATGGCAAACAACAGGATCTTCCTAATGCCAGGTTGGATTTGGTCTTGTTCATGGTTCAGATGGCAAGCAGTTCTGAACCCGCAGTACTAAGGTTGTTTGATTGGTAGATCTACTTGATGAGGCTAAATCTTGGAGCAAATCAGAACTACTACAACCGCTGAAAATGGTAAATTGGACTATTTTGGAACCTTATCTTTATCCTTCGGGTGAGTATGATCGTTATTTTTGGTGAGGCAAAATTCTATTAGTGGTTCTGATTTGTGTTAGTGCTTCTCTTAGTAAATTAGCACATGTAAAGAAAGGCAGGATAGAGATTGTGTTACTGTTGTCAGTGGTTAGCTTATTTAACCATGCATCTCACTAGCTTGGTGGCTGTTGACATGATCATATGCCGTGGACTGCCTGTATTTGATCGGCAGCTTGTACGTGTTTGCCTTTAGCTGTTGTTCTTATTTGCTCCCTTTTATTGTCAGCACTTGACATAATTAGATAGGCCTACTACCACCAGCAGAACTATAATAGAGATATTTTTTTATTAAATACTACATCGATCTGCAGTTTTATCTGTTCAGTCTACAACATCACCTCATGATTCCTCTGTTTTGTTTTTCAGTATGTTAGTCCAGCAGCACCTCAACTCTCTTTTTATTTCCAGACCAATGGTAGCAGCTTGCTCGACTCGATTTATTTTTCTCTTTGCAGTACTATAGAAGGAACAGTTCGATGCCGCCCGGTTCAGCTGGTAGAATTTTGGCTGAAACTGGCTGAAAAATACTATTCTGGCTGAATTGTTGTGAGAGAAAAATATTGTTCCGGCTGAAAAAAGAAGCCGAACAAACCGAATATGGGATAAGCCCCATTCAACTTACCCCATATTCGACTTATTCGGCTTATTTTTCTTTCCCAACAATTCGATAACAGCGTCTCGGAATTCTTTCGAGTTGGTCAGATCAACAGGAGCAACAGGTTCAGTGCAATAACATTCCGTCCTTGTTTAGTTCCACCAACTTTGCACCTTCAAATTTTGCACAGTGCAAGATTCTCCATCACATCACATCACATTAAATCTTTGAACACATGCATGGAGTATTAAATATAGATAAAAAAATAACTAATTACACAGTTTGGTTGTACTTTGGGAGACGAACGTTTTGAGCCTAATTAGTCAACGATTGGACAATTATTACCAAATACAAACGAAATGCTACAGTACCACTACAGTGTTGTGTGCTTTTTAGATGTCCAAAGTTTGGGCAACTAAACACTCTCCGTTCTTTTGCATGCATGCTTAGCCAATGGTGCTATGCGTTCAGGTCTTTTGTTTATTTGAGCACTGTAGACTAGTCATTGCTTTAATTATTGTACTAAGGTCTTGTTTAGTTAAAAAATTTTTTTCCAAAAAGTGCTACAGTGCCATCACATCGAATCTTGCGATACATGCATGGAGCATTAAATGTAGACGAAAAAAAACTAATTGCACAGTTTGGTTGGAAATCACGAGACGAACGTTTTAAACCTAATTAGTCCATAATTGAATACTAATTACCAAATAAAAACGAAAGTGCTACAGTAACGAAGTTCTCAAATTTCACCCTACTAAACACACCCTAGTTCTATTTTGTTCTCAAGGCAATAATAGTACTTGCTTTTACAACCAGTTTTATAGCAACCTGGTAGCATGTTAATGAGTTTGAAAGTGCTATTGGATTTTTTCTTTCATCATTTTGCTTCGTCAATGATCTGAGAAATGACTAATCATTACTAGGGTTAGCACATCACTAGCTAATATATGTGTAGTCTTGCCGATTAGAAGAGAGGCGTGTTGGGTCGTAACTACGATATAGGCAAGTTCTTGACCCTCTAGATGCCATTTCGGTCCATCAGACTTCTTGATAACATGAGCATGGTTTCATAGGCTGAGGAATCCATTTTTTTTTCTTTTGATTCTGTGTTTGTTGTAACACCTCGGGTGTTTAAATATTAAAATCTGACATGTCATCATATGCATTGCAAAGCATTTGGCATTTGGTGAAAACTTTGATATACATTTACTAAAACAAGTTTACAATTGTGTAATGAATGTTGAATTGTATTGTTTGACTCAAGTTCAATATTTGTTTGGATTTTGAATTTTTCCAGAAAACCCCGCTTTTCAACATTTAAACCCTACCCTAAAAATCCATTTCAAAATCTAAGCATATTTTGGGGTTGGGCCCAAAAGCAAAAGTGTAGAGCTTGGCAAGTTATACAAAGTTTGTTTTTGGAGTTTTTCAAGTTGTTTAGAAAAATTTTGAGTAATTCAAAAAGGCGCAATTCGTTAAATATCCCCTATTTAAATTTAAAAGATCATTTCAAAATCTAGATAGAATTAGGGGTTGGTTATAAAAGTAAAGTTGTAGAACTTTTGATTTTAAACAACTTTTATTTTTGGAGATTTTTGAGTTGCTATACAAATTTGGGAGTAATTTGAATTTGAAATCGAATGGCAAATCTGTAAATTCGGTGAACAGTACTCACCGCCCTAGCTACATGGCCGGTGATCTTCGGTTTGCTTCCAGGCGCGGTCGTGGCCGTCTTTGACGTCGCGCTGGCGCGGTGAAGGCCATAGCGCAGCTTCCTTGCGCTTCTGAGCCGCTCTACTTAGCCTTGGCCGTCGCTGTTTGCCTACGCTCTCTTGCTCTGTTTTTCCGACGCCACGGCCATAACTCCGGCGAGCTCGTGTCGATGCCGTAGTGCTTCACCGTCGCTGATAAACTTGTCCCAGCTCCGTCTCATCCTTGCGCACCTAAATAACTAGCCCTGGTCGCTTGCCATCATCGGGAAACGCCGTTCGGCGCTTTTCTTCCTCACGGCCGGCAGCACCACCGTGGAGTGCGCGTCGCCGTGGCTAGCGCGCTACGGTGAGTCTCTGCCCTTACTGAGTCTTGCTTCGGCTTCGCCGCAGTGATGTAGTGCTTTGTGATCCATTGGTTTCTCATTTTGACCACCACAGCTACCGGAGCATCGCCGTCGTCGAAGATCGCTCCGCCGTGACCGCTGTCAACGTCGACCCGTGTCACCGAAGCTTATCCGGTCTCGTTCTTTGCTCCAACGTGTTTGTGGTGAGCTACTAGACCTTCCCATGCCCTCTGTTTCACCGTTTTTGGCTTCATTTCGCTGGCGTAGCATAGCCGCGCCGTCGTGGCCGCTATGGCCGACGTAGTGCTCGGTCCAGTCCATAGTTAGTCAGGCTTGTGCTCAAAATGGATGCGCCTAGTCTCGGGGAGGGTGTAGGTACCTTGGCCGTCGCCGTTGGACTCACCGGCGACGAGATATCGTCGGTCAGCGCCATCATCGCCGTAGTCAAAGCGCGAGGTAGAAGATGACAGGTGGGGTCACCATGTCAGTGACTCAACGTTCAAAATGAATTTTCTGTTTTTCAGATTTAAATGAATAGTGCTGTAATTTGTTATTTTGTGTAGAATTATTTAGAGCTCCAAAAATTATAAAAATTTTTGTGTGAATTCTCTATGATGTATATTATATGACAAAAATTTGAAATATTGATTTTCAGTATTTTTGGAATATGATAAAAATTGCTCAATTAATTAATAAATGACTTTCCATGATTTTTCTAGGCTTATTTATTTATCCAAAAATTATGAAATTTATTTGCCACTTAGTCACCAGGTAATGAACATGTACTAAAATTTTAAGCTCAATTAGAATAAGTTGATTTATTTCATAATTTTGAATTAAATAATTAATTCATAAAAACAAATAGTAACTTTTAATGATTTAGGTTTTTGTTTGGACTTTTGGATTGAGTGATGACCTTGGGTCATTAGTTGATAATGATCCTTGACGATTGATTTGGGTGTTGTGAAAAAGGTTTGATTAGTTTGACTTGCAACTGTACCGCGAAGGAAAGTTGTATTCAAATTATTAATTTTGCATCCATCATAGAGCATCATGTTTCGTATTCCGCATCATGTTAAACATGGCATTGTTACTACGTGTAGTGAACGAAGGTGAACACGTGGTAGTTAATCAAGTCGTGGAAGAAGTTAATCCGTCTGTTGAGGTCGGATCGAATACTTGTGAAACGTCGTAGGAACCGGACTTTTCCGTCAACGAAGGCAAGCCCCGGATGCATACAACCCTACCTTGTGTTTTATAAATTAATTTCGCTTTTGCTTTCCGTTACTGCATTAAGTGGTTAGGAGTTAAGTAAGAGCCTAATTGGTGCATTACCACCCTTGTTATTCCATATTTACCATATTACCAGTCTAAAACCCGTATATGCCTAGTTTTGCTTAGCTATGCGTAGAAAGATGAAAGTCGGGTGACTACCTGCCACCTGCAAGTAACAAATGGAACATTGGTTAATTTTGTTAGCATGTGATATGAGAATGTGGAGTAATAAATCTAGATCGGGCGGACTCGGTGTGTGTGAGCCACAAGACATGGAGGTCTTGTGAGCGGGTTATTTCTGCCTGTGTCGATTAAGGCACGTCCGTTGTTGAATTGTATGAGGTGAGAATTTGTAGTACTAACCACATACTCCGGTAAGCCTGAACTTGGCAATTCTATTACGAGAATGGCTACTCGCGCACTAAGAGTGAAGAGATGGCGGGAATAGCGTGTACCCACGTGGCCATGGGCTGGAATGATGGAGTACTGTGTTCTCGGGTGGCGCGGACCCGTTCTTGTTTTAGGGGATCCGAGGGTAAGTTGGTATATGTAGGTCGGGGACCTACATATGTCGTGTGGTCTGGAATTCCCAGCTGGGCTTAATCGGTTCGAATCGTCGTTGCTCCTCGGTTAAGGAGACTCAACTCACTATTCATCATCGTAGAATTAATAACCGGAACTTGAATAAGGCTTGTGAAGGTGTTGGATATGAAGTTTCATGATCTCAGTGCGGATCGTGTCAGCTTTGTATATAATTCTTGAGAAGTTTTCTATATAAAGAATGTTGTTAAAAGAGCTTTTACGTAAAAGAACTTTGATCATTGTTAAAGCTATACCTTGAATCCCTGAGCCTGCATTACTGAGTTTATCAGTTAATATTTCGGATAAGTCTTGTTGAGTACTTTCGTACTCAGGGTTCGTTGACCCTTGTTGCAGGTGAGCCTCATGAGCAGATCTGTTTTGGATCGTGCTGCATGACTATCGTTCGTTCTGACGATGAGAAGTAAATGTGTGATCCTTGGGCAGGATGTTTATTTTGTGTGATATGTCTATATTAATTATGCCACTCCACTACTACTATGGTTTGTAATAATTATCGAACTTAGTTTGTAAGGTTTGAAACAACTGGTTTGTAAACTATGTTATCGTAAGACTTCCGCTGTTTTTACTCTGGTTTTGATATTTGAATAAATGTTGTAATACTACAATGACTCTGTAACGTGATCCTGCTCGGAAATCGTGGATGATTTGGGGTTCTCCGAGGACACCCGACAGTCTTTTTAAGTTATTGGAAACATATGAATAAATGTTAAAAGTCGTAGGACAGTGACAGGTGCATGTGGGTCCTATAACTTAGGAGGTTCTGCCACATTTGTTTTGAATTCAGAATATCGAAGGAGCATTCATACTACAGAAAACCACTATGCCGGTCCCAGAATTTTCATTCCTGGGCTATTGCTACTGAATGTTAATGTACCCTTTATAATGTTCAGGCAGCCTTGATCATGCATATTCTGTTGCCGAGTGTGTTCATAGGTGGTTCTGACAATGGGTTGCAGGTCTCAAATTTTGGCATGCTTCTATCATGATTTATATGTGTTACTTTGCTCAACATAAGGCTACGTTTAGTTCGCGAAATGAAAATTTTTGGATGTCACATCGGATGTTTCGGGGGATGTCGGAAGGAGTTTTCGAATATTAATAAAAAACTAATTACATAGCTCGCCTGTAAACTGCGAGACGAATTTATTAAGCCTAATTAATCCGTCATTAGCGCATGTTAGTTACTGTAGCACTTATGGCTAATCATGGACTAATTAGTCTTAAAACATTCGTCTCACGATTTCCAACTAAACTGTGCAATTAGTTTTTTTCGTCTATATTTAATACTCCATGCATGTGCTGTAAGATTTCCCATGATAATTTGGGGTGATAATTTAGGGTGAAAATTTTTGGGAACTAAATCAGGCCTAAATTGCATCGCAGAGATAAGAGATGATGACTCGACTGCAAATGAAATGTACCCTGAAATGTAACGTTTTTGTCAGATCTGATGTGCTGATCAAATGCTTATTAAATTGACTACAGATCTGCAGTTGCACCTGTTTCTAGACCTGCTGTCTCAGCAAGAGCAGTATTGCTTTTTGCATTTTCTGTGTCCTCAGTTTCTTCAGCTAAGATAGTGTTTAGTTCCTAAAATTTTTGAAGATTCTCCGTCACATTAAATTTTTGGACATATACATAAATCATTAAATATAAATAAAAAATAAAACTAATTACACAGTTTAGACGAAATTCACGAGACGAATCTTTTAAGCCTAATTAGACTATGATTGGACACTAATTGTCAAATAACAAAGAAAGTGCTACAGTACTATTTTACTAAAAATTTCGCCAACTAAACAAGCCCTAATTGTGAATTGTCTTCTTGAGTGTCAGACCTTGCAACTATTGATGTCGCGTTATCAAGCATGGTTTACAGAATATTTGTCACATTCATTGGCCCTCTCGATCCTGGTAATGGATCCTTACCCCAACCAGTTTTCTTTCTTCCATGATTCTTGTTTCCTGTTTCCAGCTCCCGTCCTCGAATGATCGTTTTGGCTGGATTGATTTATAAGCCATGGTTGAAAGTACTGCTAGCTGATTTGGTATAAGAGAAAAATATTATTCATTGGCTGATAAGCCAAAACTTATAAGCCAGATACGAGTTGCCAGGCTGATGTGTATCACTGTTTGGACTGTACCTGAAGATTCTACTTCCTGACTTAACAATTATACGCTTTAGGCCCTGTTTGGCACGGCTTGCGTCGGCTCCGGCTTTTCTGACAGCGACACTGTAGCGACAATGTAGCACGAAGCCGGTTTTCTCTCTCCCCCTCTCACTCGCACTGTTCATCGAAGCCGGAGAAGCCGTTTTCTTGCTTTCCCCCACGTGCTACAGTGAGACAAAAAAGTCAGAGAGGGAGAAAACCGGGTTCGTGCTACAGTGTTGCTACAGTATTTTCCCTGGTAAGACTAAGCCGGCAGAAGCTGTGCCAAACAGGGCCTTAGTTCCATTTCCCTGCATGCCAGATTGGAGGTCTTTTATTTGCTTGCACAACGTTCGAGGCTTTCCTCAGCTGATCGCAGATGTCGACTGCTAACCTGCTGTCCAAAGGTCAATTTTCTTTAGTGCTTTTACTTTAGGGCTGGTTCAGATTTAAAAATTTTAGTAAAATGGTACTGTAGCAGTTTCGTTGTTATTTGGTAATTAGTGTCCAATCATAGTCTAATTAGGCTTAAAAGATTCATCTCGTGGATTTCGGCTAAACTGTGTAATTAGTTTTATTTTTTATTTATATTTAATGCTTCATGCATGCGTCCAAAGATTCGATGTGACGGTGAATCTTAAAAAATTTTGCAAATTTTTTTGCAACTAAACTGGACCTTACTTCAGTACATGTGCCTTTGGTTGTCCAACTTGGAGCTCTTTTGTTTGCTTGCATACCTCATGTTTTCTACTTGCTAATTCTGCTTCCTATCCAAAAATGATGTAGAGCATAAATGAGTATGGGTTCCCTAGCTGAACTTTTTTGCTTACTTACATAATTAGGCCTCGTTTAGATTGCGAAAAAATTTCAACCCGATGAATAGTACCACATTCGTCTTATTTGGCAAATATTGTCCAATCGTGGACCAACTAGGCTCAAAAGATTCATCTCGTGATTTCCAACTAAACTGTGTAATTAGTTATTTTTTTTTACCTACATTTAATACTCCATATAAGCGGCTAAAAATTGATGTGATAGAGAGAGAGTGAAAAAACTTGGAATTTGGATGGCATCTAAACAAGGCCTTACTTTATTTATAATGCTGGCCATTTTCCTTCCCATCACTATGTCCATTTATATTTTCGTTGAGCATGAGCCAGTATATGATAAAAGACCTGTCTTCTAGACAATTGATACTGGCATGTACAGCCACTGTTGGATAATGGATCTCTATGATTCGTTTTGCTTCACATGATGCTTGCAAACTACAGCCGAGTTGGACATGTTTTGTGAGCTTAATTTCTAAGAAAATATGCTAGATAAGGAAAAGGGCAGCTTCACGTTAATCCATATCCTCAAGGAGTGGAACAACATTAGTTCCTGCTCTAAATTTGCTTACTCCATGTAGTATCTCAGTTGAGTTGTTTTGTTATTAAAAAATAGGGACATTAAGCTCCAGTGCCTTTGACTTAGAGACATTCTAGAACTCATGGATTAGTTTTTTAGGAATATTTGTAAGTATTTACTGGCTTGGTTCTATGAATTCTGCTATTTTGTAGGGATTGCCTGACAAAAATGGCTCTCGCCTAGCCCCCTCCTCTCTCCCCTGATTTTTTTTAATTTTAACCCTTTTTCAAATATAATTTTAAATCTAACATTGTCGGTTTTTTTAAAAACTAACACTTTTGGCCACGCCTATTGCCCCTGGCGCGGTCAAATGCCTGTGCCGCGCCATGTATGGTGGTGCGGCACAGGGCTGACGTGGCGTGGGGCGGCCGGGGGGGGGGGGGGGGGCGCTGACATGGCGGGTCCTGCCGCGCCCTGATCTGTGGCGCGGCAGGACCAGATATATACCGCGCGTGAGCCCGCCCGCACGCACCCCTGCCCTGCCCACCCGCTCGATGCCCGAACGCCGCCGCCGCTAGCGCCCTGCCTGCGGCCGCACGCGCCCACACCTGCCCGTCCATGCCGCGCACGCGCCCGCACGGCCCGGCCTCGGCCACTCGCCCACGCCGCGCCCGGCCACTCCTGCCGCGCAGCGCCCTTGCTGGCCGCACCACGAATGCCGGCGCGTCAAGGCCGCCCGCTCCTAAGGTACCTCCCTCTTGATTTCATATTTTTTTATTATTATGTAGTATAGTTAGTATTTTTTTATCTACTATTAGTGTCTTTGATCAAATTTATATAATAGCGTACTAATATTTATGATACATAATAGGTACTATTACATTAAGCATGGAGTATACTTTCGTAATAAACTTATTAGGAGATAGAAATATTGATACCGTTTTTTTAGTTTTGATCAAACTTAAACATATTTGACTACTCGAGAAACAAGATGTGTATTTATTTTGAGACGGAGAGATTACTTGTAATTTTAGAACCAAAGTTTTATATGAATTGATTATGTATTTATTATCTATTATAGTTAGGATTTTGGGTTTAGAGATTTAGGCTAGTTAGGTTAGTGAATTTGTTTGTGAACTTACTAATGTTAACTTGAATTTTGTTAATTTGAATACTCTAACGCTTTGTTTATCAATTTGTAACAGGATGACCCCTTCCACGCAGCACCCGTTGTACCCCATTCTAGAGGTGGAGTACGACGACCAGCACCGAGCACACATCTTGAGTGACAACGACGCAGAGGTGTCCTTGCCTCCTTTGAGGCCCCGCACTCACACCAGGGCGCATCAGTGGGACGAGCGTTATATGCCGTACATACAGCGTGCCGGCTTCTTCGAGCTTGTTCGTGTTGTCAACCACGTTCTTCCGCTCCTTGATCCAGCACTACTTACTGTAGCTGTAGATAGGTGCGAGTGCATTCTTTGTACGTAAACTTTCATGTAACAAATTAGAGGCAACTAACAGTCGTTCTATTCTTATAACAGGTGGAGGCCTGAGACCCACACGTTTCACCTACCTTGTGGTGAGATGACCTTAACATTGCAGGACGTGAAGGCTATTTTAGGCCTTCGGTTGGGGGGACTTCTAGTGACAGGGATAGTTGACAACGATCACTGCAGGGAGCTGGTGGCTCAGTTTACTAGTTTTCTTCCACCGGACGACGATGCTTCCAAGAAAAATAAGTGAGTAATTCAAGCCTATTTAATACTTGCATTGCTTTACAGCTGGCATCGGGTCTTATTTTCTTTGATCAATTATAGGAAAAGTTCTGGTGTTTCATCGTCCTGGATCACAGAGCGCTTTGAGTACTTGAACCTACAAGCTGAGGAGGCACAGATCGATAGGTTCGCTCGAGTGTGGCTCTGGCACTTTCTTGGTGCTTTCCTCTTCCTAGACGTCTCAGGCAACACCATCAACTGGATCTTCCTTGACATACTTCGTCAGCCGTGGGAGAACATAGCGGGGTATAGCTGGGGCAGCATAGTCTTGGCATGGACGTATCGACAGCTATGCGTTGCCTGCCATCGCACCTCAGGACATGCGAACCTTGGGGGTTGCTCCTACCTACTCCAGGTTTGATGTTGGGAACGATTATCCATTGGGAGGCCCCTTAATAATGGTTTACCGGTAAGTACTTCGGTTCATTATATTCTTCCAGGTAGTTAGATATGATGAGATTATTTGTTGTTAATTCATTATCGTGTTCAATGCAGCAATGGAAGCACAGTTAGTTAGAGGGAATGCGTGGCACAAGTACAGGGAGTATACAAACGGTCTCGACGTCCTGACACAGCACCAGGTTACGCTCTCTATACTATTATAGCAGTGTCTTCTTCGATGTACACTATATCACAACCTAACATAATTACGAAATTTCAGGTGTTTTAGTGTTCTTGGGATTCTCCGGAGCTCTAGGACTATCTGAGTCCTGTCACTAGGGATGAGTCACGAGTATCGCTGTGACGTCTCTCTTATTTTCTTCCATGTGGTCGAGATTCACTTGCCCATCTGGGTCTGCAGATAGTTTGGAAGAATGACAGGCTGCCCACCACCGCTTTACTCCACCAATCAAGTATTGCATGGGTGCGTTATCGATTAATAACAATGTTATAATTCAGAGGTGTGTTTGGTACAACTAATATCATTTTGTTGCAGGTTTGACCGTAGGAAGAGGTACAAGACCAAGGATTGGCGCGTGACACACAACTCGTACATCCATTTGTGGCAGACCAGGGTACCACATGTGGTCCTTGCAGGTCCACACGACCAGCACACCTTCGATGAGTACCTGCGGTGGCTTCACAGGTCTACGAGGGCACATATCAAGCCTCCGTACACTGACGTGGTGATTGACGAGGACTCAAAGAAAGATGTCATCGAAGATGTGTACGACGTTACCACTAGGGATGACACACAGCTACAGAGAGCCCCGCTTCAAAGATACGTGGTAAGATACTTGAATGGTACAATTTGTTATCCTTTTGGTATTATGTATGTGTACTAAAACTGTCCAACCGTGTTTCTATACCCAGGCGACATAATTGTCAAGGCTGTCCAACGAAGCAGCGTTCCGGCTTCACGAGTCTAGAGGGCAGGGGCCAGGCGTTCTCGTGGCTTTTGTGGAGGTAAGCATAAACTTGTCCTTTTCGAAAATATTTCTTTATTGTATATGCGTTTGACTAATGAACTAACTTTAACGTCTATTTATGCAGAAGGTGAAGAAGAGCTGTAGGAAGCTAGCTCAAAAGTTGAGCTGCATGGACACTCCTTATGAGGAACCGTCACTCCCCGCGCAGTTGGGTGGCATGTCTTCAGTCTCTTTGAGGACACCAGTCGACTCTTCTCAGCTGATGATGCAGGGTGCCACTTCCACAGTGCGTACACCACCACATCATAGCGCTGGGAAGGACCCTGCAACCGAGGACGAGGAGGAGGACGATGACGATGACGACGAACCCCCAGGCTTCCGCAGATAGTATGACTAGTGGGACGAATGGCTGCAGGATAGATCGGCATGTCTCAGCTAGGTGGTGCCCCGTTTGGCACCCAAGGAGCCTCACAGGTACTAACAAAGATAGTTTGTTTCAATACGTAGGCTCCATGAACTAACAATCATAAAGAATTATAAGTAATCGTACGTATCATATACCTGCAGGGTATGAGCCATACGCACCGTCGACGCGACCATATCGACGTTGGCTACACTCCCAATGTGTTGCCAACAAATCCAAAGAGACAGAGGCGTCCGAGGGATCCTTACACTCCTGGGTCTTAGTTTATTTAGGTCAAACGAATATTGGCATCCGAAACTTGCGGGGTTATTTGGTTATGTTATGTCAAACTTATGTCAAAACAATAAATATGTTATGTGGCGGCTTGTCAACTTGCTTCTTATTCGTTTCGTTGAGTCATGGCAGCACTGCCGGTGAGATTAAGTACCCTGCGTTTGGGAACCGGCAGTCCCGGCGTATCTGGACACCGGTGGCAATTTTTCATAATTGATTAGTTAAAATGGTGCATAACCGTATTATGAAAGACGAAAAACTAATTATTGGCTTATCAAATTCTCTATTCGATTCTACCATCTAGGTAGCCTGGGCCGGCGGCAGGCGCAGCGGCCAGGTGGTGTGGCTGCTCTTGTGGTATGTTTGGTCCAGCCGCGCCACGCAACAGGGTGTGGCACTGCCGCGCCAGGGTCGGTGGCGCGGCACTAACGCGCCATGGTCGGTGGTACGGCAGGACCCGCCACGTCAGCGGCCCCCCCGGCCGCCCCACGCCACGTCAGCCCTGTGCCGCGCCACCATGCATGGCACGGCACAGGCATTTGGCCGCGCCAGGGCAATAGGCGTGGCCAAAAGTGTTAGTAAAAAAACGACAGTGTTAGATTTAAAATTATATTAAAAAGGGTTAAAATTAAAAAAAAATCCCCCCCCCCGACGGCGACACGTCGCCCGCCCCACCTGGCCCCAAACTCGAGCTCCCGAACCCTGATTCAGCCATCCAACACTCAAATCCACCTTCCCCCGCCAAGGATCTGCCACCCCTAGGTAAGTCCGCAGCTCCTACCCCCCTGCTCATGGTGTATGAGTGGCGTGAACGTGGAGCAAAACATAGCAATTCCCAGCCCCAACAAGTAACCAGCAGTCCAGATCGAGCTCCATGGAGTGTAGAAGGGGAGCCACAATAGCTGGCTTCACCCATGGTGAGAGACATGCTCCCGTCCGCTCCTCCCTTGCCTCCCGACATTGACCTCCCCCAAACCACAGATCCACCCAAACCCACGAAAAATGCAGCCAAATCAGCCGATTCCCCACAAGATCTAGATGCTCCTCACCATTATCTACATCCCCATGGGTCAGATGAAGCCTAAGAGCCTCCGGTTCGTGAAGTGCAACCTTCCCTTCAAGGTAAATCGACTGCAACCCTGGAAACAGAAAACACAATACAAGATCCTCTAGATTTTGATGTGGTGTCAAGTCCGTGGGAAATCGATCCGGCACTAAAGGCTCAAGTTCAGGGTTTTCTCCCAGATCTTGCCAAGTATTTGCAAACTCTCTTGCACTCAAGGCAGCGAAGGCAATCGTTCGGTCACACCACAAACCTGCAAATGGACCCGATAGTTCAAGATTTGCTCCAAAAGCACCCCAATCCGCCTAATGCATCAGGCCAGAGTATGGACACCATTAACCCCAACCTGCAGCAGCCCAACATCACTCAAGAAGAGCTTCTTAGAGGTAGTCTCTCTTGTAAAGAGAAAGAGAAATGGTGCTTTGAGGTGAATGTGGCGGAGGTGGAAGAAGAAGAGAGAGCCCATTCAGCTAAACATCCCAAGGTTGATGTCAGGTCTGTGCCCAATGGCTTCACCATAGCCTTTGCTCCAAATAAGCTGCTGCATCAGGCAATTTCAAGGCAAGCAATTTTGGAAGACAGTGATGCTGGGTGGACTAAGGCTCGCCTAGATTATTGGTGGAATCAGAACACAGAGGACTCAAGTTCACAGAGAAAGGGTCACCTACCAAAACTACGAGGCAGAGAGTATGAGAACAGAGCAAGCCCAAGATATTATCGCTTACAGTTTTAGACCAGTGCATAGGCTAAGAGGAAGTCAAAGTTCTTCATTCATGTAGAAGGCAAATGCTTCAATTGCTTGTCGCCTAACCGCAGAGTTACAGCTTGCAGAAGGCCAACTCATTGCTGGAGTTGCCTAGGCGAGGGCCATAGATCGTATGCCTGTTCGTAGTTTAAAAGGTCATACTATTCTAGTTCAAGATATCAAGTGAGGTGTTGGTGATGCTTGAAGGTGGGACACAAAGCCATCTCATGTTGGGATCACACTAGGGTGCACCATGAATCCTCTTCTCCACATCGCAGAGGAGATTACAGCAAGGAGGGCTCCCCACCTTTTTTGTACTCTAATTTAGGAGGTTTTGTTGCAGTTTCATCCCATGAAGGCTCTCAAGGTTGTAGCACGAGAAAGACCAAGCACGTCACATTTGCAACGCCTCTTACCCAAGTTTGTGAGGAACAAATAACACCGGTGTTAGACAATAGTGACTTACTCATCGAGGGCAACATGTTCAGCATCGAGGTACCAAAACAGAGTATTTTCAGTTGTGATCCCATACAGTACGAGTCACTCATCCACACACCACATGCCACCGCCCCACCTTCATTCATAGCAAACAAGATCCTAGGGATGCTGAATGCGGCAAGAGATCATGAGTGGACCTCACCATCGCAGGTTGACTAGTTGAACCCGATCATTGTTGTTGTTTCGTCACTAGATGAGACTGTATCTAATCTCAACTTAGGTTTTTCATCATGGCCAATTCTCGATGATGAAGTACAGGAAATGAATCACTCTGAACAACACATCGCCACATATTCAACTTCGGGCATCTCCACACCACCGACTTTGATGGTTGAACAAGTTGGGCCAGGGAACCTTGAAACAGAAGCGGGAGTCAATGGTGAAACTTTAAAGAGTGGACTTGCAGTGCAATCTGTGCTACCAAGCAGTCTACAAATAGAGGTACCTGACAGCTCGGTTCAATCAATCAAAGAAAAATGCCCTTCGTTAGATGTGATTCCAACACTTGGCATTGATGATTTCATTGTATCAATCACCATACCTCTATCTCCCCCATTGATTCAGCAATGACCTAGTTTAAATTTGGAAGCTCAAGACTCGGATGTTTTTAACTCTAGCACTATGCAATCTTCTCAACTCCAGCTACCCTCCTTTGTTCCTGAAGAGGGTTCCCTGCTTGGTCACCTCGTACTCCTTTTCGCAAGGGGAACAAATCCAGTCCTCAATGCAAAAGTAGCAGACTTGCTAACAAAGCCCAAAGCAAAATTGGAAAAGGGATAATTCAAGTAGCGCAGGAGCTTCTAGTTAAGAAACTTGGTGATTTATCTCCTAAGTTGGAACCATCTGCCGCTGATCAGTTTGAACAATTTGCACAACACTTTGTTCGTCCGCTCACTAAGGAAAATATGGAAGCCCTCGAAGCACTGGTCGAGCATGGACAACAACTAAAAAAGAAGAGGGCAACAAAGACCCACTCGAAGCAGATTATTGGCGTCTTGGCGATGGTCAAATGGCTTGAGTTCTTTTTCCTTTTAGGCGTTCCAAAAAGGCGAAGGCATCATGTGCTAAGCTGTTGCTCCCCTTCCAGTCTAGAGAAAACAAGATAGTGGGTTAGTTGATGTGTCTTCAGACAAAGGGTAGCTGGCGGGTGCTGCCTTCTAGGGTCAAATTCAGTTAGCTTGTTCTTTTAGCTTTAGTTACCAGCGGTCCTTAGTTTATCTCAAGTTGTGCTAAGTTTTTTCTCCTAAGTGTGTTTTGTGCATGTTGTTAGTAGAGTCAGTGTTAGAGTGAGTGAAGCTAGTAGTTTGGTTTTATTTGTTTTCGACTGAGTTGTTTTTAGTGTTGCCTCGTGCACTAGAGGTTTGTTAAGTTTTAGTAGTCGGTCTTCGTGCTTGAGTTGTTGGTCGTTGTATTTTAGTCTGGTGGTTTTTGGGCCCAGTTTCCACTCAAAAAACTGGGCCGTCATCTTTTTTTGTTCTTCTTCTAATAAAAATTGTGGCAAAGCTTTTGTCGTCCTTTCTAAAAAAGAATTCTTCTATTTTTCACATTATATGTTCTTCTTGTTGATCTCCCATAAGATGTTATATAGAAAAATGTGCATTTGAATACTCTTCCTCCCATGACTGAAACATAGTGTTTAATTGAATGTTCCTTTCCCAATCCTATGTATACATGTTTCCATCCTCTAAAGTGTCAGCGACAATTTCTTTAGACAAATCAATGGCCCTCAAGTTACATGGCGGCGGTGATGTTCGAACCATGGCTGTTTAGAGCAGCTTAATAAATATTGTGCACATAAATTTTCAGTCGTTTTACCATGTCTAAACTCTCCAGCTCATGTTTCCCACATCCCTCAAGCAAGGCAGCAGATTGGCAAGGGGAACTACAGCTATGATTCAAGCAGTCCCATGAATGCACCCTTTCTGAACCCAGGTCTCCTTGTGATGCCCCCTAGGTATTTGCCCCTCTCCATCTTCCTTTCCTGTATTTTGAAGGTTAAAAAAAATAGGATTTGAGAGTGGTGCCCTTTTCATTGCTATGACAAAATTTTTGCAAAAAAATGGGTTACTAATCACACGAATTGATGGCTCCCATTCTAAAGTTCCATCCATCAGCTTTTGAAACCAATTTATTTAGCCAGATTTGGGGGCCTGACTGTTTGTATGGGCATGCATTTTTCCCGACAATATTCAGAGTTAAAGTGTCTTTGTTATACAATGTTTCAGAGAGGCTACTTATCCCAGACATTTTACTTTAGCTTCTCATGTGCCAGTTATACTTATGCTAATGACCCACCGGTCCTACAACAAGAGATTGAGTTAGGAATGTCCTGTGAACCACATTTGTTCCATACATCAATAATTCAATATTATGTTTTATTGTCGGCCTGATTTTACTTTCTCTGTAATTTCTTCTTGCACTAAGGCATTTATAGCGGCAATCTCTCTAATGCCATTCCTTTTCAAATCTTAAACTGAACTGAACTAAACTAAAAAGCACTTAGTGCTATGTATCTACTGGGAGATTGTTCAGTTATCAGTTCAATATGTACGACTTCACTTATGCGTTTGATTGCGGTGTGGAATATACAAAGTTAGTTTAATGTATAATGCAATTTTATTGGTCTACATTGCTACAACAATCAACTGGCACAGTACCCTTATGCCTTTTCCCTTTGATCGGTTATTAACATTCATCTCCCTGGTTGTACTTGCATTTTTGTCCAATTTACCTACAGGTTCATATATGCTTAAAGCTCTTTAATTGGCTATTCGGACTTCATATATGTAATCTAATTCTCTGGCTACTGATTGTCTTACAGAGCCACCCGCAACGGAGACACATTGATGCACAAAGTGTTCGGCTTCCATTGCGCCATGGGCCTCAAAACGAACAGGTACTGTGTGCAACGGAGTCTTAGTTCTTCCTGAATCTCAACTACCTGACAAATGATCAATCCAAGACGGTTCCCCATGAGGATATGATGACCAAGCACCTGCTATACACTTTTAGATCTCTGAAACATAGTCCATGTTTTTCGCGTATTCTTCCACGCCATATTGCAGCTACCATTTTATTCCCTGTATACTTTGCAGCCTTCAACGACATATGTAATATGCACACCATGAATATTTATCTTTCCTTGTATACTTTGCAGCCTTTAACGACATATGTAATATGCACACCGTGGATATTTATCTAAGTACCTTATCACTCATATTGCAATGTATATATCCAGCACATTTTTATCCATGTTCAAAACTTTTCATGTGCCAGCGTCTGCGCGCGATGGCTGCACTAGTTTTATAAGAAAAGCTGGGCCCAAAATTCCCCCTAACACGACACCCCACTAACCCTGGGTAACTCTCAAACGCACAACGGCAACCCCTCAAAGATGGAGCCCACAGTAGCACGTAGTTACCAAGCTCACCACATAAGTAGCTGACTCTTATATAAGAGCAACCCCAACAGCTCGGTTATTCTTATTTTGGAGGTTGTTTTAGAATTTATATAGGAAAAAAATAGGCTCTAACAGATATGCTATCTGGCTTTATAAAATAGGAAGCTGACTATCTTTTGATTTAAACTATGGAATTTGGCTACTAATTTTAGCCAAGCCGTCGGAGTTGCTCTAACCCACATGCCATCCAAAAATTCCTCATTTCCTCTAAACAAACAACAGTTGGACCATTCGACCATGGCTGAGACATACATAATCATCATCATTATATAAGAGGAAGAAGAATAACTCCATCGGTTTTGGCTTTAATTAACCCGTTTCCTGCTATCTGTAACATTATTCGGTTTCAATATACTTGACTGCCTTATTACACGTAGAAACAGGTAGAAATATATAGAATGCTAAACGTGATATACAACTTTTTCTTATGATGTGCTAATAATACCTGCTGCTCCAGAATCTACAGCTTTCTTCAGTACTTACTAGCAGAGCGTGTATGTACATCCCAAAACGCCTCCAGCTCCGAGCAAGCACCATGCTGATGTCTATCTCTATGGTGCTAGTGCTACGCTAATCTCACCAGAATAGAGGAGAGGAGGCAACGACGATCGTATCATCCTCCCTTCCTATACGCAATCGCAATGCCAATTGCCAATGCGTGCGTGCATGATTTGCTGCTGCTGGCGTCGGCCATCCATCACCATCAGTCAGTAGGTTCTGATGAGCAGCAGGCCGATGCCGGTGACGACGAGCGTCGCCGGGAAGCCGAACTGGAGGTGGCTGAAGAAGGGGAGCGTGTAGCCGAACTGCGGCGAGCGGCGCGCCTGCTCGCACACGATCAGGTTGGCGGCGGAGCCCAGCAGGGAGAGGTTGCCGGCCACCGTGCTCGTCCAGGCCAGGATGAGCCAGGCGTTGGTCTCCGCGGCGGGGGAGATGGCCGCCGCCGACGCCGCCACGCGCGCGCCCAGAAGCAGGACTGCAGGCAGATTGCACAGCAGTTCAGTTGTTGGCAATCATAAAAACATAATAATAATGCAAGTATATCTGAGGTACACCGACTGACTGACCCGTCGGGACGTTGGACGCGACGTTGGACAGCAGGAGGATGACGGCGGCGAGCACGGCCGTCCCCGTGGGCGTGTCGATCCGCGCGTACGGCTCCATGGACTCCCAGAACGCGCTGGGGATGCCCGTCTTGTTGAAGCCGTCCACGGTGATGAACATCCCGCAGAAGAAGAGCAGCAGCGGGTACGACACCTTCTCCAGGCAGGGGCGGGCGTCCTTGAAGTCGAGCACGATGAGCGCCAGCGCGGCGGTGATGGCGCTCCACGACATGTTGAGACCCAGCAGCAGCGCCACCAGCATGCCCAGCGTGATCACGTACACGCACGTCTTCCACGCCTTGCTGTTCCAGTCGTCGGCGTCGGCGTCTTCGTGCAAGGGATTGACGGGGTCCTTGCCGTTCACCACCGCAGCGGCTCCTGTTGCGGTCGTGGTACCGTTCCTTCTGTGGTGGACGCCGTTGGCCGGCTTGACAGGGTCTTGATGCACCACCACCGGCACCGCCTCGTCGTAGCCCGCGGCCCCCTGCTGCTGGGAGCCGCGGCGGAGGAGGTGCGACATGGTGGCGGGCGAGAACCGGTGCGACGTGACGTCCTCCTCCTCCACGACCTCGGTAGGCACGGCGACCACCTCCTCCGCTCCACGTCCACCAGCGGGCTTGCACCCACCGTCCAGCTGGTTCCAGTACAGCGCCAGCAGGACGGCCGCATTCACGACGGAGCCGACGAGCGTGGCCGGGAGGATGCCGAACACGAACTGCCCGAACGAGATGCCGCTCTGCACCGCGATCACCAGGTTCTGCGGGTTCCCGATGGGCGTGGCGGCGGAGCCGATGTTGGCGCTGGACGCCAGCGCCAGCAGGAAGGGCCGCGGCGGCAGGTTGTTCTGCCGCGCGATCTTGAGGATGAACTCCGTGAGCACCACGCAGCAGGTGTCGTTGGTGAAGAGCGCCGAGGACAGCGCCGACACGGCGCAGGTGCGCACCAGCAGGTCGCGCCCGCCCTGGCTCCGCCACGAGAGCAGGCGGCCCAGGTGACGGAACATGTCGGCGCGCTCCAGGTACACGCTCACCACCATGGTGCCGAACAGCAGGCCCAGGATGGGCAGGTCCACCGCGGCGTACGCCTCGTCGGCGCTCATCACGCCCAGCAGCACCATCAGCATGGCGCCCAGAAGGGAGCCCGCCGTGCGGCCGATGGGCAGGAACGGCACCGCCGGGAACACCGCCAGGACCCAGAAGACGGCGAACGCCACCGAGCCTAGCGCCACCTTCAGCACGGGCTCCATGGCCATCGCTGCTCTGCTTGGGATGGAATTGGATTGCCTTGGCTTCTTCTTCTTTCTGTCTGTCTTGCAGATTATTCGCTGCTATATGTGCTGCGAATCGAAATCAATCGAAAGGGGATCTAGCTGAGCTGGCTAGCTATAGCTCGGATCGGACTCTGCACCAAGCCACCAACCACCAAAGAATTAAAATCTAGCCAGGAGCCGGGAGGGGGAAATTAAGATCTGACAACTGATGAACCTGCGATCGATCGGCAGCTTGCCGCACAGCTTGCTGGCTGGCTCTCACATCAAGTGGCGATCGGATTCGGAAGGCAGCAAGAACCAAGAGAGGAATTCAACAAGGAAGCTGGAGCTCGCTTGCTGGTCAACTAGCTAGCTAGTAGCCGCATAATCTACATGCATAAAGTAGCGTACATACCTCGATTATCTTGTCTGTCTCCATCCAAGAGCTGCTAGCTACAACTACAAGAATGAATGGAATGGAACAACAGAGGAGGGAAGGAAGAAGAAGAAGAAGAATTGGTAGGAGCGAGCAGATTGGGAAGAAGCTTAGGTGGGAGTGTTCGTGCTTGGACAGACGTCACGAGGCGACAGGCAGGCAGGCAGGCAGCAACATGAACATCCAGGTAGGATGGGATTGGGATTATTTGTCTAAGGAAATGGAACAACACACGGCCTGGGATGTTCCAAGGAGGCAGCGCACACTTGGCAATCTCCACATGGCCCTCTCGCTTGGATATTTTATTCTCTCTCTCTCTCTCTCTCTCTCTCTCTCTACAATGATGAGGGAATGCATAGGATTTTTTTATTATTCGGTAAATAGAAACGGGGAAATGGACATGATTGCAATTTGCAACAAGAGTGAAGCACTGTTGCAGCGGAGGTCGACAGACAGGCCTCCATCCATTTGAAGTCTTTGGACCATCATCTACGAGGCTAGGACTAGTCCCTTGGGCCTTGGATCCTTCCTAGTCACAGCTGGAATAATATATATATCTAGCTTATTACTAGAGAATTTTTGTCAGTTCTCTCTGTCCGTCTCTCCTATCTGTGACTGAGTGAGTGTTGTTTTGACAGGATTTTAGATATCGATCCAAGTATGTGATTTTTCATGTGTTGATGTGGTGAAGAGCAAGGTAAACTACACTCTTAATTACCTGGAGACTAGATTTGTCGGAGGTTCAGTGCCACATGCGGCGAAGCATGTCATTTTCCTATGCCTACTACGTTTCACATGCCATTATTGACAAGCAACAATAATCCGCATGCGATGCTCAATTGCTCATATAGTCAGACAGATGCTTCTCCTGACAGAAACAGGCATAGACAGATTAGTGTGCTGATTTTGTAGAGGTTTTTATATACAACTTATCTCTTGGTTTGTCGGCTTTCCCTCTAACACACTTTTCCATCCCTTACTATTATTAAAGTGACTGTTCTAGTCCTCGAAAATTTTCTTTTGGGACCAATCCCGTCCCTCGTTCTATTTGACCTACCACGACATCGTACCTCATCAGCAAGCCACCAAAGGGTTCATGATGTCCATTCAGACGCTCCCTTGAACTAACAACAAATCCAATCCAAGTGAAACTTGAACTTACCTTCAACCTAGCACCATGCCTTCACTCGTTGTAACGCTGAGAGCTAGAGCAACCAAGAGCACTGCACCTCCACCTAGTAGTCGTGACTACCTAGACTTCGTGCCTCCTTGAGGCTATCTTCTATGCAACAAACCCTAGGCCTCATGTGTACCAGCCTAGGGGCGGATCTAGCACCGGGGCGGGGTGGGCTTGAGCCCTTGCTACCGATGCTCAGACCATGAAGCCCCTCCTACAAATTTATACCTATTCAAGCTTGGAAGGGGAGACTAAGGATGGAATATTATAAGATAAGCCTTCCAGGCTTATTTTTCAAGATTCGCCACTGTACCAGCCATAGGAGAGGATGAAATGGGATACAAATTTGATGCTGGTGTAAGGTCGAGATGGCGAACTAGAGGGGGGTGAATAGTCTTTTCTAAAATTAATCGCGTCGGCTAACCGAAATAGTGCGAAATTAAAACTATCGGTCTAGCCAAGACTACACCACTCTATCTATGTTCTCTAGCACCTTCCAAAGATACTAATTAAGCAACAAAGGTGTCAAGCTAGCTAGAGCTCACTTAACCAATTCTACAAGCAAGATCACACAAACCTATGCCACCAGTACTTCAAGCAACAAAGGAGCTACTACACATGATAGTAAGCAAAAGCACAAAGCCACCTAAGCTCACTAGCAATGCTCAATAACAAGGCAACCAATGCTAAATTAGAGAGCGCAAATACTTAGCTACACGAACTAAGCAATGTGACTAACAAGGTTACACAAACCAAATTAGCCATGCAAGGAAGCTACTTCTATGCTACACAAGCAAGAAGGTAACTAGTGAGCTACATAAGCTAACTAATTACAAGAGCAACTACCCAGCACAATGTATATGAAAGTAATTACAAGCTTGTGTAATGAGGATGCAAACCAACGGGAAGAACAAGGTTGACATGGTGATTTTTCTCTCGAGGTTCACGTGCTTGCCAACACGCTAGTTCCCGTTGTGTTGACCACTCACTTGGTGGTTGAAAGGTCCTAATGGCTAGAGGGGGTGAATAGCCTATTAAAAATTCTACAACAACACTTAACAAACCGATTAGACAATTATAAGGCGAAGCAAGTATTGCGCTAGCCTATTAAAAATGCAAGCCACCTACCACAATTCTAGTTTTTATAGTCTCTATCCACACAAGGGCTATGCCACTACACTAAGTTAGTGTGCTCTCAAAGACTAACTAAAGAGCGACACTCACCAAACTAACAAGCTCTCATAACTAGCTACACTAAAGAGCTTGACAACTAGTTTACGGTAATGCAAAGAGAGTGAGCAAGATGGGTTATACCGCCGTGTCGAGGAAGGAGCCAATCAATCACAAGAATGGATACCAATGAAAACCAATCACCTCAGAATCAAATGATGACACAATGATTTTTTTACCGAGGTTCACTTGCTTGCCGGCAAGCTAGTCCTCGTTGTGGCGATTCACTCACTTGGAGGTTCACACGTTAATTGACATCACACGCCAAACCCTCAATAGGGTGCCGCACAACCAACATAAGATGAGGATCACATAAGCCACGAGCAATTCACTAGAGTACCTTTTGGCTCTCTGCCGGGGAAAGGTCAAGAATCCCTCACAATCACCATGATCGGAGCCGAAGACAATCACCAACCTCCGCTCGACGATCCTCGCTGCTCCAAGCCATCTAGGTGGCGACAACCACCAAGAGTAACAAGCGAATCCTACAGTGAAACACGAACACCAAGTGCCTCTAGATGCAAACACTCAAGCAATGCACTTGGATTCTCTCCTAATCTCATAAAGATGATGAATCAATTATGGAGAGGAGTGGGAGGGCTTTAGCTAAGCTCACAAGGTTGCTATGTTAATGCAAATGGCCAAGATAGTGAGCTTGAGCTGGCCATAGGGCTTAAATAGAGAGCCCCCACGAATAGAGCCGTTGGGCTCCTCATTGCACTGAACACGGGACGACCGGACGCTCCGGTCAGATTGACCGGACGCTGGACCCCAGCGTCCGATCGTACGATGCACGCCATGTGTCCCCTTTCTTCAAACACTGAGCACCCGATCCCAACGGTCAAGTGATGACCGAATGCGCTGCTGCGAAGTGACCGGACGCTGGACCCACTGTTCGCCTAAACGGTCGTTTAGCCTGTTTAAACACTGTGTAAATGCTACACGGTGGTCCACCATTTTCATTTAATCACCCGTTTACCCTGTTTAATTGGCCGTTTAGCCTGTTTAATGCGACGTTTTGCCCGAATAATGGCTAAACGGTAGGTGACCGACTGTTTACCGTTTAGCGTTTAGGAAAACACTGGCTAGACCTCAGCGTCCGTTCGTTTCCAGTAAGCATCCAGAAGCAAGAAATTATGACCGGACACATCTGGTTATGCTCGACCGGACACACCCAGCGTTCGGTCACTCTACGTCATCATACGTCAGACTAACCAGACTCAGGCCCTGAGCGTTCAGTCAGTTTTCACGCTAGCGTCCGGTCATGAGACCGAAACTGCACATCCTCAGCTGCCACTGATCGGACACGCTGATCCTTCAGAGACCAGCGCCTGGTCACTTATAGTGACCACGTTCACCTGAGTTTAGGGCACCGGTGGCACCATCGGACTGTCTGCACTCTACAGGCGGACACTCCATCGGTGAAGTTTCTAACTCTTGCTCAAATGTGCCAACCACCAAGTGTATCACCTTGTGCACATGTGTTAGCATATTTTCACAAACATTTTCAAGGGTGTTAGCACTCCACTAGATCCTAAATGCATATGCAATGAGTTAGAGCATCTAGTGGCACTTTGATAACCGTATTTTGATACGAGTTTCACCCCTCTTAATAGTATGGTTATCGAACCTAAATGTGATCACACTCTCTAAGTGTCTTGATCACCAAAATAAAATAGCTCCTACCATTTATACCTTTGCCTTGAGTCTTTTATTTTTCTCTTTCTTCTTTTTACGTCCAAGCGCTTGATCATCACAATGACATCACCATCATCATGATCTTCATTTGCTTCGCCACTTGGAATATGCTACCTATGTCATGATCACTTGATAAACTCGGTTAGCACTTAGGGTTTTATCAATTCACCAAAACTAAACTAGAGCTTTTAGTGGTTCGGTGGCTAATTGGCATCACTCGCCAAGCCTGCACGTCGGGCACCGCAAGAACCTACCCTTAAAGTGAGGGTAGCTCAATGACATGCTCAACTAGAGTTACTCTTTGTGGCTCCCACGGGACGAGCACAATGCCCCTCACAAAGCTTTTCTCCGGAGCACCGCACAAGCTTCTTACGGGCTTCGACGGAGACCACCACCAAGCCGTCTAGGAGGTGGCAACCTCCAAGAGTAACAAGCACCACCGGCTTGCAAGATGACCACCTAGTGTCACTCAATGCAACCTCACAATGCAACCGCCTAGAATCGCTCTCACACACAATTGGATGATCACTGTCAAGCATATGTGAGATGGAGCGCTCCCAAGCACTACCACATAAGCCACCAAGGCTCTAGTGTGCTTAGCTCTACCAAGCTTGTTGCTAAAGACTGACCACCACTTCTATTTATAGCCCCCACAAAAATAGAGTCGTTGTACCCCTTCACTGGGCATAGCTCAGGGTGACCGGACGCTCTGGTCAGATCGACCAGACGTAGGACCACAACATTCGATCAACGGATGCTCGCCACATGTCGCCTCCGTTCAACCTCAGTCGCTTAATCTCAACGGTCAAGTGATGGCCGGACGCAGCACAGTGCCAAGACCGGACGTAGGACTCCAGCGTCCGGTCACATCCAGTAAGGTCCCAAAGGTGCTCAACCGTGACCAGACGCGTCCGGTCAGTCATGATCGGATGCAACATCAGCATCCAATTCTTTCTCCTTTTCTCTGTGCCGCCACGTTAGTGGGACCAGACACACCCACCTAGCGTCCGATCATGAAGTGTCCCATCGTCCGGTCGAAGACCGACGCCTACGCCTTCACTGCTGCCGCTGACCGGACGTAGGACCCCAGCGTTCGGTCACTATGTAACCAGCATCCGGTGCACACTGTGAAATCTTATCTTTTCTATACAGGGCGTCGGTGGAGTTTTGAACCCTTCTCTCCTCCGTTCTATCGCCGAGTTGATCCACATCAACTCCAACTTCTTCTCCTTTGTAAATGTGTCAACACCACCATGTGTATGTGTATTAGTATTATCACAATCATTTTCTAAAGGATTAGCCACTCAACTTGCCACGCCACTCAATCCTAGCGACGATGCAAAGTTAGATCACTCGAGTGGCACTAGATGACCGATATGCAAACAAGTTTGTTATGGTAGAACCGCCTAATCTAATGCCTCCCAGGAGTGCTTGTCTTTTATTAGACCCTAAGCACTCAGGGAAGAACACTAAATTACTTGGTTCCGTCAGGCACACCCCAAGAAAGAACCCAAAAATCCACGTTTTTGCCATCAGGATCACAAATGAGAGAAGAAAGCTTACATCATTCTTAACCATTTCTTACATCACTTTTATTACAACATCAGAGTATAATATTTATTATTATAACCATGGAATGTAATCATATTATCAGAGTTATGAACAATTTAATTTAACAACGGAATATAAACATATGATCAGAATTACAGCGAAAATAATTATCTAATCATGACATGATGAAGCATTGATATATAAACTACGACAACAGATTATGAAACTTTCATTTATAAAAGCATTTGGTGAGAGTTATAAATAACAACTACGATCACAGCGTAAGGAAATCCTCGCTGAGCCCACCAGGAGGTATCCACACACAAGGGTCATCTTTAGCATCCACCTGTCACCTGCAACAGGGGGAATAAAACTCTGAGTACTTAATTGTACTCAGCAAGACTTACCCAACAGGAGAAAAGAAAAGACTATAAGGATATGCAAGGCTATCTGGCTTGTGGGTTTATTGCATTTGCAGGAAGCATTACTAAGCGTGCGTCCTTATATTCAATTTTTATTAATAGCCGCATTGGTTCATTAACTAACTATTCTATGTAAGCACATGTGCTACTTTCAAGCAGGTGGTAAGCAATCAGAGTTCCTTTTTTCATCTTTCATCTTTTGTCTTTCAGTTCTTACTATGGTGCTAGGCACAAAACAAGCCATACCAGATCGCCCGGCGATTCGCGAATCAATGCCCCTAGCTGGGTACCCTGAAAACACACGCCCTGCTTGTACCCAAGGTACAAACAGGACCAACCCATCACCCTCCTGTCCTGGGTTCCTAGGTCCCTATCTAAACTAGGACTCCAAGGCCCCGCCCCTGAGTCCCGGACTCAGTGCGGTGCAAGAACCTCCTCCACAAAAAAGAAACCCTGACGGTCGGTCCGAAAAGAGCCGAAACCCATGATAAGAGAGCAACAAGTCTTCCAAGTGCCCATACCCAAGTATATGCTCGGGATAATAAGTCTGTGACTTGCCTCGAGTCTTATGCAATGGCCGGTCCTTAACCGACCAGACAGGGAAAGCAGTGTAACCAGGCCATGCCCCGCATCCACGATGACACAACCTCTTAGACCCACCAATACCCAAACCATATCCCTACCCCGTCACCAATTTCCTTTCCACCATTTATATTTCCCAAGTGGTAACATATTTCCTATATCTCACAAGTGACAGGCAATCACTCGACTTCTACCGGTTCCTGTAGTATAGCAATCTACCCGATCCTATCATACTAGTAAGACTCATAGGATAAATATATATATATATATATATATATATATATATATATATATATATATGTATATGTATATGCAAGTGTGTTTCATTCAACTCCTTAAAACTTAATGCACAAATATAATTTAAACTACAGAAAAGTAGGGGTTATGCACCGGGGCTTGCCTGGGTAAAGTATAACCAAAAGTTAGTATTTGCATCTTTAGATCATCCACCATCATCTGAATAGAAATCCCATTGCATCATCTCCTGGAGAGAATACCATTACACCATCTTTGGATTCCTAATTATCCTTCAATTGGTCCATTGATCCATCACCGTATCTATATGATATGCAATGTGATGCAATGCAAAGACGTAATTAATCGACTGCAATCGTGATTCATAAAAATACGATTTACGCTTCTCAAGTTAATGAGCTAGTTCAAACGACGACCAGACTTAGGCTATATATCCATGTTGTCAAATAAGATAAGACGTTATTTCCCAACAAATATTTTAGTTATATAAACCCAAGTTGTTTCTTTATTTTATTCTATCGATTTAATCATTATTCGAAATAGGACATCATTATCTATTTAGCAAACTAATTATTCCAAAGCTACAAAAATTACAGTGAGCATCTCATAATATTAGTAATTTACTGTAAAATTCTCAGAGTCAACGCTATCACCGATTTATCACGAAAATTGCTACAAGTTCATATTTTTATAATATTAAGTACCTCTAATTAATTATATAGCTTCCGAGAATATTATCAAACTATGTGAACAAAATATACTAACAGGTAGATCATAATTTTAGGAACTCAACAAAACTAGTTTGGTATTTTTATGATTTTTATTTGATTTATCACGGATTTACAAACTTCAGCCATTTTAAACAAAATAGTAAACTCAACAGAAAAAGGAAACAACCCACGGGCCGCACGAGGCCCAGCCGGCCATGGTAGACCAGCCCATGGTGAAACCCAGGCAGCGGACGACACCAGGCTAGCCTAGCGGAGGCGGCATGAGCAGCCCAGCCACGGCGGCCTCAGGCCGGCCCAGCGCGCGGATAGCCCAGTGGACTAGCGTGCGGCAGCCCAGCAGGTCCACGCCAGCAGCGCCAGTGGCAAGTGGCAACATAGGCTAGCCTAGGCGAGCAGGTGGCATGGTGAAATGGCCCTATACTTTGCTTAAATCACCCCGCAGGACAAACACACTATTTATGTGAGTCTCGTATTTCACACTGAGAACCCCGTACAAATATTTACTTGGATTCTTACCCTTCTCCCTACTCCAAAAACATAGCACAGCAGAGCCATCAGCCAGCGGAGGCGGCAACGGCGCGGCGGGGCTAGGGAAGTCACGGCGATGGCGGACCACCCACTAGCGAACCACATGGGTACCCGCGCGGCCTCGGGCTGGCCGCGGCAAGACCCGAACCGGCCCCCTGACAGCCTGCCCACAAGAGCCGAGGAGGCAGACACGCCAGCAGCGGCGGCAAGAGGCATGGCACGGCGACGCTAAAAGCTCTAGTTTGGTTTTGGTAAATTGATGAAACCCTAAGTGCTAACCTAGTTTATCAAGTGATCATTAGATAGGTAGCACATTCCAAGTTGTGAAGCAAATGACAATCATGACATGATGATGGTGATGCCATGGTGATGATCAAGTGCTTGGACTTGAAAAGAAGAAAGAGAAAAACAAAAGGCTCAAGGTAAAGGTATAAATGGTAAGAGACATTTTGTTTTGGTGATCTAGACACTTAGCGAGTGTGATCACATTTAGGTTCGATAGCCGTACTATTAAGAGGGGTGAAACTATTGACACAAAATGTGACACACTGTGCCTCACACACAGCAAGCCAGAAAGCATGGCTTCAATCGGGTCCCCGGGTGCTTCGTGATCCGGAAACGTGCCAGTCAGTTTGACCTGAAAAAAACTAACAAGGGATAAAATAGTTAAATGCCAAACCGGAACATATCGGGTGAGACCAGACAGTTCCATATATATGGTCCTGAAGCCACTTACAACGACATACAGCTATAGGAAGCTATCTGCCAACAAGTTTATAAACCATTCAGCTAATCGTAAGATGAACACACGTAAAGATCTGATTGCCGAATGCATGTGCATGGGAAGATATGTTTGAACAAGTGAAATTAATTATGAGTTAATGCATAACCAAGCTCAGCAGTCCAGCCGAGTTGGGGTCCATGAAGAAGAAACATGCAAATAAACACGATTAAACTAATCTAAAACCTGCATCTGCTGCACGACACCTAGTTTCGTTAAAGCTTAAACGTAATTAACATGCATGAACCCATGACATGTGACAATCTAGATTAAAATGATTCAGCCATTATGAGCATGTTATCTATTTGCAAAGGTAATATGAAAAGCAATGATCATTGAAGCACGAATAAAACCATAAGAGAGGGCCGAACAATATCAATCTAGATTGGACAGAAGTGTGTTACAAATATATAAAATATTTAAAACATGCAACACAGGATAACTTAATAAATCTATTTAAATTTTGCCGTATCTAATAGAGCCGATAACTGTCTTGCTTTCACTAAGCATATTGAGCAAACGCCTGCCGCACGGTATCTACTCATAAACAAAGCATAAGCAAAGACTTCTTGATTGTTAAGCAAAGATCCGCCGCACGATCATTGAAAACAAACAAGACTACTTGCATCATGTCTAAATCCACCGCATGATACTAAACATGATAACAAGGTTGTTGGAACTTACGGAGGTCGACGGATCGATGACTCCTCTCGAAGAACTCGACGAGACGACAAAAGGACTCGAAAGTTGGCACGGGGCCGGTTGTATTGATTTGGTTGTGAACCCCTATTACAATGGTCGAGGGTCAATATTTATACCCTAGACAAAACACGAGTCCTAAAAGACTATGATTTATAAAGGAACTCTTAAACAAACTTGGAAACTACGATTCCTTGCCCTAAACTCTCAGAGTCCTTTATTATTACAACTTTCATCTTTTCGATCGGCTTTGCCTGCCATCTTCTGCTTTCCTGAATGAAGTCACCACCTTCTGAAGTAACCGACTGCACAAGCATTTAGCCGACCGCTCGTTTTGTTTGCCGAATATCCTTCTTCCCACATGCGGGTCCACCTGTCATCCTCTAAAGTCGACCAAAATCCAGTGTTAACACATGCCCCCTCAATTTCAGGATAAAAGTTGTTTTATTCTAAAATTGACCACAAGCTCCTTCTTCCTCCTAGGTCAGCACCGTTCAACACCGCAGCCGCTGTCCAAAAAAAAATTCAAGCTTTCAGCGTAACCTCGGACCCACTTCGAATCTTCAATGGCGACCCAGGATGAAATTCTAGAGGTAAACTTCACTTATATTCAGCAATTTCCACTTGATCTTCCCGTTCTTCTTTTGGCTTATTCCTCTTTGATTTTAATCACCCTTTAAAGGAATACAAGAATCAGATTTTGATCCCTTATGCTGCTAACCCCGATTCCTATTTCCTCGGCCCAATGGGAAATCCTAACCCTTTTGAAATTATCGAGAAGGAAACCCAAAGAATCCCTTTCAAATCTGGGATCACCTTGCCAAACCGATGGCCAAACACGTTCAAGAATTGGCCATTTCCCCCAATCGCTGGATGGCGGAATTGGTATAGGAGAATGCTAGAGAAAAGCAGCAGCCACTGGGAAAGTCAAGACATCAGTCATTGTCTGGAATTATCCTTAGCAGAAACACCCAGAAACGATTCCCTTTTGATAGCAGCTTCCCATTTTTGGTTTGACACCATTAATGTCTTCATCTTCGGCCATGGTATGATGACCATCACTCTAGCCGACGTGTTCATGATGACTGGCTTGAACGTGTCACTACCAGTATACCCTCATAAGTACAAGAGCAAAAGTAATCAAAGAGCCGTCAGCTCTGGTTGTGGATGGGTCAAATACATCTAGAACTACATGAATGCATCTGGCACCATTTCTGACAAAGAGTTGAAAGCCTTCATGAACATGTGGCTATGCAGATTCATCTTCTGTGGAAAATCCAATGAACCAACTCTGAATCACATGGTGATGGCTGAAGACTTAGCTGCAGGCACTCAGATTCCACTAGACAAATATCTCTTAGGGTCTGTTTATCATATGATGCATTAGATTACTCTTCAGATGCGCCAAGGTAGAGAAATCTCTTGTGTGAATGGTCCCTGGTGGCTAATTCAAATGTGGCTCTAGCTATACATGCATCAGATAACCCCTGTGAGCCTCTTCAATCTAAGTTTTCCTTCAGTTAACTATGCTGAAGGCAGTACAGCAAAGGTTAAGGCTTGTCAGACTTATGGGGAAGCAGCAGCATCTATCAGCATTGACATAGACATTGGTCATTTCTTCAAGCTATTTTTCAAAGGATTCAGCAATGTACTTTGGTTCCCTTACAAAGAAAATGAAAATTTGACTTTGCCCTACAAGTTTAGCTATGAAATTGGTTGTTCAGGTCAAGAATCCACGGAAATCTTTAACTCCTTTATCAAACCTTGCACTCTGCCAGCCGAATTTCATCATGGGAGGTTAGTGCAGTCCACCTATGAATTCTACTATCCAAATATGGTGGCCAGACAATTAGGATGTGGCCAGCTGCCTCTAAGATTCCTCTTCTCAATAATCATAAAGTCAAGGGAAGTAATAACAGAAAGAATGGAAGCCAAGAAAATCTTTGAATTAGGATGGGAATTGCCAACATACGAACCATCTCCATTTGGGCTAATAGATGTTGCTCATCCCTTCTTTGTCTCTTAGTGGTAAGAATGGCATGCTCATATCTTCAATATATCAGTTCATCCTTTATGCAAAAACTTGCAGCCCGATTTTACTTCTGATAGTGAGGTAATTTCATTATGCTCATCATTTCCTGCTCTTGAATTCACTTCTTATTTTAACATCTGGTTATGCATAGGATCTTGAGTCTACTTCCCCTGCCGAAGTAATCCAGTACTATTCGGCTGGTCCCAAGCCTGCTCTGGGGTTTGATGCTCCAAAATTAAAGGAATTCATGAAAATTCCTGCAACTTTGGATTCAGTACCTTTAAAGGCACTCATGAGAACTCCTACTACTTCAGCTGCTACATCTTCAAGAGGAAAAAGCAAAAGGAAAACACCTGAAAGTTTTCTCTTACCCAAGAAACCAAGGACCAAGAAAGCCAAATTATCTCTTAAGGTATGAACCTTTTATTCTCTATCAGGTTAACAACCCCACTTAGCAGTAAACCTGACCACCTCTATATTCATTACTTCCATTGCAGCCACAAGTCGAAATTCCCAGACTAGGCAGCACCTCAGCAGCTGTAAAACCAACTCCTGAAGTTTCCACCGAAAATGAAGAAATCCATGATAGTGAAGCTTTAGAGACTCATGAGGCTGAAGGTTCAAAGGCTCATAAATCTAATGAGACTATAGGTAACATCGTTCAACCAATTCTCTTTTTTTCTTTTTTTAAATAACATCTATCCCTTATGCTCATTATCATTTACTTTATTGAGAATAGATGAAATCTTAGATGAACTGATAAGGGAAACTTCTCCTGATCAAGCTCCAAACCCGTCCCTTCTGAACATTAAGCCAGGTCCTCCAGCAAGCCAGGGTATAACCCATCCTGATGATCAATCAGTTCAGCAGGTAATGCCTTGTCTTACACTATATTTTAGCAAATTCACCCAATCGGCTAACACCTCCTTTCTTCTCTTTTCTTTTAGAAGAACATCACTAAACTGACCACCAGCTACTCCTTCTCTATTGAGGACTACATCATTGAGAAAGGTGAAGAGATTACTTCTCAACAAACCTTATCGCTGGAAAATCAGGCTTGGCTAAAAGAGGTGATCATTCTACTAAACAAGGATACCATTAGTCTGGTTCAGGATGCAGATCAGATAAGAGACCTCCTTGAACTCATTGATCAAGATATCCCTTTTGCTCTCAAGGCCCCCCTAGAATCTGCAGCCCATCTTGATGACCACTTTGCCATGGTGAAAAGGGCAACCAAGAACATATCTTCGAGGGCTGCTTTGCAGAAGGATAGATCTTTGAAGAAGCTGGAGATTAAAGATCTTCACTCTCATATTTAGACTACAAGAAATTCCTTGACAACCTTGGAGCCTGAACTAAAAGCCATGGAGGATGAAAAAAGCAGACTAGAAGCTCAACTAGCCGAACTGAACGCCAAAATTCAGTCTCACAGGGCCCATATAGCTAATTTGCTGAAGAACATAGAAGCAGCTTCACTAAAGATAACTTCGGCCATCAAAGAAGATCAGCAAATCAAAACTAAGTTATCCAGCATCCAGAGTTCTGAAGATGAGGATCAGAAAGTGCTAGATAATGTTTGCCGAATCAGGACTAAAGCCATAGAGGCAATCAATCAGCTTCTGAACAAGTAGACATTGGGCTTGTAATAAACTTAAGTGTGATATCCTCTGTCCCTTGATTTAATCAACTTTATGTTTACATATTTTCATTTGTTTGAAAAAGCAATCGGCCATTTTCCCTTAAATTTCTCGATTAGAATGTAGCTGATTGTCTCCATTCTTCTGATAGCCGAACGAATCCTAATTTAAATGTTGTGAGGGTATAGCCGAACAATGCTGGCTCCAACAAATTAGGGAGATAGTCGAACGATGCCCGCTTAATCCATGCCTGGCCCAGTCCAGTAGCGGTCCAGCTGAAAGGGAAAAACCCTACTCCATCGTTCGGCATTCTTGCCCCACGACTCTGTGGAATTCGCCATGATTCTTTGCTCCGGCTTATAAATAGACCCTTCCATTAGCCTTCATCGCTATCTCCGTTTTAGCATTCTCATACCTGTCTCCTCCACTTCCTTTGTTCGATTCATTCCAGAAGAAAACCCTAACCTCCACCAAAGCAAATGGCGAACAGTGGCGACCGTGGCAAGCGACCTGCCGATGGAGAGGCGGAAGGAAGCAGAGCATCGCGCTGCCGGCGCCGTGGGTACGAATTGGCTTTTTGCCCCCTTGCGATTTTCTCGTTCATCTCTTAGTTTCGATTTTTTCTTCCTCATTCATCAGGATAAGGGTCATCAGCTCCAGCCAATATCATCTCCTTCCTCCGGCGACAGCAGCTCAACCGGGAACTCTATCATTCGGCTCCTCTGGATCCTCCAGCTCTTCAAGCTCCTATCATCCCAATCCTTGGGGCCCGGTGGAACCAGCAGATGCACACCATCCATATTCTCATGAGGAAGCGCTCAAGTTTTGCCAGGAGAGGGACAAGGCCTAGGAGGAGCTAGGCGACGTCTCTAAGAAATTCGGCATCGAGCAAGTCGAATGGGAGGACCAGCGGAAGCAACTCTGCGACGCCATCACCGGTTTGATACCTTCATTTGGTTTTATCATTCTGGCTTCCCCCGCTTGCTGACCCATTTTTTTTTCTTTTCTGCCCAGCTCTTTCTGTGGAGAACGACCGCCTGAAGGCGGCGGTGAACAAGGTTGCCGACAAGGTGAATGCCTAGGGGAAGACATCCGAGGCACGCCTTGATGCTATGGACGGCCGTGTTGATCAGGCCGTCATCCAAGGTGTGCACCTTGGTGTTTCTCTCAGGCTGGCGGCAATGACCTCCTGAACCAACAAAGACTACTCCTTCCAGCCAGTTGGCTTCGCTGGAGGACGCCCGGACGAGATCGACGACATCGATGAGCGTCTGGAGGTCTACGATGATCATGCTATTGCCCTTGCCGAGTCCACAAATCCCCAGTCTGTCCTCAACAAGTTATTTGAGGAGTAGTTTGTATTAGGATGGACTTCTATAAATAAACTTGTCTTTTGGAAGAATACTTATTTCTTTGATTCTTTTCGGTAAAATTCTGCCTGCGACTGTCAAAAAAATGCTGAAAACACCCCGGTCTTGCATAAACATTCTTGTGCTAGAGGCGATGCAAACTGCATCAGCTATCTTGTGCTAAAGGCGATATGAACAATATCGGCTATTCTCAGTTTTATTTTTTAGGCTAAAGGCGATTTCCCTTTTATCGGCTTTTCTGATCTACGTTCATGAACCAATCTCAACACTGGGGTAATATTTCTTAAGAAATCTTCCATTGATAGCTCTGGTAAATTCCTCCTCAAATAAAGTCTTCAATATGTATGCATTGCCAGGTACACATTCTACTATTCGGAAAGGACCTTCCCAATTTGGAGACTATTTGTCGAACGCTCTATCCTTTGTTCCAACTGGCAATATAGTTTTCCAAACCAAGTCTCCTTCTGCGAATTGCTTCAGCCTAACCCTTTTGTTATAATACTTGGCAACGCGTATTTTATTTTTCTCAATATTTTCCAATGCCTTAAGACGAATTAAATGTAAATTTTCTAATTCATCCATCATTAGATTCTTATAATCTTCTTCTACCAATTCTTTCTGTAACACAACTCGCCTTGAACCTGACCGTAATTCCCATGGTAATACAGCATGATGCCCATAAACCAGTTCATAGGGAGACGTTTGAGTGGACCCATGACAAGCCATTCGGTAAGCCCACAATGCTTCATTAAGAACCAAATGCCATCTCCTTGGTTTTTCATCAATCTTCTTCTGGATGATTTTAATCATAATCTTATTTGATGCTTCTGCCTGACCATTAGCTTGTGCATAATAAGGAGAAGAATTATACAACTTAATCCCCATATCTTTGGCAAAATCACAGAATTCTGAAGAATTAACTGAGTTCCTTGATCAGTTGTTATAGTTTGAGAAATCCCGAATCTGTGAATTATATGTTCCTTAACAAAACTGATCATATTCTCTGACGTTACCTTCTTCAAAGGGATAGCTTCAACCCACTTGGTAAAATAATCCGTGGCCAAGAGTACAAATTTGTGTTCCTTACTAGAAGGAGGATTGATCTGACCAATTAAATCTATACCCCATCCTCTGAACGGCCAAGGCTTGATTATGGGATTCATAGCAGACGCTGGAACTTTTTGAATATTGCCGAATTTTTGACAATTGTGACACCCTTTGTAATATTCAAAACAATCCTCCAACATAGTCGGCAAAAAATAACCAGTTCTCCTAATTATCCACTTCATCCGATAAGCTAACTGGTGTGCACCACACAATCCTTCATGAACCTCATACACCACTTTCTTAGCCTCTTCTTGACTTAAACATTTGAGCAATACTCCATCGATGGACTTGTAATATAACTGATCATCAAGGAACACAAATTTGAGAGCTTTGTACCTGAGTTTTCGGGAAACTTTTTGAGATGGACCTTTCAGATAATTGGTAATTTCGTATCTCCAATCACCATCTACTTGATCAGTATTTAAAACACCTTCTTCTATAGCAAAAACTCCCCGACTCTCTCGATATCTAGAAGCAGCTTGAGCTAACTTATTTGCTTCTTCATTGTACTCTCTAGGGATATGATGCAAGGTTACTACCAGAAAATTCTTCAAAAGTTCTCTACACTCCTCATAATATTCTCTTAACACATTGTTCTTGCATTCATACTGACCACTCAGTTGATTAATCACCAACTTAGAATCCCCAAAGATTTCAACAGCAATGGCCTTTACTTGTATAAGAAGCCGAAGCCCTCTAAGCAACGCTTTATACTCTGCCTGATTATTAGTAACATGAAATTCAATAGGAACCACATACTCAAAAGTTTTTCCTTGTGGGGAAATCAAGAGAATACAAGCACCACCACCTTTGTTACAAGATGATCCATCGAAGAACAAGGCCCAAGGCACAATGCTTATCGCCTCAACAGAAAGATTCCAATGTTGGGTAATAAAATCGACAATAATTTGACCTTTTACCGCCTTTGCCGATTCGTACCTTAAATTAAATTCTGACAATGCTAAAATCCATTTGTCAATTCTTCCATTCAAAATTGGCATTGATAGCATATGTTTGATTACATCAAAACTAGAAACTACCACGCATTTGGCATTCAACAAATAGTGCTGAAATTTGGTACATGAGTAATACACACACAAGCAAAGTTTTTCTGTAGCCGAATACCTTGTTTTCGGGTCTAACAACTTTCGACTAAGATAAGCTATGACTCTTTCTTTTCCTTTAAATTCTTGCATAAGGGCCGATCCTATCATTAGGCTATCGGCCACCACATACAACTTAAAAGGCTTGTCAAGTTGTGGAGGTACCAGCACAGGTGGTGCCTTCATATATTGCTTGTTCTCATCAAAAGCCTTTTGTTGTATGTCACCCCATATAAATTCTTGATCCTTCTTGAGCTTTAATAAAGGAGAAAAGGGTAAAACTCTCTCTGATAGATTGGATATGAATCTTCTTACAAAGTTGATTTTGCCCAACAATGATTGTAATTCTGTGAGATTGGTTGGCGGCACAACTTTGTCTATTGCTTTCATGCTCTTTTTCCCAACTTTAATTCCTCCTTTATGAACTAAAAATCCCAAAAACTCACCAGCCGAAACTCCAAAGGCATATTTGTTTGGATTCATCTTCAAACCATGCTTTCTTGTGCACTCCAGAGTCTTTCTTAAATCGGCTAAATGTCCTTCATGATTTCTAGACTTGACCACTACATCATCGATGTAGATCTCTACAATCTTGTCGATCAGCTCGTGAAAAATATAATTCATAGCTCTTTGATAAGTTGCACCGGCATTTTTTAACCCAAATGTCATGACTATCCATTTAAACAAACCAATATGACCAAGACATCTGAAGGCCGTTTTTGAAATATCTTCCATTGCCATAAAATTTTGATTATAGCCAGCATTACCATCCATAAAACTAATGACTTCATAACCTGCTGCTGCATCTACTAGTAAATTGGCAACTGGCATTGGGTAAAACTAATGACTAATTTGAGTAGGCTCCTTTGCCCAATTCAACTCAGCTACAGCTATCTCATCTTCATCAATATACTCAGTTGCTTCCTCCAGAAAACCTTGATACACCTCATTAGTGGCATTATTCTTCTGAAAGCGATTATCTCTCCTGAATCCTTAGGCCTGATTACTCATAGCTGCTAAACGCTGTGCAAGTTAGCCAAGATCATCAAACTCCATGCCAAACAACTTCTCCCTGATATTCGACAACATTCCTGCTATAGCTATTCTAGGTAGTTGATCATCTGGTAAATTCAGAGAATAACACATATTCTTGGTCTCCCTAAATCTGCGAAGATATTCCAATGGTGTCTCATTTGTTCTCATCCTCAGACTCATGAGATCGACCAACTTCTTCTCATTAGTACCCGTGTAGAAATATGAATGAAACTTCTGCTCTAGCTCTGCCCACGTACCAATGGAATGAGCTGGTAAAGACGTGAACCACGTGAAAGCTGGTCCTGTAAGAGACAAAGGAAAATATCGAATCCTCCAGGCTTCATCTAAAGTAGCTTCTCCAAGCTGCATTAAGTACCGACTGACGTGCTCTATGGTACTAGTATCATCTTGACCAGAAAACTTGGTTAAATCTGTTGGAGGCTTCACCCTTGGAGGTAACGCCACTCTGTTGTACCACTCTGGATAAGGAGACTTGTATGAATAGGATTGATTTTTTGGCTTCAAGCCGAACTGATTTTGCATCATATCAGCCATCCTGTGCATCAAAACATCAATGCATGAATCCTGATTTCCTTGTACTTGCACTCCAGAAGGCAATCCTAAAATACTCCTATACCCTGGATTTGGCACAGCATTGATAGCATTGTAATCAGTAAATTCTTGATACCCATCTCCATACATATTCTTCTGCAATCTGTTTGATGCTGGAGAAACTCTATAAGCTGAAGGTGGCACTTCTCCTGTGGTACCAAATGTCACCTGGCCATAGGTGGGATGTGACTGCTTTTCAGTGTGAGTCAATCCACCTATATTTGAAGTCGATGCTCCTTCTTTTCCAACAGGCTTCTCTTGATGCTTTGGAACATTGAAAAGTGTCGGTCCACTGAGTGGGCCAACATTTTCTTCAAAGTATTTATCAACCATTGGACCAAAAGTACTGATCATGATTGTCCGAAAGGTATTCAGAAAAGCTGTGTGATGGTTTGTCATGGTTTCTCCCATAGCTTTATAAACTAGGGCTGCCATCTTCTGAGCATCCTCCTCTTTAGTGTAATCAGTTTGATGTGGAAGAAGAACCCTTGGCATTGACTGCTTTTGAAACACTTTGTTGCTCTTGTTTTTGGAAAAAGACATCAAACACTTCCGTTGGTATTACTCATATGCTTGTAGCACTAAATCCCTGTAATTATCTGGCAATTCTGCCATGCTCACATCCAGAATATGATCATTGTTGATCTCAGACGCCATCTTGAACTAACAGATTGTCCCACCGGGCGTGCCAAAAAGTGTGTTGACACAAAATGTGACACACTGTGCCTCACACACAGCAAGCCAGAAAGCGTGGCTTCAATCGGGTCCCCGGGTGCTTCATGATCCAGAAACGTGCCAGTCAGTTTGACCTGAAAAAAACTAACAAGGGATAAAACAGTTAAATGCCAAACCGGAACATGTCGGGTGAGACCAGACAGTTCCATATATACGGCCCTGAAGCCACTTACAACGACATACAGCTATAGGAAGCTGTCTGCCAACAAGTTTATAAACCATTCAGCTAATCATAAGATGAACACACGTAAAGATCCAATTGCCGAATGCATGTGCATGGGAAGACATGTTTGAACAAGTGAAATTAATTATGAGTTAATGCATAACCAAGCTCAGCAGTCCAGCCGAGTTGGGGTCCATGAAGAAGAAACATGCAAATAAACACGATTAAACTAATCTAAAACCTGCATCTGCCGCATGACACCTAGTTTCGTTAAAGCTTAAACGTAATTAATATGCATGAACCCACGACATGTGACAATCTAGATTAAAATGATTCAGCCATTATGAGCATGTTATCTATTTGCAAAGGTAATATGAAAAGCAATGATCATTGAAGCACGAATAAAACCATAAGAGAGGGCCGAACAATATCAATCTAGATTGGACAGAAGTGTGTTACAAATATATAAAATATTTAAAACATGCAACACAGGATAACTTAATGAATCTATTTAGATTTTGCCGTATCTAATAGAGCCGATAACTGTCTTGCTTTCACTAAGCATATTGAGCAAACGCCTGCCGCACGGTATCTACTCATAAACAAAGCATAAGCAAAGACTTCTTGATTGTTAAGCAAAGATCCACCGTACGATCATTGAAAATAAACAAGACTACTTGCATCACGTCTAAATCCACCGCATGATACTAAACATGATAACAAGGTTGTTGGAACTTATGGAGGTCGACGGATCGATGACTCCTCTCGAAGAACTCGACGACACAACAAAAGGACTCAAAAGTTGGCACGGGGCCGGTTGTATTGATTTGGTTGTGAACCCCTATTACAATGATCGAGGGTTAATATTTATACCCTAGACAAAACACGAGTCCTAAAAGACTACGATTTACAAAGGAACTCTTAAACAAACTTGGAAACTACGATTCCTTGCCCTAAACTCTCAGAGTCCTTTATTATTACAACTTTCATCTTTTCGATCGGCTTTGCCTGCCATCTTCTGCTTTCCCGAATAGAGTCACCACCTTCTGAAGTAACCGACTGCACAAGCATTTAGCCAACCGCTCATTTTGTTTGCCGAATATCCTTCTTCCCGCATGCGGGTCCACCTGTCATCCTCCAAAGTCGACCAAAATCCAGTGTTAACAGAAACTCATATTAAAATGCGGTTATTAAAGTGCCACTAGATGCTCTAACTCATTACATATGCATTTAGGATCTAGTGGAGAGCTAACACCCTTGAAAAATGTTTGTGAAAATATGCTAACACATGTGCACAAGGTGATACACTTGGTAGTTGGCACATTTGAGCAAGGGTTAGGAACTTCACCGGTGGAGTGTCTACCCGTAGAGTGCAGATAGTCCGATGGTGCCACCGGCGCCCTAGACAAAAAAGATAGAGGTCACTATAAGTGACCAAACACTGGTCTCGGTTGGACTAGTGCGTTCGGTCAGTGGCAGCAGAGGGCGCGCAGCATTGGTCTCTGACCGGATGCTGGGTCACTCAGTGACCGGACGCTAATAGGGTGTGTCCGGTCCTACTGATGTGGTAGTGGATAGAGGAGTCACCGAATGACCAGATGCTGGGTGTGTCCGGTTGAGCTTGACTGGACGCGTCCGGCCGTGAAAAGTCGTCTCTAGATGCTTACTGGAAACGACCGGACACTGAGGTCCAGCATCCGATCACTTTGAGCTGCTGTGTCTGGTCGTCACTTGACCGTTGAGATTAGGCGATCAACATTTGAAGAGGGGGGACACGTGGCTCGCATCGCATGACCGAACACTGAGGTCCAGCGTTCGGTCAATATGACCGGAGCATCTGGTCACCCTATGTTGTGCCTAGTGAAGGGGTATAATGGCTCTATTTTGTGGGAGCTTCTATTTAAACCCTATGGCCGGCTCAAGCTCACTCTCTTGGCCATTTGCATTGACGTAGCAACCTTGTGAGCTTAGCCAAAGCCCTTCCACTCATCTCCATCATTGATTCATCATCTTTGTGAGATTGGGAGAGAATCCAAGTGCATTGCTTTAGTGTTTGCATCTAGAGGCACTTGGTGTTCGTGTTTCGCTGTGGGATTCACTTGTTACTCTTGGTGGTTGCCACCACCTAGATGGCTTGGAGCAACAAGGATCGTCGAGCAGAGGTTAGTGATTGTCTCCGGCTCCGATCGTGGTGATTCTGAGGGGTTCTTGACCTTTCTCGGTGGAGGGCCAAAAGGTACTCTAGTGGATTGCTCATGGCTTATGTGATCCTCATCTTGTGTTGGTTGTGCGGCACCCTATTGAGGGTTTGGCGTGTGATGCCAATTAGCTCGTGAACCTCGATAAAAAATCATTGTGTTCATCATTTGATTTCGAGGTGATTGGTTTTCATTGGTATTCATTCTTGTGATTGATTGGTTCACTCCTCGATAGGGCGGTATAACTATTTTGCTCACTCTCTACATTATCGCAAACTAGTTATCAAGTTCTTTAGTGTAGCTAGTTGTGAGAGCTTGTTAGTTTGGTTAGTGTGACTCTTTAGTTAGCCTTTTGAGAGCATACTAACTTAGTGTAGTGACATAGTTATTGTATGGATAGAAACTACATAAACTAGAATTGTGGTAGGTGGCTTGCTTTTTAGTAGGCTAGCGCAACGCTTCCTTCACCTCATAATTGTGTAACCAGTTTGTTAAGTGTTGTTGTAGAAATTTTTAATAGGCTATTCACCCCCTCTCTAGCCATTAGGACCTTTCAGACGTGGTGGCTCGGCGACGGCGAGCGCGGCCCTGAGCAAACGCTGCGGGGCAGGGAAGAGGAAGGCGGTGCTGTAGGATGGCTCCACAGCTTCGAGCGGGCCTAGCGTGCTCGCGCGCGTGCGGTGGCGGCGATAGAAGCGGCCATGGTGGCTCCAGTGCAGGCAGCGCGGGAGGGCGGCAAGGTGCTGCGGCACGACACGCCGAGGGCAGCAGGCCAGCGCGGGGCCAGGGTCACACGCACGGGAAAGGCCGACACCAGCATGGACGGCGTCGGGAGTGAGGCGCGTGGATTAGTGGACCAGCGTGGCTAAGTCAATGCGGCCCGAAAGGAGCAGTGCCATAGAGCCGTGGGTCCAGCGTGGGACCGAGGGGAGTGCACATGCGTGCGGTGATGGCGGGCGGGTGGCGCGGCGTGAACACCAGGGTGCAGAGCACGGACGCCGAGGGGCCAAGCACGGACGACGCGTGGGGAGCAGGCCCAGTTGATGCTGGTGCTGCCACGACAGGAATGTGGCGTAGGGCAGCATGACCACGGGCGCGCGATGCGAGGAAGGTACGGGCGGCGCTGTCACAGCGATGGTGCTGGCGTGCAGGGCAAAGGAGCGGACGCTCGGCTACCAAGCGCAGGGGTAGGCAAATGAGCAAGGACCTTCTATCACTGGATGGCTTGGCTTGGCCACGGCGATGCCACGGTAGAGAAAAAGGAAGTGAGGCAAGGGGATAGAGCGAGGAGCGGTTCGGCGGAGACAAGACAAGGCAGAGACGAGCAAAGGAAAAGCGAGAAACTTGTGCGAGCACGCCACCAATTCCAAGCACGATGAGGAGACAAGGTAGGATGGCACAGCGTGGCCGGCAGAGGTGCGCCTGTGACGCACAGGAAGGGAGTGGACACGGCGTAGAGAAAAAAGGACGAGGAGACCTGAGCGAACTTGTCCGAGCACATGGTCCGGTCGATGAGTTAGAAAGGACTTGGCGATGCAGCCACGTTGCTCGACTGCACGGGCAAGAACAGAGAAACTTGATTCAAAAGAAACAAGTGAGCAGCGAAGCTAGACGGCTTGGCGTAGCAGAGGCGACAAGGACAAGCAGAGACAAACAATAGCTCCGCCTTGGCATGCATAAGAAGGAGCGCAGGGAGGGGAAGTAGTGAGGACGGCACATGCCCCACGCGCTATGGCACGGCATAGAAGCAGACAGGGAAAAAGAAAAAGCAAGCAATTGACTCGACAGCACGGCGCGGCGTGAGTAAATCTGGTCATTGATTCTGAGCGGTCAGGACGACAGCTGTCGCGGGTACGTTACCAATTTATCTAGGGGCTAAAACTAGTCTATACATAAACGTAAGCATGTCACTAGACCAAAGCTTTTCACTAAGCGTGCTCATCAAAACAAACACGTGAGTATATATATATCGTTTTATTTATTAATGGATTTTATTTTATTTATAAAAGTTGCTTTTCATGCTTAATCAATTAAACAAGTCATTCGCTAGTTATCTGCTAAAACCGTTATCGGACATTACTAAATATTTCTACGCACTAAGGAATTTAACTTGGGCGTCGATTCGAGTCCACAAAACCGAGTCACCGAATCCACTCATCGCATAAGTACGTTTTCAATCAAAATTTTTGAGAACTCGTTTCAAAATTTTTTCCTTAGACCTAAATCGCGGTGCTAAACGAGATCGTAACACGAGGGGTGTTACATTTGCCCCTCTTGATAGTACGGCCATCTATCCTAAACCCGGTCATAAACTTCTCTACACACCTATGACCAGTGAAATGAAATGCCCTAGGTTATACCTTTGCCTTGCGCATTCCATTCCTTCTCCTCCAATGTTGATGCAACACATGCACCAACCAATCACCAAATGATATGATTCACTCCATATCATCATGTGACCGTATTGATTCATCGATCTTGACTTTACTTGCTTTTCACCGTTGCCTTCGTCCATCGGCGCTAAGTCTTGCTTAAGCTTCACCGTCACGCGGTCCATCGCTCCAAAGCTTCTGACTTGCCCTTCACGCTTGCAACCGGTCCATCAAGTCAAGTCTTGTCTTGATCTTTTTCACCTTGATCACATGACTCAATGTTATGTCTCATGTGCAATTAGTTCCTTCATCATCACATGTGTGAGCTTTGCAACATCTTCGAGCCATTTTCACCTTTATGGCATATGTTGCTCACACACATGTACCTGTGGACTAATCACCTATGTATCTCACATAAACATAATTAGTTCACCTAGGTTGTCACTCAATTATCAAAACCACACAAGGACCTTTCAGCTGGACATCGGGCTAGCCTAACAAGATACGAGAGGGCAAAAGAGTCTATTCATGTTTGTAGTTTCACCCAATAAAACTCCTTACTGATGTGCTTGGGTGTGAGGGTTCAGGAGGTGGGGGCTTCCGGGTGAATGCCTTGCCCGGCTCTCTGCCGCGACCAGCAATGGTGACGTCTTTGGCGCCATGCTATTCATTGGAGGTGTTGTCGTGAGGTCTTCACCTCCTAAGGACATTACTCTTGCCCATGGCTTTTTGAAAAAAAGGAGGACAAAGAACGAGATTGAAATGAAAAGAAACTTTTAGAGGACTGAAGCAGGCACTTAGATAATTGAGGGACAAAATTGAGCTTCACGTGGAGTATTTTTTAGAACGTGATACGTAAATTATACCTACATAAAAGATACGGTTAAATTCAGCTATAGTTAATGTATGTACAGTATCTGAAATGTATAATTTGATCTGGTAGAGACGATCGTACACCATACACACTAGATGTCGTGCTCGTAGCACTAATTGACGGATTAAGAAGGCATAGAGTACTCCCCCCCCCCCACACCTCAAAGAAGAAGAAGAAGACACAACTTGTATATAGTTATATACACATGCGAGGTGTGTATATATATATATATATATATATATATATATATATATATATATATATATATATATATATATATATATATATATATAGGGAGAGGCTATTCAGTAGCCGGCTACAAAATAAGTTATTCTGTAGCCACCTCCATTTACTATAATTTTATATACTAATTTACCATAATGTCAATACATATTTACGATAGTTGGGTTACTATAACACATGGGGATATTTACCATAACGTTATATTAAACCACTTAGTAAGGAGTTACTATAATCTCGTAAAATAACATAGTAATTATCGTAACTCAAAGTGGCTATAGAATAAGTTATTCTGTAGCCAGCTATAGGATAGTAGTTCTATATATATATATATATATATATATATATATATATATATATATATATATATATATACACACACACACACACACACACGCCACATGCTGGTTAGTGCAGGCTTAGTACCTTTCCCTTCTTTATTCGTGGCTTCGGCCCTAGTGACTAGGGGGGAACCTTCTTCGTCTGCCTCCACATCCAAAGCACAGGTCTGTGACTGGCTTATCTCACGGAGCTATGGTGCCGCTGTGTATGGGTGGAGCAGGAATTCAGGGATTTTCTCGATCCGCATGAGAAAATCTTCTTCTTAAGCCGAAATATCCAGGGTTGTCTAGCCATCGCGGATCGAGTTTTTATAGGCCACATGCGAGGCGGTTCAGATGCTTTAGCAGGGATTGGACAGCAATGTTATAAACTTAGAATTGTAAATTACACTATTATTATTATTATTATACTCCCGGTCGATGTGTGACATGGGATAGGAAGTTGATCGCTGCTGCCCGGTGAGCCACTCGTCAGTTTGTTTGCACGCATCATGCTTAGTTCAATGACCAATCCAGCTACTAATTGATATCCATCAGCACGGCACGCAATATTGATCCACGACAAGGAAGAAACAACTAACCAGGCCGCCGGCCGGTCACCGGGCCCGGAGACGGCGACGGAGGTGTGATGCACGCATGGCGCCCTAAGGCTCACCGGCGGTGAGGCGACGGCGGCTGATCGGAAGAAGAGACCGGTAGCTTAAATTATTGATGAGATGGGAGGGGACGGGGTTGGTGTCGGACCAGCATCATCCGTCTACGCTCCAACTTGTCTAGCTCATCATCCACTCCAAATTCCCCCTAATTACGCCCAGCTTATTTTTATTTTGATTGACCATTTCGTGATTTCTTCAGTATTCTTCGCTTATCATATTACTTACATCAGGCGCCTCAACTCTAGGTGCTGTGAAAAAAAAAATGTCACCTCTCGATCGCCAGTTTAGTTGGAACTTGAGGAATTATATATTCCTGTAAGCTGTTAGCTCATCATTAGGGTTTCGGAATAAATTTGAACAAGACAAGATTGGTGCCAGTCATATCGTCGACGGTAATCAAAACTGATGGCCAACCCGGCCATGATATTTTGCAGCAAAAGCATTATTGCCCGTCAGGCTTGGCCAAATACGTACTCAAACTCCCCCGTCATCTCTGGTGGGGCCGGCCAGACCATCTCCCTGTCATCTTGAGTTGAGAACCTCCTTCAGCTCTGTCCACCGTGGGACCCTGTCATCTCTGGTACGGATGTAAAATCCCCACCATTTTTCTGATTCGCAAACCGTAATAGAATGAACAGACACTGTACGATTTCCAACATCATCTTATCACAAGGGCAGGGCCCAGAGCCAACAGATGAATAATAACAACATAATAACAATAATATCGAAACCAGACCACTGAATAGTACTCTGTCCATTCTAAATTATAAGACGCCTTTGCTTTTCTAAATGCATTGATTTTACTACATATCTAGACATAATTGTATATCTAGATGCATAGCAAAGTCTAAGGTATCTTGAAACGACAAAACGTATTATAATTTAGAACGAAGAGAGTACCAACAAATTTGATTTGCTACCAACGGCGCAGCACACAGATTAAGGGGGCGGAGGGTAACGATCAGACATCTGGCTACTGATCAAAGGAAAGAGTTGTACCCTTTTAATTTAAAACCACTTTATTATGTACATACACAACACATCAACGGTATCAGGACAACAAGTCAGTACATACACAGGATACAAGAGACAGACAGTTCCGACCGACCCTAAACCAAAAGAGTTTGCGGTTTGTCACATCCAAACACCCCCCCAGAATAAACCTTCTAGTATCCCATGACGATATTAGATGGACATCCGATTACTTACTATCTAAATTTAGAATTGCCACTAACTGCATGTTTAGCACAAGTTGGCATCCCCCCCCCCCCCCCCCCCCCCCCCCCCCCCCCCCCCCCCCCCCCAGTCATACCTGCTGAAGCAGAAGTAAAAGAAGCTAATTCCTTCATCCTGTAAAAAGATTATTATGGTCAGTGCAAAGGTTAGCTGACCCCAGGCTGCGCCACCGGGTGGAAGGACCAGTTCTTTTTTGGCTCAGATGTCATCCCAGCAACTTTCTCATTCGCCCACCAGTCAGATCCCACGCTTGGCTCCACGTTAGCAGCATCGACGTTGTTGAAGTTGAATTCTTTGGCCAGGCGCAGGGACAGGGACCGCCTTGCTTTCTCAGGCAAGTCATGGTATGTTTCGTCGAGGTGATCACCGTTGCTGGTGGGCGCAAGGTGGAAAGATGCCGTGCCAGAATCCCCAGGAATTGCAGTCTTCTTCTCTAGGCAGCGCGCAACATCTTCGACGGTCAGCTCAAATGACACCCGATGATCCATAGCATGCTCATTGGGTTGAAGTCAGGCAGAGAAGTCAACAACTGGTACAGCTGCTGTGATGTGGCCATCCAAGAGGGACCCACCGTTGCGCATATGGCGGGGTATCAACTTCTGTGTTGCAACGCCCTCACCATCCAATATCTTAGGTGGCTCACGAACTGGGAATGAGTGTAAAGTGCTGCGTGAGGAAGCCAGCATCTCAGGGTCAGGGAATGGGGAGGAAGTGCCAGAACAACCTGAGCTTGGAGATATCAGGCGCCCAATTGGGCCGTCTGGGTAGTTTGCATACGACTGAAGATCACCAGTTTCACCATTCTTGCTGTTGTTGATCGAAGTCAGAAGCTTTGCATATGGAACCTCCGGAGAGGAAGGGGTCGTTGATGGTTCAGTTGTGAAGGCCGAGAACACTGGAGGTGAGACTAGTTGTGTCTCATGTGCATATGGCCCAATAGCAAAGATGGATGGTGTCCCCATGGGGGATTGGGAATTCGGTGAGAGGGGCGAAAAAGGTGGAGCTCCAACCCTTGGTGATTGTACGATTGATGTGGGTTCTGATTGAAGGAAAGAAGCAGGAGAGGATGGAGGTGCCACAAAGGGGAACACAGGAGGCGACAGGTGCATCTGTCCTTTGAGGTGCAGGTTCTGGGACAAGTGCAGCATGGTTGACGCGCATGCGCCGGCCATTCTTCTCGGATCCAAAGCAGAAGTACACGCTCAACCGATCACCATTTCCTTCTCTGCAAACAAAAAGGAGCAGTTAACACAGAAAGAAGCATAACTTGGTGATGATATAAAACCAAGAATCAGAATGAGATGACTCTGCACTGCATATGAATGAGAGAATAAAAGACCTATGTGTAATGTAATCATCAGTCAGATTGCAGCACAACGTGTCCAATCAGACACATTATCAATCAGACACAATATCTCAGCGAATCAATCAAATGCCTGTGTGCTATTTTGCTGCATCCAACATTAAAAGAAAAGGAAAATGGCATCACCACGGCTAAAAAGAACGCCCCAGAGATATTTGCAATGGATGGAGAAAGACACAGGCTTTTTAAACATGTTCTGAAACAATGGTATCACCATGGAGGGAAATTTGCTTTCATTTAAAACTGAAGTTCAAAGATAAACTTTAACGGGTGTATAATGTATAATCCACGAAATGATTGCCAATTCTGCAAGGTACCATTTTGAAATCTCTGGAGAACAACAATCATAAGTTTAAATCACAGGCCCTCAGAAACAAACAAGCTGGAAGAGGGAGGGTGGACTAATAACAAATATAAAGATGAAAACCTAGACACCAACCTGTATTAGAAAATAAACAATAGGACCTAAAGTTGGAATTTAAAAATAGATAGAAACAGCTGGTGACATATCGCCAGCAGCGAAAGTATCTTTTTGTCCCATGTAGTCCAACGAATAATTCAATTTGACCATTTCAGCTATCCCCCTTTCTTTTTCCGAGGCATTCTCTTGCTATTTACAATGCCTTTTCATGCATACTCTCAGTGCCTGAAACTGTACAAACCATGGTTTCAAAGGCGACAAGGCGTACTAGACCCTCAAGGTGAGCTGAGTACGCTTGGATGTCCCCTTTGAAACAGAAGAGGTACAAATAAGGCAATCTGTACATGTCAAATGTACTACTCATCCTATAAAGTTTCTAGATGAGAAAACAGAGCATGTGTCGAAGTTCCAAGAAAAATGTAATGCAGGGACCAAACTTTTGTCTCATTCCTGATGTACCTTCCTCATGCACCTCCAAAATAGTATAACAAAAGAACATTAACAAATCTAACTAGGTGAAGAGCATAGCCCACAATTTTTCCTTCATAGATACTAAAAGCGGACGTACAAATGAATAGACCAACATCAACATTCTACAGCTGCACCTATACCACCAAAGATAAGAAAAGCTTTCTAGCTCTAGCAAGAATCCTCAGGTCCGAAGCCTTCAAAAATTATACAGCCAACCATAATCTCAGCAACCCAGTTGCAAGTGCAGGGATGTACCAACTGAGCCATATCCCCAACCCCCCAAAGCAAAGCGGAGAATGCAAGAACAAATCAGAAGCTTTCTACTATTCTCTTCGCTTGCCAAGTTCTGTAAACATTCATTTCCCTTTGTAACACCAAAAACCTATGGAAAATATATTTATGGAAAAAAAAAGACTGACCACTCAATCCAGTGACATAAGATGTAGTTTCGAACACTGACACGGTCCCAAAATTACAACTTTCCACTAATTACTGTTGTACTCTATGTATAAAACTAAAAACAAACTGAAGTCCAATCTCATTGAATGGAAAATCCATGCATCTAAATTTTATATCTACACCCTAAATACCCGACAAACTTACTGACAACCAAAATCTAGAGAGTCTGACTACACAACATCCTTCCGTTACTAACTGCAAATTGCAATAATACAATCAAATGCCTACTGAAGTACATGCAAGAAACACTCCATGACACGTGTCCTATGAGATGTAATTTTCTTGCCATGCATATAAAGCCACACAAACAAGCAGCCACAGATGATTAAGCATAACCGTTACACCGCAAACCCCGCACGTACATAGCTGCTTCAGCTACGCAATCATTAAAGGAAGCTACACACAAGTCATCCAACTAAAGGCCATGCAGGACATCACAAGCTTCTAACGTCAATAACAAAAACATGCTGTGATAAGATATTTAAGCACAAACCGGTTCTGCAGGAGGCTGTGTGTGGCTCTCCGCGGTGACGATGGCAACAGCAGCAGTGTTCACTGTATCAACGCTGTTGTGCACAGGCCTCATCTCGCCCCCGCTCTGCATGATTGTTGTGGCAAGGAGCAAGCACGATTCTTCCCAGTACAGGGACCGAACCAGACCTGCGAGATCCAAGTCGTAAGGTCCGTGCTGAGCTGAGATCGATCCGCTTTGCACAGCGCGCCGGAGACGAGGAACCTAATCGAGCCAGGGAGGAACGGAGTTAGCAGAATTCCGATCGGTAGGGTCGCCGCGCACAGGGGAGGACCCGGTGAAGGACACCACCCGACAATTTTTGCAAAGCGATCGAAGCTAGTAGGCAAAATTCATGCATATACACTCGTAGTTGGATCAGATCCGAATATAAATAGTAGGTTAGGGTTTGGGTGGTCGGTTTCGCACAGTAGGAAGGGAAGGCCAAGGGGTGGGCGTACCTGGTGGTGCTCGTCGCCGGCGAAGGGGCCGAAGAAGACCTGGTCGCATGGCGCGTAGGGCGGCAGCAACGGACGCCCAGTCGTCGCAGTCGCCACGAGAGAGAACGGGGAGAGGGAGAGAGTGCAGCGCGCACGCTGGGGGTGATGGAATGGAAAAGTAAAAAAAAAAAAAAGGCAGCCTACAAGTGCTCAAATAATAATAATAATGCTCAATAATAATAATAATAAGCATTATATGTATCTTAAGGTCTCTTTGGTTCTTGTTTTGGTTCAATAGCAAATAGTTCGTTATTAGAGTTTGACCTAGGTGGTATTTTATTTTGGCTTCGCCCTTGCTAGATGAGAAGTCGTGGATAGTGACAAAGACAAGGCTGCCCCTCATGCGGGATGGTTTGGGGTAGGCCTCCTATTTTTTTCTTAATCACTCCCGTGACAAAAAAAATAGGTTTTCTATCTATGTGGTTATAAGATCATAGTTACTATAATGGTTCTTATACGAGCAACCAAAATGTATCCACTCAACTTGGTTGAGAAGCACATTCTGCAGACCCCCTTCCCCCACATTACATTACATTGCATGAGCCACGCCATGTACCACCTACAAGCAACACAAAAGCAACGTTTCATATTCCATGGGCTAGGCTCAATGACCATATATACATTCAACCCAGCACCAAAACAACGTATCATATTCCATGGTCTAGGCTAAATGACCATATATACAGTTAATCCAACACACCTACAGTGTAGCACATGAGCATGTTAGATGCCTAGATGCGTGTGCTAGTTTAGACCATTTTCTATGGTCATAGATAGTTGTATTCTAGCTGTAAGGGGTATATGTCATCGATAGGTTACGCTACTCAAATAGTTCTATTCTAGCTGTAAGGGTATATGTCATCGATCGGCTATGTTACTCAAATGATTTTATTTTCATGTTTTGTCTTTTACGTGTTCAATAATGTAGTGATAATTGTCCCTTTTTTGTTAATATAGGCTAGCCCTTAAATAAGAGGTACATTTGGAGAAACTTTCTTATTTGCCATTAGAAGTTAAACTGGTGTCGTATTTGCTATTGAATTTCTTTTCTTCCTTATTTGCTACTGACTTAAAACTTTCATCCCTAACTGTCATCAATGCATGTTCAGTTTGAGACCGTCAAGCACAACATGTCAATTTTTTCATAATACTCAAAGTGCCCTTACCTATTCAATATAATTCCTCATTGTCGGTTTAACCAAATCCGAGGCTCCTCTCTCTCTCCCTTATAAGGAAGGAAAGCATTTTTCAGTGGCAAATGGACCACTTTTTACTTCTAAGGACAAATAAGGAATTTTCTCCTACTTTTGCTCTTCCTCCATTAGTACTCGTTTGCGTAGGACAAATACTGCAAGTTTGATACCTTGTCTCCCCCTGGAAAGAAAAATCAGTTGAATTCGTGTAGACCTGGCCTGACCCTTGAGCTTAGCAGCATTCCATTTGGCTCTGTACGCAGTGGGTTTGGTTGTTTGTACTTTGTAGCCGTCAGCATCGCCCGGCGCTGATGCTGAGAAATGAGAATGAGCTACCCTCTGCCTATCAGCCTGTGAACGAGATGACCCCGCACCAACACCACCAGTCAGGGGCGGATCTACAAGGGGGGCTGGGGCCCCCCCGCCCCCCCCCCCCCCCCCCCCCCCTACAGCTGGTACATCAATGAAAATATAGAGAGGGTGATGGAGAAGAAGAGGTGGAGGAAAGAAGAAAAATGAAGAGAAAGAAGAAGAAGAAGAAGAAGAGATCAACCCCCCTTAAATCTTGTTCTGCATCCGCCAGCCACTGCCACCAGTCCACCACAACCACCCACATGCCCACATGCATAACCTTGGAAGCTAATCGAACTACTCTGATACAGGGGGGGTATGAGCTCTACTCGTCCTAGCTAGTCCAATGAAGCAGCAGGGCCTTGCCTGCCTTTTTTTTCCCTCTAATCTGTCTTATTTGTCATGATGAGTAGCTACCCTCTGCTAATTGGAGGATCATAACCACCGTGCCACTAGCAGATTAATAAGCACAAAGAAAAACAACACGCGTACTGTTGATTGTATTGGGATGGAGATGTTTAGTCCTGTCTATTAATACAACCCTGTAGGGGATGGAGATCCTTTTCTTTTCTGGGCTTAAGAGCCTTGTATTTTTTTTCCTACAATGTAGGAGCAACCTCAAGAAACTCTATGTATCCTTCCTAATTACTAGAAATGTAGATTTTGATAAAAGGTATTCTTCAACAACTTTTTTATTTGGTTATTCAAGTATAGTTATCTTCTATTCCAAATGTCATGACTCTTTAGAGTGCACACAAGATATAAAAATACTGTTGGAGAGTGAAGAAATATAGAAAAGCGATCTTTATGCAAATAGCTCTCCAAAATCCAAATGATGATTTAGAGAGTGAGCTTTAGAAAGAATGTTGAAGATGTTCTAAATTTGTACATAACATATATTAATTAAAAAAAATAAGTAGGGGGCCTCCCCTTCTGACCCATTCAAAAGTACAGTCCTGTAGGGTATGGCTGTATCATATATCCATAGGCATATACTATATACATGATATGATGTGTACACCTGATCAACATCTCTGCTCAACTCATTGACAAGCTATCTAGATATGAGCTGACGCAGGCCGAGATGACCTTTTGTGCGAGCCAAGGGCCACCACAAGCCAACAACGCCCACAAAAAATACCCCTGCTATCCTTCCGATATATATAATATAATATAATATTAAATTAGTGAGAACAGTTATATGTTAAATGCTATGTTACCCCAGCTATCACCGCCTCACAAGCCACAATAAAAGATTATCAGGTCCACTCTGCAGCAGAAAATATACAACGGAGCGGGCTACAATCGGCTACCTTCACAGTAGCAGCCAACATAACGGTGAAATAAAATTCACTCATACCATGCCCCCATCATATCATATATGCATGCATGAGCGAACCCCAAATAAGACAGTTATACGGTGGGTACAGTATCGCACTAGACAAGGAAACCAGCGGATGTTCCATGAAATGACGAAAAGAAAAGCAATCACACTAAACTCATATATTTACATACCCAAAAGGAGTTTTGGAATTTACATAGCCACCAAACATACTTGTGTTTGCATAAACATCCTCAATCCTTGGACCATTGCTCCAGTTTTGCCCTATGGATCAGTTCTGCCCTATGGATTGTCTTCATTTTGAGCCGATTCTCAAGTGATACATAATAGTATGGATTCAGGATGCTGATGGGATCACAGACTGATTACATTCAGCTTGCACGGGCATGTCCATGGATACCGTGACTTGGATGGTTGCCAGCAACAAGAATATCCTTTATACGGTTTAATGGTCCAACCGCATCATTGATTTTCTGAAACGCAAACAAGTCTGCATCCATTAGCATTTGCAGGCGCCATATATAATTGAAAAAAAGTAAAACAAATAGCTACCACAGCACAAAACACTAGCATGCTAGTAAACAGATACACGAGCTTGCTAGTAAACAGGCAGGACTTCAGACAATCCACACATTTCAAAATTCTGGAGCTGTAGCATGCTGCATGCAAGATGCCCATTTGTAGTGAAATTCTCATTGCTGGCAAGTGCAACTTAAAAAGCATGCTCGCCAGGATATTTATGAATATATGACACAACAACAAGAACCAATATCAGAAAATCGAGAGAGAAAAAACAAGCTGGTTTGACGCAGTTGTACGATGGCAGAACAACAGTACCAACAGAAGTTCAACCCTCACACCACAGCAAACTATTAGAATGGTTATATAACCCATGGACATCGAATTCAACTGGACATACTCCACAGCTACTTAGTCCTTTGTAACTATGATAGACATAATCAGACAAGGATCAACATAATGCTATGGTGGCAATTTTCCTTTGTAATGTATTTTCCGGACAGTTTCACTAGGACTAAGGTGCTCCTATGACATGATTCACTCGCTTCCTAATTATATGCTCATATCAAGTACGTTGCGAGTACTTGGTTATAAGGTCAGTAACTATGATAGACATAATCAGACAAGGATCAACATAATGCTATGGTGGCAATTTTCCTTTGTAATGTATTTTCCGATCGGTTTCACTAGGACTAGGGTGCTCCTATGACATGATTGACTCGCTTCCTATTGCTTGTTGCTAGAAAGAAAAGGTGAGCTTTGCAATTACCTCCTTGTTGCTAGAAGGTGGTATTTTGACCGGCTGAAACTGCAGCTTGCCCTTATGCCAGCACCGCCCCAAATATGCCAGGCCCACCAAAGCAGCAGCGGTCGCGACAATAGGCCAGAAATTATTACTTTCCTTTGCATTCTTGTACAGGGACAAAAGCTGCTTCTTCCACCATGCTTCACGTGGGCCTGAACCAGCAGGTTCACTCTGCTCATCAGATGGAACAACCTTTGATGAACCAGTTATGGGGTTCAAGTTATGCAGAGTAGGCTCCTCAGTTTTCTTCTCATTCCTACTCTCTGTAGCTGACCAACTTAACTCATTTTCAGCCTCAATTGAGCTGTAAATAGGCGATGAGAACCCAACCGGTTCTTCCCCGACCAAACTCATGCCTTTCAATGCCTTGCCATCATCAAACGCCATATCACCCAAGGAAACATCCTTCCCTTTGTCAAAGGATGGAATGCTGGGGACGTCATCCTCCAGCTTATGCTTGCAGGTCTCTTGGTATTTCTCATCATCACCCTCATTGGAAACTGCATCTGGGCTGCCAAGCTCCTTGGGAGGTTCTTTGCTGTCAGCGCCTACAAGGAGGCTCTCGACTTCACTCTGAGACGCCGAGAAGTGGCCAGACATCAGTAGCCCAGCGGCCAAATCATCCCCTTTCGCGCCATATTTCTTAGCTTCGGCTTCCTCACAAGGTTCAGGTCTCCTCGGAGCAGGCGCGGCCGCGTATGCTGATGCAGTCAGTTGCACGACTTCCCAGTCATTCCCGCGTGGAGAGGTCTGCTCAGTACCGCTCTGGCCAGGCTCCATCTTCCCTGCGATTATTAAAGCGGTGAAGCAAACTACATAAGGTTAGAATTAATGCGTAAAATTAATTTAGGTCAGAGAATGGAACATGCACAGCCTCAGCAGTACAGTACAGTACAGACATCAGTGAAATCATTTCTTGAAAAATTATCAGTGAAATCATTGTGTGATGGGGGGGCTGCTCAATATCTTGGCTGTGATATGGTACCCAGGGTTTTACTTGAGAATTAGAACTCCAATTTAGGCAAGTGATTTGTCACGACTCACAAGTGGTTAAACAACCCCAGGAAACTGCAGAGTTATTAATTAATTAAAGAGTGATAACAACAGAAAGGAAACCACAGGACAGGACAGATGGAATCCAGTCACTTGTCCGACAAATAAAATAATGGCGATGCCTGTGCAGTTGGTTCAGGCATCCTCATGTTTCATGTACCAATCAAGGCAAGGGAAAAGAAACGCTCTAGACTTGTGACTAGAACCGGCAGTACTGTACTACCGAGTGCTGAATCGTGGTACGAGCAAAGGGTGAATGATATGGCACACCACTTAAGATTGTTTGTTTGTCCATCAAGCACAGATGTGGCTGTAGTAGCCTAGTAGTTAGGATAAGTACTTTTTTTAGGACAATAAAGTGGAGAGATGAATTCACTGGTACAGACTCACACTCAGTTGCAGCCGGCGAATAAGCCCGCTACTACTAGTACTAGTAAAAATTAAGAGATGATGGAAATCAAACTGGCACTCCTACTGGACTGGTGTGAATGAATGAATGAAGCAAATAAAATCGCAACACCACGTCCCTGGAAGTGTATGCATGTAAACAAAAAAAGCGGGAGGAAACAAAAAGGATATAAATAAATAGATAAATCACAACAAGTCGGGCGCGACATCCAATTGCTTCAATCGATCTAGTAAGGCCGGGTCATCTCATTCTCATGGCAAACCCCCAACCCCGACGACGAGGGGAGGGGATCCCCACCCGATCTCACAGTTGATTAGGGAAGAGAAGGGAAGGAACGGGACGGGAGGCGGGGGATCGGAGAGGAGGCGCGCGTACCAGCGAGGAGGGAGGGGACGGGGGCGGTTGCTTGCTCTCAGGAGGCGGTGGTGGAGTCGCGGTCGCGGAGGTCGTCGGGAGGAGAGGGAGACGGAGGTGGGGAAAGCAATCTAAATCAAGCTGGCGTTGTTGGCGTTGCGTGCGGAGACGTTTTCTTTCAACCCCCACCCGGACGGAACGGCATCTCCTTGCAACCTTACCGGGTTGGGCCCATGATTTTCCGGATGGAGGCCGAATAATACCAACAACCGCTGGCGGGCAGTTTTTGCTGCTCTACCTTCAAAAAAAAAAAAAAAACGTTTTTCCAGACAGGTTGATATTTTTTTTTTCTAAAATAAGACTGTTTTTTAGCCCTCGGAGGCACAATTTCCTAATTGAAGCTGGGCGGGTGTTTAGCTTCTCCGAGCTCTCCCCCCCTCTCTCTCTACTACCTTTTCTAAGAAAATAGTTTTACCAAACTTTTTTGCTTTTGAAAAAAAAAATCTCCATTGGTAAAGCTACTTTATGAACCGAATTAAAAAAAAATGTTATGCTTTGTTGATGTTGCGAGCGCGATATTTCAACAAGGTGACACATTGTTTGTTATATAGAGCTTATGTGACTCCAGCTCGAATGTTATGGCTAGAGTGGAGTTTAGTGCCTTCTTGATTAAAAAGAGCCATTGTGGCAACTCTTAATCCTCGAGCAGGCTGAGGATTGCGACTCGGATTCCTAAGTTATGCCCAGACCCAAAGGGCAACAAATCCAAGCTGATCGCTCAAACGTTTAGCATCAACAAAAAAAAAAAACTGCTGTTAAACCAGCAACACCGCATGAGATCCTCACAGCCGATACAGTTGCGGCTAAACCAGCATCACTGCAGGTCTGTCAAGATAGTAGATGCTATATAAAATACTTCAAAGTTTCTTTCACCGCAATACAACATAGCATCTTTGGTAGGCAAGACAAGCACCGATTCCGCTCTAAGAGGTAGCCTTCTGCTTCTTGGGCATCCTGTAGCCACCCACAACACAGGCATGGTCACGCTCGTAGGGCTCCAAGGTCACCTGCTCGGCAGGCTTGAACTGATCCGCCTTGAGCTTCTCCACTTCAGCAGCAAACACGGCCTCAGCGGGCAGGGTGGAGTCAATACAATTCGCCTGAGCAAAATATTTTGTTCTTGTTTAGATCAATGCAGACCATGACTATCTATCTAAAACCGATGATACAGAATTAACACGAGAAAAAACCAACTCCTGGTTGTGTAGCTGCAAAGTACCTTAATTGAAATGACAAAGTGGCCACCATTCTTCAAAAAGTATGAAGCATTAAGGGCTAAGATCCTAGCCTGCAGGATAACACAATCACGCAATGTTTAAAAGCTGTAAACCACGTGTTACAATTTCCCTTCCCCCAACAGAAAGGGTTGCCTCACATTGCGAAATTTCTAGTGTATGTGTATGAATACGAAGCTAAGAGAAATCGTATGTATACAAGTATATAACCATGGATCCCCAGATTCGTTCAAACTGCATATTGAACAGCACCAGACAATGCACTGTTGCATGACCAAACCAAGGTAGTGCTGCCAATGTTACTGTTCTATGTCAAAAACAAAACTGAAACTTAGTATTATAAACCCATCAAGCAACAAACTGTTCTAAACTACAATGGTCCAAACGGGGTAAAGGCAGGTGATTCCTAAATATCAGATACACAGTTGGAATCGAATAAATTGAGAAAATCAACAAAGTTGGCACCAGATGACAACAAACAGAAAATGAAACTTATGATCAATAACAAATGTGTGAAAAACAAAGACGATTCAAGATTCTAACATAGAAGGGCATTACCAGCTCCAAATAATGAATCCAAGTTGACAAACATAGCAAATAAGATTATCAAGAAACATGTATCAATAATCAATAAAAAGTAATGTGCTATAGCATGAATTCTGAACCATAAAAAAGGCTGGATCGTCAAATATGACATAATCAAGAAAGCAAACAGAAGAAATGGAAATGCAAAAAGAAAATGTAAATAGCAAAAAAAAGTAATAAAGATAAAAGTTTGGCATTGAGCACAACAGGCATCAGAAACTCGAATCTGCATCATCCAATTGATGTCCTGAAGGGGAATCCGAGTATGCTCATCATTTGCTAAGCCCAATATTGCCGAATCAGAATCAAGAGAACATAAAGGCAGGGAAGTAAACAACACTCAATTCAACAATGTGACAGTCCAGTGATTCAGACACCTGGCCGCAAGGAAATGATAGGAATACCTGGTCTGGCTGTGCAACATCAGAGAAGATAACATCAACCATGCCAACCAGCATCCGGTACCTTGCCGGGTGCCTGGCATCCTCAATAATGGGGATCACATTGGTCCTCTTCTTTGCCATGTTGACAAGGTCTCTTCCACTCCTGTGAGAGAACTCAACAGCATAGACCAGTCCATCCTGCAACAGCATCCAAATTCTTAAGACAACAGACTAAACAAAGCCAAGAATCAGTAAGAGACTTTTGTGATAGAGAGCTCACCGGTCCAACAATATCAGACACATGAGAAACAGTTGTGCCAGAAGCAGCACCAAGATACAGCACCCGAGTACCAGGAGCCTAAACGTATTAACAAATTGTCAGCTATAACATCGCCACAGATTCTACTTACAAGAAAGCAAATAGAACTTTTGCACATTCAAGATAAGCAAATCAACTTACAATCCAGATGTTGTCAATGCCACCAAGCACAGCAGCAGCCAACTTGGAACGGAAGGGGTTCCAAAGCCTGTATTCAACCTTTGTTCCATCGTCATTCTACAATGCCCAAACAATCAAACAGTAGAAATAAATCAGTCCTACGACCGAATCCCAATGGATGAGTTTACGAAACTACGACATTACAATTATTCAGACCAGTAATTTATCCTAGAAATGGAAAGGGAAACTAAACAATCTACATATCATTTGGGCATGAGGGCATCAGAAACTCGAATTTGCATCATCCATTTAGATGTCCTGAAGGGGAATCCGAGTAAGATCATCATTTACAGAGCTCCAAACCCAGAACGTTGTCGCAAGATAACAGAAACAAATAACACAAAAACAGAAGAGTTGACCTTTGACAATATACAGAATTATTGAAAACGCAGCAGTCGACTATGTAAAACAGGCCAGCTCATTCGTAGTACACACAAGTAATATCTAGCTCATTCGTAGTACACACAAGCAATATCTATCCAATAATAAAAGGAGAAAATAGGAAGGGGACATAAATAAGTAGTAGCGAACCTGAACAGAGACACGCTTCTCTGCGTAGACAGACTCTCCCGGGACCATGTTCTTGGTGCACAGCGCATCCTCCTTGGACTTGGAGATGAAGACACCGGCGTGCTTGTGCGGAACCACGACGGCCTTGCTCCCTCCTTTCATGCCACCACCGCGGCCGCCCCTGCCACCGTCACCGCGGCCACCCCTCGGCGTCCTGCCACCTCTCCCGCCCCTGCCACCACCGCCGCCTCTACCACCGCCAAACCCCCGGCCACCGCCGCCCCCACGGCCGCCGCCATCGAACCTGCCTCCCCTCCCGCCGCCATCGAACCTGCCTCCCCTCCCGCCGCGCCCGCCTATAGGATTTAACGAAGGAATAAGTCTTAGTCCGGCTGCGGCAATGCATGGAAAAACAAGGATGGGGGGTTATGGTTAGTTACCTCTAGCCGGTGGCCTCATGGTGCTGAGCCGACGAAGAGCTTGTAGCCGCCGCCGCCGAGCGAGGGTTTAGGGTTTTGGTGGGGATTAGGATTGCCTGGGGAGATGAGCGGGGAGGATTTTATAGAGGAGAAGTAGGGTTTGTGTCTGATCAGGACCGTTGGAACGGTAGATTCTGAATGGACGGTCAGATGGCGCAGCGTGGGAATAAACATTCACTAATAAACATTCTGATAAGAAATAAAACAAACAAGTCAGGATGGCCGAGTGTAAGTCGTCAGACTCAAGTTCTGATCCTTCTGACATTGACATTTATTTTTCTTTCTTTCTCCTTTTTTTCTCCCCTTTCCTACCTCTCTTACATGATTTTTCCATTTTTATTTCTTTCTCTTTTTTTCTCCCCTTTCCTACCTCTCTTACAAGATTTTTCCCCATTAAATGTTTCTACTTCTCTTTTTTCCCCTTTTCGCCCTTTTTATCTACTTCTCTTGCTTAATACTCTTTTCCCTCCCCTTTCCTACCTCTCTTACATGATTTTTTTCTCCATTAGATGTTTCTACTTCTCTTATTTTAATTTTTTTATCCCTTTTACTTCACTTAATTATCTTTTTTCACCCCTTTCCAACCTCTCTTAGGCTCCGTTTGGATGCGCATTTATTCATCTAAATCTACATGTGTTGTGAAGTGTATTGGAGTGGAATTGAACTAAATTACATTCCATTCCACTCCAATCCACGTGGATTAAGGTGGACACACATGCATCCAAATAATACCTTAAATGATTTTTTCTCCATTAGATGTTTCTACTTCTCTTACATGATTTTTAAACTTATTTGAGAAGAACTTTCTCTTTTTCCCCCTCCCCTTTTCTACCTCTCTTACAGTACATTTTTTCTCTATTAGATTACCAGTGTGCTGCTCTTCTTCTCAGTTTCTTTTAAAAGATTCTTCTTCTGAGTCCAGGTCATCACTCCCAAAAGAAAATGAAGAGTCATGAACTCATTGCACATTACTAAGGCGCGTCCAATGTTGACCTTTGCCAATTCCTTGTTCATGCATGACGACGACGCTTGTGTTCTCACTAGTCACTACTGAGCTTGTCAAAGTCTTATATTCTTGTGGCATGTTCGCTTGGTCGTAAATGATCGTAAATTTTCAGCTAGAACAGTATTTTTCTCTCATACCAAACCAGCCAGCAATAATAATCCACGATCGAATATGATTGTATCAGCACCAGCCGAACAGGCTGATAGTGAAAAAGGTCTTATATTGCCATTTATCTGACAAATCGTTGTGGAAAAAATCGAACAAAAAAAATCAAGAACAATCACACGGTCTCACTCATAACGATTTTAGTTAGTCCCGCCGTCCATAACTTTGTTTTGTGTAGCTTGCTGGTCGCTATTCCGCTATTATTTCTCATTGACAAACCCTTTTTTCTATGCCATGTGTCACCGGTTTCTGTATCAATGTCAAGAAAGTACCGAATCCTAGAGCATTTTTATGAATAATTCATTCAAGGATTAGATTAGAGGTAGTATAGTAACTATAAATTTACATCATAGTGTTGTAGATGTCCTAACGTGCTATTTTCGTACCGTGCACTGTCCAAAAAAATAGACCAAAATACGGGGTCTTTCGTGCCACCATGTCGATTCTAAACACGGCATGACCCTCGTGTTCATAACATGTCGAATTTTAAGCCATGCCAAAAGGTCGTGACATGGTCTGTCCTCATATGGCACGACTCCATGTCCCAGCTCTAACCAAGAGCTTCCTCTATTCCTTGTTCAATGTTCACCCCTACACTTGATCATTCATCACATCTAAAAAGAGTGTACATACATGTTTATTGCCCGATAATGCATTTGGTTTGGCACGCATTTCGGGTTGAAGCCCACTGACCCAACAATAAGTATTATACTCTCCCTATCAATTAGAGATTTGTCCCCATATCGAGTGTCATATACTTTCACCGGAGCGAACCGATCATAGGTCAGTTGGTTAGACTCCTTGTGATGGAACCTGCCTATTCGGGTTCAAGTCATCGACTTGGCACGGATGCTCATATTTTTCTGGATTTAATTTAGGATTTAATGGCGCTATGACGTCCCCATCAACAGCGAGGCGCCTGCGGTGACTTTGTGAATCTCGAGATCTGCCGGCTCAGTCCTTCGGAGGTGCTCATAGGGGTTGTGTTTGCATACGTGTGTTCACAGAGGTGAGTGTACATGCGTGTTGAGCGGCCTCGTTCGGCTTGCTGAAACTTAGTTGAAACTGGCTGAAAAATACTGTTCTGGCTGAATTGTTGTGAGAGAAAAACACTGTTCTGGCTAAAAAAATAAGCCAAACAAGCCGGTTTCTGGGTAAGCCGAACAGGCCTACTTGACCTGGCACCGGCAATGACCCTCATGCTATCACTGCAAGGTCTAGCCTTGACCCAGTGGTAATACACTGTTGAATTAAAGAACCGACAGTGATACCCTATGTTTTGGGATATGACGGTCGGGTTTGGATCTAGCTAGCTAGCAGTGGTCAGTCCAGCATGGATATGAAGCAGTGTCTTGTGCAAGGATACACTAGTGCATAGGTGGGTTTCAATCTTGGTTGGGAATTGGCTTTAATCCTGGTATCTTTAATCTCGGGTCACCCCAAGACCTCTTGCCTCACGCGTAGATCCTTTATCAACTCAACTGCACACTACATGTGATAGAGTCCTAGGCCCTCTCCTTTTGAATTAACCTATAGGGGACCTTTAGTATCAGGTGGGAGACCTCAAAGTTTCCATAGCCTTAGCATTAGAAGATGCATTATCTAAAGTGATAGAAAAGATTTTATCAACCAAGCCATACTCCTCAACAACAAAAGCAATGGAAGCAGAAATGTTTTCAGCAGAATGCTTAACTTGAATCAACATAAGACCAGCAATCTTCTTTTGCAATTCCCAATCAGCATTCACATAGTGAGCAACAACAGATATGTAATCCTCTTTAGCATTACTAGACCATATGTCAGAAGTCAAAGCAACAGATGCAGAAGCATGCACACAGTTCCTAATCATAGCACGACGTTCAGCAAATAACTTATCCAGATCTCTAGTGGTGGTTCTTCTAGATGATCTAACAAATCTTGGGTTATGAGAATTTTTAATATATTCCTCAAATGCATCAGTGTCACCAAAACCAAGAGGAAGATCAAGCCTAGCAATCAATCTACACAGTTCAGTTCTAGCAACAGCAGGATCATAGTTCCAATTATGCAAAGACCCATCAGCATTAAAAGCTAGTCGAGACTGAACCCTAGAAGCATTATCAAGTTTATGTTTGCAAGATTTTTGGTGCCTAAGAATGTGACCAGTATCAGCAGCAGATCTAGCACTCAACACAGTTCTACACATCTTACATATAGCTCTAACACGCACATCGACACCATTAATCTTCTCATAAACCTCCTCAAAGTCACCCCAGCACTTAGACTTGCGCTTACCAAGTCCAAAAACAGCACCAGAGGAAGGAGTACGAGTACCATTACCATCAGCATTACCATTAACACCAGTGCTGTTGGAGTGGGTGTTAGAGTCCACCGTCCCTGTCTCCGTTGCCCCTGCATTGACGGCATCGACGTCGATCGCCGGCTGTGTCCCATGGGTGGCGTCATCAAACACCGCAAAGGGGTCACGGCCGTTGTCGTCGTGCTCCAAGGACAGCCCAGCTGTGACCAAGTCATCGTCGCCAGTCACAGGGAACATGGCATCGTCGCCCTGCGGGTCACACGCCATGGGGCCCTCGGCCGCGGACGGCTGAACTCCAGCACCGTTCCTCAACGGTGAGCGACTATGGCTTGGCCGCGGTGCCATTGCCCGTCGTCCGTCTACGCCAAGGCTAGTTGACGACGAGGCATCGACGGCAGACCTGCAAAGAAAAAGAACACAAAAAAGAAGAAAAGGATGAGAAAATGATCCCAAAAATAGAATTAAAACACTGAGAAACGTATAGATCTAGGGGCTAGGGTTAGGGTTATGAATGGGGATGGACTTGCCTGCGCAATCGGAGCCCAGCGCCGGAAAAGACGAGGGCCACACAAGGGCAAGACGGGATTAAGAAGGACGGCGAGCGACGGCGGAAGAGAGATGGGGAGGCGGGCTCACATGTTCATCGACAAACAGAGGAGAAGGAGTAAAAAGGAAGACGGAGAGGGACTGAGGGAGCAGGGAACTCAGGGAGAGGTGATGGAGTGGCGGCGATATCACCGGATCCAAGGACGACGGTCGCACCGGCGGCAAAGATGGATTGACGAGAGGAGGCGAGTGGCGACGAGCGAGAGCGACGAGCGACCGAGCAGGTGTCGAGTGCGGCAGCGGTTGGGAGGGGAATGGGGTTAGGGTTAGGGTGGGGGTGGGGGCGGGGGGTCACGGTTTATATATGGGGAGGAGGAGGGAGTTCTTGGGCCGGCGGCCACCGGCCTGCTTGCCGTTGGGCCGCTATGGGCCTACCGTTATTTTGCGGGCCGTGCCGTGTCGGCCTGTGGGCCTAGGGTGCGGCCCAAGCACGGCCTGCACCCCCATGCCGTGCCAGCCCGGGCCCATTGACCTTTGGGCCGGGCCGGGCCTAAATAGCGGGCTTCGTGCCGGGCTCACGGGCTCGGGCTTTGTGCCCAGATATAAGCACTTGCACAGCGACGTCGGCGGCAACCAGGACGACCCGGGGATTAATCATGGGCGGCGGCGGCGCATCCTCCTCGTCGTCGCCGTCGCCGCCCTGCTTGTTGCCGGCGACGACCTGTAGGTAGATCGCGGCCACCTCCAGGATCGTCGCTGTGATGTTGGACCCTACAAGGTATCTGCATGCAATGCAATGCAATGCAATGCAATGCAAAATGGGTGCAGAGAATGAACACAAATTAATTAACAAAAAATATATTACTCGAGGAATATATAATGCATGGAATGGGTATATATCTTACACGAAGGGCTGGTAGTCCTTAAAGGTGACGACGGTGGCCGTGGCGGCGGCACCGTCGTGGAGGCCGTAGATGGTGCACTCGCTGGCGGTGGCCATGACGACCGCCGAGGTGAGTGCCAGAGCCAGCGTGGACAGGCGGAACAGCAGGGTCACCAACTTGGAACCATTTGGCGGTGCCGGGGGTCATCCATCACATGGCAGTCGGAACCGTACATGATGACGACGACGACGACGCACGCTGAGTCGCTGAGGATGAGCAAATCAAGATGAATCAAGAGGGAGGTTGAAGCAGCCACAAGATCGATCCTGGAGTTTTTCTTCTAATGACGATAAAATAAAGTCAGATTGATATATAGTGAGGTTTATTTATGGGGATATATATCATGCCGCAGCGCTAAATGGAAAGTGACAAAGTGACAAGGAAACACACACACACACACACTATGATATGGTTATATATACTATACGATATAAAGTAAAGGCAATAATTCGTATGGATATGGATTGATCCATTTACATATTTAGAACTGAAATTCGAGTACAACGTTCCCTGAGATACAGCAGGATATAACATGGGCGTGCTTTTGTAGATTAATCTTCATCTCTTCTCTTCTCTTCTCTTCTGTTGTTTCTGCTTGTATATTTTCTCTTAGTATGATATGGACACAGAATGTGGTTCTTGGTACATACAGTACCATTTTATCCTCCCAACCAGTTTCACCATTAGAGTAAAACAAAGGATAACACTACACCACAACACCAAGATTAGCGATCGATGGTCTGACGCTAAAAGCGACTACAGCGACGGATAATCTGACGCTAAAAAGTTATAGCGACAGACTTCTGCAGACGCTGTAGGTCCTGTCGCTAAAAATCTTTAGCGTCAGACAGTACTTTTAGCGTCAGACAGTCTGTTGCCCTGAATTTTTTTAGCGACAGATAGTCTGCTGGTACTCTTTATCGACAGATAGTCTGCTGGTACTCTTTAGCGACAGATAATTTGAAGTTACAAATGTTTTTAGCGACAGATGGTTTGACGAGATCATTTAAATGCATTTAAAAAAATAAAAGGCCATTTGGTTGCAAATTAATACAAAAGTAACATCATTGTGCACATTTCTCATACAAATAGATTCATTCATGAACCTGAAACATAGATCCATGATCAGATAAAGTTACTATGCTTCAGTATGATGTATTATTACAAAAGTAGGAATCACTCCATTTTAGATGTATATAAACACTGCTTTCAAAAGAAGCAAAGTTACATGCCTGTAAAAATTGTAAACCTACACAATCAATAAGTCTATACTCTTTCACAACATGATATAAATATTATTGATTTCGTCTAAGTAGTTAACAGCAAAGTTTCTGCTGATCGCGCTAGCTTTTGCGAAAACAGAAAGCTAAGACGAATCAAAACGCAAAGAACTGATCAAAACTCATACATATAACTGTGTCTCCAAGTCCAAAGGCTCTCTCTTCTAGGTGCTCGAGAACTTGGCGTCCATCTTGATCGCAGGCCATGGCAGTAGATCTGGTCTGATGCAAGCATACCTTCGTGATTGAACTGTTCGGTATACTGTATACACCACTCTAACCTGCAATAGGTCACTATCAAGTAATGCAGCCAAACTGATTATAATCAACACAATGCCTTTCTTGGCTCAATCTGTGAGCTTGTGTTTTATATTCATCACAATTATAATGATAGGATTACCTGCTCTTTAGAAATCACACGGATAGGTCCAATTTTGACAGACACATATTTTCCCTTTGCAGACACTTTCTGGGATATTTGACCCTACACAAACAAATCCAGTTCATAAGAAACATGATAGTTACAGAAAGACAGAAGTGGATTATGTGTGGTAATGTAGACAATTAAAGGGTTCGCAACAAAGGAACCATGCACCTAGGAGCTTGCAAGTTCACGGGCGAAGCAACCGGCGTTTCCAGAGCTTTGGCTCAAACTCGTGGCTAGGCCGCGCCTCGGACCTCGGTCATCTGCACACGGTGAGCACCTCCCTATCGCCCTCCACCCCTGCCGCCTCGCTCTCGCTGTCCCCACCACCGTATCTTCATAATCGCATAGTACTGTACTATATATACAGAGACCGAAAAGGTGTCAGTCTTTCATAATTAGTTCTGCTGCTGTTCAATCTTTTGGCCATGTCCATAATGATTTGGTTCACATGGCGCCCTGATCATCACACTACTCTATGCATGCTTGACACGAAAGAACATACAAAGATACACTAGACCTGTAGACCAGCACATCTCCATGCATCACTTTGCATTTCAGAAAACCTGACTGAACTGAAATACTAAGCTTGATTTGAGTAAAAAATGTTAGGTAGATGCCTAGATCATATCCTAGACGCTTTTGATTTGATCTTATTGCTTTGGAGTCTTGCTATTGCTAATTTGAGTTGCAATCTTAATCTTTCTCCGCAACAGGCAATCCTGAAATTCATTACCATAGTAGCAACGAAATTAAAAATCGTTCTGTCATATTATTAATCACGGTACATTTGAGCTGCACAAACTAACTTCCATTACGATGTTAGCCAGACAGATTGATGGACATAGAGTCTTGAACCTTGATCAAAAGATTTATTAAGTTGTGCAAACCCTTAACAGAATCTATATAATTGTGGTGTATTCTACAGCACAGAATTGAAAACACAACATTAGCAGCATACTCATTACAAGCTACGACAGATACTGAAAAACAAGAATGAAAATATAGGACGAGAGAACCTTTTACTTCTTGAGTCCATAAACTCATAATCCAGATAGTGAACATATGACATGACTTTTAGAAACATACTGAGCTGAAAAATGCTCAGCTATAATATACCCTATGTCAGTATACTAGATACTCCTACTTCCAATAATATCCCAATGCATCAAAACATCAAGCCAATCCCCCAATATGAACATAGAATATCAATGGATTAACATCATATGAACAATGTGCATTAATCAAGGTTCATGTTACAAAAACATGATGAGACAAGAAAAAAGTATCAATCGAAATCCGAAATCGTATTCAAAGTTTCACCTAAAGTTTTCACTTGATTGACAGAATACAAGCATTTTTAGAATCAAAAGATCTATCAAGCATACGTTCAAGTGGATGCCAATTTAGTTTAAAAGCACACAAGGAGTGCCAAGTAGGAGTGGCAAGCCTCTGACCCACTTATTTATTTCCTCACATTCAAGTAATATCAATAGTAGAACAAGCAAACATGAGCCCAATAAAATTGATTTATCATCATATTGTACGTATTACATCCCGTTTTGGAGATGATGAATAGGGCCTAAAAATAGCATAGCTCCATCTCCTCCAAAGAAGGCACTAAATTTTGGCTCCTTGCCTCCTCCGAAGAAGACACTGAGATAAACTCAATGCTTGACTGATATTTACAAGAACCGACAATGAAACAAAGAGCTACACTTCCAAAAGAAATGAAACACTGAGCTTTAGTGTACAAAGTTGTTTTCTTAGCCAAGATCAAATGGAACATAATGTATACAATGTTCTGAAGCAATGCTAGATTTACCAATCATGGACATAGCCAAAGAGGAGTGTACTAAAACAAATGTGGAGCAACTCGCATTGACCTGTGCAACTTCTGCTATCGAAATAGCGCTAGCTGTAAGCGACAGTCCTAGGCAACCATACCCCTGTACATTTGAAGGGGAAATCAATGAAATGTTGTGCACGTAGGCCTGACATTCGAAAATAAAGCACAAATTGTTTGGTCTGTACCTTTATTGTACCTCCAGCTAAGCCAAGAGATGCAAGGCTGGGAATGGCATGAAATGGGAATTCTGCCTTCTCCCAATACTGCAGAGTGAAATGAAACCATGTTTGGTCTGTACCTTTATCGTAGACTTGCAGTGCATCAGCAAGTCAAAATGTCATGGTAGAGAAGAAGCATGGCACCTACTACACCACCACAAGATTTCAGCACACAAGACATGTCTTACAAAGAAGCTACTCCATATTAAAAGTTTTGTGAGAAAATCAGAACTATTGCATATGTTGTTTATGAAGTCTTGCTAAGGGAAACTCTAGACAGATAATTGTATTCTTAACAAGTCTGAGTCAAGCAGTTCTTCTCTAGCAGCATAAGACCTTTTTATTGATCTTATCTGGCTACTTCAGTAACCCAGTATGTACATGTGAACTATTTTTATCTTCTTCAGCTTGATGAAGAATATATCTCCTACCATTACTAGTTAAAATAAAAGGTAAATGTCTTTAGCTATGGCTAGTTTGAAACGAAAGGTAAATGAAAGGGTTGAATTGCTAGTTTGAGTTTCAAATTCCCAGTTTGAAACATAAAGGCCAAAAACCAAGGCAACATAAAGTACTGTAATAGCTATGGCCATGAACCTTCAGAAGATAAACAAATGTCAGTATTCGTATTAATACATTTTGGTTTTCATAATAAATTCTGAGGTACTCACATGGCTAAACTCATGCAGTACACCCAAACTACAAAGCTCTTATAAGTTGTAGCTAACTGGCTATACAGCTAAATCTTATGTAAACACCGCAGTTTGAACATGACATACATAAGGACTGTTGGAAGTGACATAACTCAGTCTCTCTCACACACACAAAGTAGTCACACGGCTGAAGGCTTGTTGTTGCTGCTGTAATAGCTTACTTATTCATTTACATAGTTGCATATGCATACAAAGTATAGGACGGTTTTGTGTATGAACTTACCTAGTGCAAGTTGACTGTTGTACTGCAATCAATAGTCTACAGCTACTGACATAGTTGCAGGATAAGCCTGAAATACTAGCTTGCTAGCTAAGGAACACTAAGAAGCCCATTGGTGGAGCCTGGCAGGAGCTAAGGGGATCTCCCTGCGCACTGCCGGAGGAGCAGTCTAAAGGACCGTTGTAGCTGTTGGGTCGTCCTTTTGTTTTAACTGGTGATTACCGAAATGGTGAATAAGGATTTTTAAAAGAATAAAAACATAGAAACAATCTTTCTCCAAAAATGCTGCCCATATTGACTAACCACTCCATGAAGTATTTCTTCACAGATGATATAGGTGAATCGACCAAATTATTGTTGACAAGCCAAATCTCTGACATTGCTGCTACAAAGTATCCAATAGCTATCCTCTACAAGTACAAGAAGCATAATAGCAATAAGAAATCAAAATTTCAAACATTACATGAATAAAAAAGAAATGGAATACACCAACTTAGATAAATAGGCTTGTTTTATTTATCACCTGCAGCACACCTAGCCATTGAATATGATCCAAATCGGCACCATAAGTTAGTTTGTGTTGTCCATGAATGTATCCTCCTACAAGTACAAAAGAACAGAAGGATAAACTCCAACCTGATAGGAATCCCACAAAATGGGTCGATGAGAGCTACTTGGCCAAGAACTAGCGATAAGTATAACCTTGCAAAATCACACCCAATATGAAAAGTTTTGAAGCCTGAATTGCAGCCTTCTTAGTTGCAGTTGTCTTGTTTGGCATTTTCTGTAGTCCAACATCTGCAACTGTCAGAGGTGCAAACATCGAATGTGCTCAAGCTCCATATGTGAAACGCCGCATACTGCTAAAATAAAATTAATCGTATTGGCATTTGCTTGATAACCTGGCATGTGTCACCATTTGCATAGCTACGAGAAAGACACATTATATGTAGAAATCCAAAATGAAATCTGGCAAGCAACGACAAACCATGCAGAAGTATATGTAGACAAGGCGTATTCATACTTGCTGCAGCCACACAATAGCAGGGGCGCATAGGAAGGCATCTACATCAAAAAGACCATGGCAGACCTGAAGAAATTACTGGCCACGATAAGATTACTCGAGAAAAAGTTCAGGGCAGACGTACCTGCTCGAGATCGATATCCTCGCAGTAGATCCACGATAGGAGGGCCCCGTCGTCACCTCCACCAGCGGGGGGCAGGGAGGGGCTTCACGACTGGATTCGCTAGAGGAGGGTCGCCGCTCTCTCTAGCGGCTCGGCCACAGGCCGCCGCTGCGCCCTGGCTGCGCGTCACCCCCTTAGACGCCACCAGCTCTTCTAGATCTGGGCGGCACGCCGAACGTAGAGGACGAGGGTGAACTCTAGCCGAACGTAGAAAGCGACGAGGAGGAAGCAGGCCTCGGCGCGAACGCGAGCAGGGCCGCTGGAAAGCTAGAGGCGGCTTGCGGGAGATGAAAGAAGAGGCGGCGGCGGCTGCGTTTAGGATTTGGGAAAGGACCTAGGTTTGTCACGGTGGGTGGGGCCCATTTTCTTTAGCGACAGATAGACTGACGGTACACTTGGCTTTAGCGACAGACGGTTCAACGCTAAATATGAATACCTATAGCGACAGACACTAAATCGCTAAATGAGGATTTAGCGTCAGATGGTCTCTGGGTTATCTTTAGCGTTAGATCATCCATCGCCAAATATAATTTTTAGCGTCAGATGTCTGACGCTGAAGCGGTGTTGTGGTGTAGTGTAAGTCGGTCAAAGGGTCATAGCAGCTGTGATAAGCCCTAATATAACGTGGACGGTCCTCGTGACCATTACGCTCATCTCAAAAATCTATGCTGGGGATCATTTAATCCATCCATTCATGCATATAGGCTATTTGATCCCGATGAGGCTGTTGTTAGGTGGACTTCGAAGGAGGTGATTTAATGTTTATTTATTTATAGCCTAATCCAACATCAGTCAGTAGTTTATTGACCTCAGTCTTATGGGCCAATGGTTTCTCTAGGTTTATGGTGAATTTGTCAGATGCATCGAATAGGACAAAAATTCTTTGTGTAATGCTAGCCAAGGAAGATTTGGCAGATGACGTTGATCTAAAAGCTATAGCTATCTTGACAGGAGGATACTCAGGTAGTGATTTCAAGGTATAATACTACTAATGCGATGAATTTGTTATGGCACTTAGTTTTACGATCAAATATTGATTGTTGTTAATCTCTTGACTGATTATTTCCAGAATCCGTGTGTTACTACTGCTCATCATCCTACTAGGGAGATTCTTGAAAAGGAGAAGAAGGTTTGTTTTAGCCTTTTGAGTTTCCATGTGATCCGTACTCCTCCGTGTCCTAATAGTATCAGTTAGTAGTAACAGAATCAACGCAATAGAATTATTTTCATACTGGTTGTGTTTGATATATATGGACACGTTCTTTGTTTAATAGAATCTGACCAACCTGGGTGAGCCATTGCTGTGCCAGCTGTCATTTTGTTCTTCCTGCTCATACCTTCGTACGGTGCAGTCACTTTATTTGTTTATGCATCCCTTGTACAATTATATCAGCATCATCCAACTGGACTTTGTCATAGGACCTTGCTAAACGCGGCGCAGTGCGGGCAGGACCCCTCGGTTCCCGCGGCCGTGGCTGCCCATTCCCCACCGACACCGCCGTGGGTTGGAGCCGGTCTGGTTCTCTCTCTCTAGCTCTCTATCTCTCTGGGGAGGCAGCTCTAGCACCCGACCTGCAACGTTGGGTCCCTGCGCGCATGTTGTGGATCTGGG